>NC_058135.1:136504328-136597442 GCF_016433145.1 Gracilinanus agilis
TCTCTCTCTCTCTCTCTCTCTCTCTCTCTCTCTCTCTCTCTCTCTCTCTCCTCTCTCTCCTCTCTCTCTTCTCTCTCTTAGCCTTTCTTATTCCATAATACTTTTTTTGTCTGTTTTCTCTTTCACCCCATCTCTCTACCTCTGTCTTCGTCTCTATTTCTCTCTATCTCTCTCTCTCTGTGACTTTGTTTCTCTCTCTCTCTCTCATACATATATACATACACACCTGTATATGCACATACACAAACCATAAACACATATTAAAAAATGATTTTACCTCACATGGGCTTTATTTATTTATTTTTAATTTAGATTATTTTTTCTATGGTTACATAATTCATAATTTACTCCCCACCTGTTCTTTCCTCCCCTACCCAGAACAGACAAGTAATCCCATTGGTTTATATGTGTATCGTTCAAAATCCATTTCCATATTATTCATATTTGCAGTAGAGAGATCTCTTAACATCAAAACCCTAATCATATCCCTTTTGAACTGCATGACAAAAACTGTTTTTCTTCATCATTTATGCTTCCACAGTTCTTTCTCTGGATGTGGGTAGTGTTCTTTCTTATAAGTTCCTCTGGGTCATTGCTTGGGTTGATGAGGACATGATTGGGATATAGACCCGAAAGGACCACACCAATGCAACTATCAATACTATGTAAATATGTCTTGATTGATGACACATGTTAAAATCAGTGGAAATGCACATTAGCTATGGGGAGTGGGGGGTTTGAGGGGGTGAAGGGGAAAGTAAAAACATGAATCATGTAACCATGGAAGATTTTTCTAAAAACAAACAAACAAACAAATAAATGAATGAATAAATAAAATTCCTCTGGATTGTCCTGGGGCATTGCATCACTGCTAGTAGAGAAGTCTATTACATTCAATTTTACCACAGTGTATCAGTCTCTGTGTACAATGTTCTCCTGGATCTGCTCCTTTCACTCTGCATCAGTTCCTAGAGGTCTTTCCAGTTCACATGGAATTTCTCCAGTTCATTATTCCTTTCAGCATAATAATATTCCATCACCATCAGATACCACAATTTGTTCAGCCATTCCTCAATCAATGGACACCCCCTCACTTTCCAATTTTTTGCCACCACAAAGAGGGCAGTTATAAATATTTTTGTACCAGACTTTTTCCTTATTATCTCTTTGGGATACAAACCCAGCAGCAGTATGACTGGGTCAAAGGGCAGGTAGTCTTTAAAGCCCTTTGGGCATAGTTCCAAATTCCCCTCCAGAATGGTTGAATCAATTCAGAACTCTACCAGCAGTGTATTAGTGTCCCAATTTTGCCACATCCCCTCCAACATTTATCACTTTCCTTTTCACATAGGTTTTATATAAACGAGAATTTGAGGATCGAAGTAGGGATTGAATTATATATTAGACCAGTACTGTATTTCATAGTTTCATGATTTTTCTTCTGTGCACAAGGGGATTAGAATAAAGGTGTACATTGCTTTATGAATAGATATGTTTCATTGAAATTGAATTACCATAAATTGGTTAGAATTTGACGTGTGCTGGAGGCTTGCTATTTTCAAATAATTCTACAACAAATTGCATTGTAAAGGGAAGAATCAATGATTCATCAAAATTATCTGTTTTTTGAATCTAAATATTCAACCATAAAATTTGCTGAAATAAAAGATAATGTTGATATATTTTTTTGGTCATTGCATGATTTCATTAATTATGGGGAAATTTTAAATTTTGTGCACAGCTGAAATAACAGCTAACCCTTATGTGGTGTTCTAAAGTTTTCATTTACATACATTATCATATTTGGCCATAAATATTGAACTAGAATGAATGCTAAAGCTCATGTAACCCAGTTCCATCTTTTTACAAATGAGGAAACTGACACTGAAAGAGAATAAATGACTTTTCAAAGTCACACAATAATTTTGGTGGCTGAAACTTGAACTCAAATCCTCTGGTTTTGAATGTTATTTCTGTCTGCCACAATAACTCTATTATATAAGCATTATCATTATCCCTCCCTTACAGATGAAGATATTTTGGTTTAAAGAAGCTAAGAGATTTTCCCATGGTCACTAAACTTTTAAATGTCAAAATAAGGCTATGGATGTTCCCTCTTCCCATGAATTATAGGATATGAAAGGAAGAATTGAAATTTTGTTTTTTTTATAACAATGTTCCTTTAGCAATCTTATCAAATCTGCAGATCTATTCCATGATTTCTTTTCATTTCTTCCATGGCAAGAGGAATAAAATCACATTTTTAAAACTTGCTTTGCCAAACAACACTTAAATCACAGAATGACGCCCTAGGGGATTTACTTAACTTGTGGTAGTGTGGTCCAATGGAAACAACATTTGATTGAGAGTTTCAAAGGGATTGAGTTCAAGTCATAGGTTTCCTACTTGTACCTACCTGGATGATCAGGTCTCACGGTCTTCACCTCTACAATGAACAGGACACTAATTAGATGATCCTGAAGAATAATTTTCAATTTCAGTGCCAGAGAAATTTTGATGATACCACTATCACTGAAACTACTGGTTTACTGTGAAGAAAGCCCAAAACAAACATGAAAATTTCTCCTTTTAAGGTTCATCTCAGGTGTCACTTCTTTCCTCACATGGCTTTGAATTTACTTAATGTTCCATTTACAAAATCATAGTGAATTCAAATCAGTTTACTATGGTAGGAAGAGAGGCAGCTAGATAGCTCAGTGGATTAAGAAACAGGTCTAGAAATGGGAGGTTCTGGGTTCAAATGGGATCAGACACTTCCTAGCTGAGGGACCCCAAGCAAGTCACTTAATTGCATTGCCTAGCCTTTACTACTCTTATGCCTCAGAACCATTGATTCTATTGATTCCAAGACAGAAGGTAAGAGTTTAAAAGGGAAAAAAATAAAAGAAAAGACTCTGGGCTAGGCACCTTGTTATATTCTAAGGATTCAAAGAAAGGCAAAAACAGTCCCTTTCTCAAAAAAGCTCATGATCTAATGGAGGGAGGGACAATAGTTACAAATAAGAAACGTAGACTATAAACTGGAGATAATATCAGAAGGGAACCACTAACATTAAGGAAGACCTGGAAAGGTGTCCTACTAAAGGTAGCATTGTAGCAGAGAATTGAAGGAAGCCAGGAAAATCATAAAAATGAGGGAGGATGAGGGAAAGCCAGATGAAAGGCGTGGAATTAATTACTAGAATCTCACATTCAAAGAAAGGAAAGAAGGACAAAGTCTTGTGATTAGCAAATACATGGAACTGTGTAAGAAGACTGAAAAGACACCAGAAGCCCTTATTGAAGGGCTTGCAAAGCCAAATAGATTCACACCAAAAAAAGTCTTGCCTGAACTTTTCTGTTTACCTTGTTTTAGCACTCTAGTGTTCTTTCTTTCCCTCTTCTCTTCATCATGAGATGAATTATAATTTCTGGGTCTGTTCCTATGTTATACTCTCAAAATGAATATGATCTTTTGAAAAACTCTCATGAAAAATAACGTAGACATAGATGGTCTTAAAAGGTAATGGCCTGGAAAATGGAAACGGACTGATGACTTGGAAAATGAAAGTGGCAACCAGGAGTATCCGAAGTATCATCCATAAAACAGAGGATTTAAATCAGAGACTTTCATAGAAAAACCTACACTGTGCTATCATAACAGAAATAAAAGATTGATCTACTTACTGGGTTAGATTTATTCACATCAGAGAAGAAGTAAAAAATTTCAAATTATAACAGGGAGGAAGAACAAGTCCCAGTTTATCTCTGAGTTGTACCATTCCCCAATTTCCCTGTCTTCAGCCCCAAATCCTTGATTTTCTTGTCTTAATAAGTATGTCAGAACTTTACTACAGAAAATGAAAAGCAAACAAATAATATAGGGGGAAATGTGAAAAATGAAATTAATCCAATAAACATTTAAGTACTTTCTAAGTGCTATATATTATGTTACATGCTAGGGATGCTAAGACATAAAAGAAACAGCCTCTACTCTCAAAGAATTTAGATTTTTGCACAGCGAGACAATATATACCAATGAAAGTTTATACAGAATTGAGCTAAGGTAATTTTTTGGGGGGGAGGGTTGCTACTAATAGAGGGAAGTGGGGAGGAAATTAGAAAAGACCTTAAATAGGAGGTGGAATTTGAACTGATGAGCTTTAAAGGAAATGAGAGTTTCTAACTAGGCACAGGTAAAGAAGGAATGCATTCTATTGGTAGGGACATTATCTAAATATAGTAGATTGCAAAGAACATTTGATTAAGACTTAGAAAACCTTGATTTGAATCCTGGATTTTTCCTTTCCTGTTTGTGTGACCTCAGGCATGTCACTTAAGCTAACTAGTCCCTGGTTTCCTCATTTGTAAAGGAAAAGATTAAAATAGAGGACCTCTAAGGGCCCTTTTAGCTCTAAATCAATAGTCTCATAATACCAGTTTTGCCATGTTGCTGCCTCAGTGACTGGATGTCGGAACTTAACCATTCCAGGCCTCAGTTTCCTTATTTGTACAGTGGGGCAAAAGTGGAGATTTGGATTAGATGGCCTCTCCATTCCCTTCCCAGTTCTATGATTGCATAATTTATTGTCCCCTGTCCGACAAATTCAATATTCTAATAATGATGACAATAGCTACAATTTATCTATTATATATACATTATTATATACATATATATATATATATATATGTTTTAAGACTTGAAGCACTTAGGTGCACAGTGAACAGTGATTTAGTCCTGAAGTAAAAAAACAAACAAACAAACAAACAAAAAATTCAAGTTCAAACATGGCCTCATACACTTAGTAGCAGTGTGGGTCCAAGCAAGCCATTTAACCTCCCTTTGCCTTTGTTTCCTCAATGAGTGTAATGGGCTTCCAGGTGGCTTAGTGGATAGCTCTGGAATTGGCAAGACCTAAGTCAAAATCTGGCTTCAGCACTTCATAACTGAATGACCCTGAGCAGGTCATTGAACTCTCTTTGCCTCCGTTTCTTCATCTATAAAATGAGCTGTAAAAGGATACAACAAACTACTCTAGTTCCTTTGCCAAGAAAATTCACCCAAAGCCCAAATACTGCTTCTGCTGCTACTATGACCAAGGCCCAATGCTGGTGCTGCTGTGTATGAGTATTTCAGATTGACTTCAGACAGAGAGACTTGGGCCTGAGTTGAGGAAAATATCTCCCTCTAGTCTTTTGTTGGCTCTGTCACTCCAAAACTTTATTTGAAATATAACTTTAAAGTTGTTTAGTGGGAACTATTGGGAGAATTTGGCTGACTTTCTGCCAATACGCTGCCATCTTGGCTTTCCCCACTCCCCTACCCCCAGTTCTTCTTAATTCAACTTGATATGCTTGAAGAACTATCCATGGCATAAAGCCAACAGGTACTAAAAACTAGGAAGGGGGGAAGAAATTCTAAAAGGATTTTATAGTAGTTTTTTTTTAATAAAATATTTCTATCTCTATCCTTCTCCTCTCCTTCCATTTTCAGGCTTGCAAAGCGTCATGTACTTCAATTATTTTTATGATATTGTGTTTCAATTTAATTATAATCTTAACTGTGTTTTGTATATATGATATCACTGCAAAACATTTTTGTAACATCCAAAATATTCCATATGAAACAACTAATTGACTTTTAGGTAATTAGTATATTTATCTCCAATTCTTCTTCCTCTCAACTACAAAAATGAATTGTTGATTATGATTTGGGGATGTATAAAGGAATGGCATGTTCTCCTTGAAAGCTATATTCCCGACAATCCTTTGTGGACAGACACTAATCACGCAAGGTCTCTGGTTAGAGATATTTACTTAAGCATTTCATTATATTGTAATGCAAGTAAAAATCTGCAAATGCTTGCCAAAATCATAGTTGTATTTCTAAGAATGGTTTAACTTTTAAATTATTCTTATCACATCGGCATGAAATATAAGAGAAGAAAAAACACCGATTAAACTTGAGGTCTAAAGACCTTGACTCATAGCCAACTTCCTTCACTCTTTATCTGTGTGTCCTTGGGCAGGTCCCTGAATGCCCCTGAGTTTCAGTCTTCCAATCAGCAAAATGAAGAACTGGACTAGATGGCCTTTAAGGTTTCCTTCAGCTAAAAATATATGATTCTTTGATCTTTTATCTTAGTAGGAAAAAACATTTACTTTTACCACAGGTTTGTTGTAAGGTTCATATAAATGAATGAATTGAAAAAAGTCTTTTTAAACTATATTAAGGGATACAAAAGTTATGTATTATGGCTAACAGTGATAACTATATGTAACATACTTCCAAGCAATAAAAACATTCACTAACATATGTGCCATCAAATACAGTGTAAATCTATCTTTACATCAGGTTTGGCTTGGAAATGGTTAGTCCATTCCATACTTGGACACCAATTCCAACTACGTTAAACTCAACAGGGTGTAATCCAGCCTGTTTCAGAAGGTAACCAGTGAGTGCAAACCAATTACCTCCTGAGATAGAAAATTTCACATTTTGTTGAAAGATCTATTATTCATTGTTATTTGTTAAAATATTTAATTCTTTTTATCTGTTTAAATAGATTTTTTTTTTTAGTTTTATAAATACAGCCTACCTCTAGAGAGGCATTTTGGGAGAATGGCAGGAGAGCTGGTTTCAGATTTAGGAAGACCTTGGTTTGGGTGTTGGCTCAGACACAGATCCTCTCTGTCTCCTTGGGTATGCCATGTAGCCTTTCTGTATCTCATCTGACTTTCCAAGACTCACTGTGACAATGTTACAATGCTGATCTTCAATGGGTGAAGAATTATTTTTTTTTCTCTCTAAGCATGTCCTATACCAATGATATTCCAAGTTCACTCAAAAAGGAAGGAAGAAAGGAAGAAAAGCCTCAATGTAGTCCCATGAAGCTTTTTCACATTACTACTTATTAGTTGTACCCTCTGAAGCTAAGAAGAGCAAGATTAATCCATCTTCCACATGATAGTCATTCAATACTTTAAGATAGCTCCCAATTCCATTTTCCTGGCTAGGGAGGAAGCTACTTCATGAACTGAAAAGTGGTCTAGGTGTTTGCCATCAATATTACTAGCCTTATTATTTAGGTTAATAAAAAAAATTAGAAGCTATTCATGGATAAATGGATATTAAGCTTCATTTCCTCTTATATAATGAATCTTCTGCAGGAAGGATTCATAATATACACTGGATACAAATATTAGAATCTTCACTATTCTTTGGATTATCTCTAGAAATGTACTCTATTCATATAACCTAAATATCTGTTTATGCATCAAGAGATATCAATGGTTTGCTAAAGAACAACAAAGATTAATGGAAGCTGGGGGCAGAGTGGTTAGAAGAGAACACTAGAAATCAGGATAGACATAAATTCAAATCCTGCCTCAGACTTTCATTAGCTGTATATAATTTATATTACGAAGCCTCAACTGGGCCATCTCTTCTGAAAAAGAATCTTTTCACATCTAATTGCCTCACTAACTCGCCCATTACAGTGGCTCTTCCGAATGTTTTTGTTGTTATTCAATCATGTACGACTCTTTGTGACCCCAAGTGTCAGAGGTACTGGAGTGGTATGCCATTCCACTACACCACCTAGCTGCCCCAGACCTTTTTATTCCTTTTCAAATCTCTAATATCTGTCCTCCTCCACTTTTTAAGCTGAGAGTTTTACCTTATATTTTACTGAAAACATTAATACTATTTTTCAAGGGTTTCTTTGTCTCTCCTTTGCCTCCTCCTCATCTCACATCACTCTTATCTAATATGAAGAGGTGGCCTTTCTCCTTGGGAGGGGAAACCCTTTGTACAGGTAACTCCATTCCATCTCATTTTCTCTAGCAGATTGACTCCTCTATTATTCTTACTTTCTTATTTTCAATTTATCCCTGGCTACTGGCTGCTTCCCCACTCCCTACAAATACTCATTTCTTGCCACTCCCGTCCTCAGAAAAAAAACCTCAAGTAATCTATCCATTCATCCATCCCTGCTAGGTAGTATCTTCTTTTTTGTGTCTAAATTCTTTGAGTAAGCTAGCTACAATAAATGACTCTCCTTCTTTTCTTCTCAATCTTTTTTAAGTCTTTAGTATCTATCCCTTGATGTTATCAATCAACTAAAACTACTTTTTGTAAAGTGACCAATGATTTCTTCACTGTCAAATATAATGGTCTTTCCTCAATCTGAATCTTTCTTTCCTCTCTATACTCATTGACATAGTTGATTTCCCTCTTGCCTTAGAGATTTTCTTCTCTCTAGGTTTCTGTTAAACTACTCTATCTTGGCTCTTCCCCTACCTGACTTGCCATCTGATCACTCTGGCTCCATTTTCTTTGCTTGATCTTCCTCCAGGATATGTCTACTGACTAGAGGTGCTTTCCAGAGCTGGGTACTGGGGTCCTCTTTTCCCTCAATACTATTTCATTTGGTTATCCTTCAGTTTTCATAGATTCAAGTATCATCTGTATACTAATGATTCTTAAATTTACTTATCCAGTTCTAACCTCTACTCTCACATTTACAACTGCTTATTGAACATCTTAAACAAGGTTTCTTACAGACATCTTCAACTCACCATGTTGAAAACTGGAATGATTAGCATTCTCCTGTAATCCTTGGGCTTTCCACCATTCTCAATTACTATAGAGCATCCCCCAAGTTACTCACAACCTTGATGTTATCCCTAACATAATTCTTTCTCTCGCCACCCCCATTCCCAATAGCCAAACTGTTGTTGAGGCTTATTAGTATAACTTTGTAACATGCTTCACATATATCCCTTTTCTTACTTCTGACACTGCCACCATTCTGGTTAGACCTCAGCACCTATTGCAGTAGAATTCTGGAAGGTCTTCCTACCACCAATCTCTCTTCCTAAAGCACTAGTCTTACCAGGTCAACAGCCCATTCAATAAATTTTAGTGGCTCCCTATCTCCAGAATCAAATATAAAATCTCATTTAAATCTTATAATAACCTAATCCTTTCCTACACTTCCAGTCTTCATGTTAATTTCCTGTGATGAAGGAAGACTTCACCAAAGAGGAGGAATATTACATGGACCATGAAAGAAGAGGAGGATTTCAAAAAAAGCTGATATAGAGGGAGTAATTTCCAGTCATAAGAGCACCTCTGATTTTATTTTCCTTCCCTGGATTTTGGGGTCATTTGAGCTAAGATTCTGACCTGAACCCATTTTTATACTTATTTTAGGCCCAGATGTGCTTTTGGTCCTCCATCCAGAATCACCAGCCAACACTCTTTTTCCTACCCCATTCCCTACCCAACCCTATTTCCAAACATGGAAATGTAAAAGGAGAATTATCCAGGGAAACATAAATAGTTAAAGTAATGAAGTTTTCCTATTATTTCAAGCTACAGCTATAGACTTCCAGTCCCCTTCTCAATTCCATTACATCATTTAATACATGTAAGGGATTATTGCTCAAAGTAGACAGACAGATATTTTCACTGAAGTAATATGAACTGCACATTATTATTTTGGCAACAAAGGTTCTATTCAGAATCCTTAAACTGCCATGGAGAAGACCTTACATTCATGCCAGTAGAGTCCAAGCTTTAGAGAACTATTAATCTGGTAAGATTTTGTATATGGTCCAAACAACAAACAGTTCTATTTTAGAACCAGTCTAGATAATAATGCCAGTTCAAGTGTGATGACAAGTGACATTTATATAGTAATTCAAATATATTATTTCAGTTGAGCTTCATCATATTGTAAGGATCATAGGATTATAGATTTAGAACTTTAGAGGCCATTTACAGCAATAAGGTGGTACAATGGATAAAGCATGCTGGGTATAGAGTCAGTAAGACTTGAATTCAAATCCAGATTCAGACACTTACTAGCTATAGGACCCTGGACAAGTCATTTAACCAATTATTTAAAAAAATTTCCTAGAATTAGGAAAAAAACAGATTTTATCTGAAAAAATAAAAGACAAAAAATTTCAAAGGAATTATTATTTTTTAATATGAAGGAAAATGGCTCAATTGTATCAGATTTTAAACTATATTATAAGATGGCAACCATGAAAACAATCTGGTACTGGTTAAAAAAATGGGATGATGGACCAATGAAAGATATTAGGCACTTAAAACACAGTAACAATCGACCATACTAACCTAGTTTTTGACAA
This sequence comes from Gracilinanus agilis, assembly GCF_016433145.1. Taxonomy (NCBI): domain Eukaryota; kingdom Metazoa; phylum Chordata; class Mammalia; order Didelphimorphia; family Didelphidae; genus Gracilinanus; species Gracilinanus agilis. Next base: position 136,514,493 of record NC_058135.1, read on the forward strand.
ACACAAAGATGATATCTTTTCAAATAAGAACTCAAAATTCAGCAAGTCATTTATGGTCTGCTTGCCTCAGTTTCCTCTTCTGTAAAATAGGGATGATCATAGCAACTTCTTTCAAGAGTTGTTTTGAGGACCACATGAAATAATCATTGCAAAGTGCCTGGCACATACTTAGCAAGCTACAAATGTTAGTTATGATAACTGATGATGATGATGATGATGATGATGATGATGATGATGATGATGGTTTTAGAGATGAGAAACCAGAGTCTTAGAAAATTTAAATGACAGAGGTACAATTTAAATCCAGGTCCTCTGGACTCCATAGCTGTCTTCTAATTTTTGTGCATACTGATTTAAGGAAAAACCCATAGCACCAAATATACCCAGAGAGCTTCATTTTAAGAGCTAAATTGGCTAACCCCTGCTTAACTTCTGAGATTGAGTTACACCAGCTCTTATTTAGAGCAGCAGGCAAGGTAAATTAATGGCTACAGTTATTATTACAATCATCCCATTTGACAGATGAGGAAACTGAAGAACATGGAACTTTGAAATTTTGCCTGGGACTACATAGCTAAGAAGCCTCTGAGATAGAATTTAAAAGCCAGGTCATCCAGATTGTAACTCCCGTATTCTATAGGCCTTGTGCTATGTTTCTCTCTATGATGGATTCTTTTCATTATGTTGATCAGTGAAACAAAGAAATTAATGTTATTCTTACATAAAAATAATAAGCATTCTCACTATGTTGCATTTCCTTCTAACTACTACAGTGATGAAAAACATAGAAGGTATTCAGAACCTTCTTTGATTATTTATGAGAGAGTTCACAATGTCATACCTAAGGAAAACTATCAAAGGGTGTACAGGCCACATGTGAGCAGAAGAGGTGGGGAGGCTAATATATGATACAGAATTAACTGGGAATGTAAGTGATCAAGAGCCTTCTTCTCCAGAGTTTTGCTCAGTGGTGCCATGAAACCTCTAGTTTCAGCCATATTTTTGCCACTCTTGGGTTCTCCCCTCCCCCAGAATGCCATAGGGTTACAGTAAAAACCAACATTCCTTTCCATTTTAAATTATTCATCCTATTCACCTAGTTTCCACCAAAAAAGGAGAAATGATCTAAAAAGGCAAAAACACAACACAAAGAAGTAAATTAATAAGATATAATGCTTCCCATAACACTTTAAGAACCTTCCTCTTAAACAAGAAAAAAAAATTCATAGAGATAGGGAGGTGGAGCAGGGATTTCAAATAGTGAAGTGAATATAGCCATCACTAGATTCTTTATAAACATAAAACATATTATGGAGCCTGAATCTTAATGGGGGAAGGGTACAATTAGCTAAGGTAAAATAATTGCTTTCCTTTCAGCCTATTTCTCTAAAAGGGCTGACACATGCAGAGATGAAGAAATATGATCCCATCCACGTGTTTTCCATGAGGAATATGTTTGCAGTACAGCCACTGAGTTAAAACAAGCTTTCAGTCCCTTGTGCTCAAAGGCAATTTGGCAAACGAGCCAAAGGAATGAGGCCTGGTATTTCTCAGTCGGTTCTAACCATTGACAGACTATTTTTACATCAGCTGTAGAGATGTTCAGGTGAGAACAGACACCCTAGAGAATGATTGGAAGATATTTACCTTCAGGTGGTTATTACAAGATATTGCATCATATTTTCTACTAACACAATTTCTATTTCTAATTAAAAAATTAATCTAAATTCTGTAAAACCTTTTGGTTTAGAATCAGATCCTATCCCTTTTTACATAGGCTAGATTCTCATAAAAGATATTGTATGTTCTATGTTCCCTCTGCCATTTGATTTCAATTAAAAAGATAATATCTCAAAGCAACTGTGTACTGGAAAATTCACTAAAGTGTTGAATGCCCAGAAAGAAGGCTGAGAATATCTTAATAAGGTTAATTCAATGACTTGACACTTTGGGCTTTATTTTTCAAAATTCTTATAAAGAACCTTCAGTTGAGAGAATAGTCCTTTAGTATATCTAAGGCAATAGTTCGTGGACTTAAGAAGATATGATTTCAAATTCTGTTTTACATATTTAATAGCTATGTGACTCTTGGAAAGTTGTTTGATCTCTAATCTTATTTTCCTAATATGAAAAAAAGACAGCTAATATCTGCTATAGTTAGCTACTGAGGTTGTAGGATGAGCAAATGAGAAGAGGTAAGTTGAGTGCTTGGCCAAACTTTATTTTATTATTTATTTTTATAATAACTTTATTATTCAGGTTCAATTGAACAAGCAATAATTATGCACCCACTAATCTTAGGCACCAGGGATATCAGGAAAATTCAAATCAATTAACGTTCATTAAGCATCTACTATATGTCAAGCATTATGTTTCAGTACCAGTGATTCAAAAAAACACAAAAAAAGATACCCTCAAGGAGCTTACTGCCTAATGGAAGAGGCAACATGTAAACAAATATACACAAATCAAGCTATATTCAGGAAATATAGATCATTAGCAAAAGGAAGGCACTAAAATTAAGAAAAGCTAAGACTTCCTGTAGAAGGTGGATTTTAGTTGTAATATAAGGAAGTCAAGAAGAGGGAGTTTATTCCAGGTATGTTGAATTACACCCAGAAGTAATGATTGGTGCCAAAGATGGAGTGTCTTATTCCTGAAACAACCAAGAGACCTCTGTCACTGGTTCAAGAGTTCGTGTTGAAGAGAAAAGTGTATGAATACTGGAAAGTTAGAAGGAAGCTAGAGTATGAAGGGCTTTGAAGACCAAAACAAAAATTCTGTATTTGCTCTTAGAGTCAATTGGAAGCTACTGGCAGTGATTGATTGAAAATGAAGAGTGAGAAATAGTGAGGAATCCAGGATGACACCTAGGTTGTCCTTAGGGACTGGAAGGAGAGTGATGTCCCTACAATACTAGGAAAGTTAGAAGGAGGGGATGTTTTAGGGAAAAAATATTTTCTGTTTTAGGAATATTGAGTTTAAGATGCCTACTAGACATCCTTTTTGAGATGTCTAAAAGTCAGTCGGAGATATGATATTGGAGGTCAACAGAGAGACTGGGACAGGAAAGGTATATTTGAGAATCAGCATACAGAAGGTAATTAAATTCATGGGAATTGATGACATCATCAAATGACATATTTAGAGAAAGAAGAAATAGGACAGAACCCTGAGAGATACCTAAAGTTAGAGAGAGTGATCTGCAGGAGGATCCAGTAAAGGAGACAAATAAGAAGTGGACAGAAAGGTAGGAGGAGAACCAGGAGAGAGTGGTATCCTGAAGAGCTAGAAAGAAGAGATTATAAGGAAGAGAGAATGATCAACAGTATGAAAGGTTGCAAAGAGATCAAGAAGAAGGAAGATTGAGACCAGGTCATTGTTTTTAGCAACTAAGAGAGCATTGGTAACTTTGGAAGAAGTAGTTTTGGTTGAATAATAAGAATAAATGCCAGATTGTAAAAGATTAAGAAGAGAATAAATGGAGAGGAAGTAGAGTCACCTATTTAATTGGTCTTTTTGAGTAGTTTTAGTACAAAGAACAGATGAAATACAGTATGAAAGATAAGTGACTTTTTTTTAGGATAAAGGAGACATGGCTATGTTTGTAGGCAGTAAGAAATGAGCCAGTGAAAAGGTAGGGATTAAAAATAAGTGAGAGGGAGCATGACAAAAGGGACAGTCTACTGGGGGAAATGGGATGGAATGGGATTCTGGGAGATGGAAAAAATATATATGTAACATATGTAAAATATATATATATATATACATATATATGAACATTTACTTCTTTCAAGTAGCTTAATGTTTACTGTAATACAATGTTAACTAGAAACAATGCCATTTATAATAAGCATAAGAAAGATAGTAATATAGGAACGCGATTTGTAAGATGTTTAATATTGAGCATTTGTTTGGGAAAAACTTATTGTCTAATTGGAAACGAATGGTGATCACTGCAAAAAAAGTTAGAGTGATTTCTATTTGGCATGCTTTGGAAAATGTAATTATTTCTATTATGCATAATTATGTCTATGATCTCCATCTATTGTATTATGGTATTCATTACCACTTAATATGAGCATCACCACCAATCTAATCAAGAATCTAAAATTGCATACAACTTACTCCCCATGGAGTTCTCTAAGAATCACACTGATGGCTGTTAGATTTCTTTTTCGGAAACATAGCAATTGGGCAAGAGTTCTGTACCTTTAAGGCTACTGTCATTTAATACCAAAATATTTAATAGAAGAAGTTTGACATAGAATTCATTGGAAAAGAATACAGAAAGGGCCCCAAGGTTTCATAATATTTTATTTGACCAACTTTTACCTCCTTTGATTATACATTTCTAAAGAGGATTTTGCTAATCGGCTTGAATCCAAAGGAAAGGGAAAAAAGATCTATTTTAAAGGGTATTAATAATTTCTTGGGTGTGTACTACTTCACATTCTACACATATAGATTTGTACAGGTGTACACTGAATCCCTAAAGTCTGAACATGTTTTCTTTTTAAAGACATTTTAGAGAAGCTTACATGGGATTAAGTTGGATAAGTCAAATTATGGAATGAAAGCTTATAGAGAATTCAAAAAGTTTTGTTTTTCAAAGTTCCAAATGTTAAATAATATGGTCATGTGTCTCTTCCTGATCTAAAGTCATGATCCTGGGCTACATTGTTGAGGATAACTGAAAAAAAAAGGCAGGTTGTTTATTTTCTAAGAGAGAAGATTTGGTGACTAATAAAATAGACGAGATTTTAAAATGGTTAAAATTAGCAGAATTATTAAGCTTCTTGGTTGGGAATACTGGTTATCCTTGGCACTATATTTAGGTCAGATTGTAAAAAATACTGCCAATAAGAAAAAGTAAAATTTTTGACTAAGTGCGAAGCTTAAAACATAGGGAATATTTATGAACTGTAGCTGTTTCCTAGGATCTGATTTACCCAGTGGACTATTATAATTGACAAATCTGAACATGTGTGTATCAAACAGATAGCTACAGTAATGGCCCTATCCAGCAGGACTGAGCAGAGATGGAAAGAGAAATTAGCTTGATTTTCTAAAAGGTGAGTCAATGGCTTTGGTGCCTAATAAAGTGGCTTAATTAAAGCTTCTTGGTTGATGGTACTTCTTTCTAGCACTGTACACAAATGAACTCATTAGTGACTTAACATTGCAAACAGGGCTATAGATATGTATACACACATGCACACAAGGGACTAAAAGCTTGTTTTAACTCAGTGGCTATATTGCAAACATATTCCTCATGGAAAATAGATGTAGAATCAGCAAAACAAAGACGTGCTTTGTTCATGTCCATTTTTTTCATTCTTTTTTTTTTCTATTTCTTTTTGGGGGAGAATGGAGGGGAGGACAGTGATAAAAACACATGTTTTGTTTTTGTTTTGTTTTTAAAGAAAATTTCTAAAGAAAAAGAAGACTGATTTTTGTATTTCTTAGAAGTCAATGATAGGGGTAGCTAGGTGGCTCAATTAATTGAATGCTAGGCATAGAGATGGGACATCCTGGGTTCAAATCTGACCTCACACGTTTTCCACCTGTGTGATTCTGGGCAAGTCACTTATCCACCATTGCCTAACCCTTACCACTCTTCTGCCCTGGAACCAATACATAATATTGATTCTAAGAGGGAAGGGAAGAATTAAAGAAAAAAAAAAGTCATTGTAGTCAAAATGGCTAGAGTGCCACTAAAACATACCACCTGTGTAACCAAAGGCAACTGACTCACACTCTTAAAGTGCCATAGCAAACTGCAAGATTACAAATGTGAAACATGTTGCTTATGTGTGCCAATAGAGTTTCCACATTGAACACTCTCCATGCCAATGAAATTATAGGCCTGTTTAAGAAAAAGCAAATATAAGGGGCAGCTGGGTAGCTCAGTGGATTGAGAGCCAGGCCTAGAGATGAGAGGTCCTAGGTTCAAGTCTGGCCTCAGACACTTCCCAGCTGTGTGACCCTGGGCAAGTCACTTGACCCCCATTGCCTAGGCCTTACCACTCTTCTACCTTGGAGCCAATACACAGTATTGACTCCACGACGAAAGGTAAGGGTTAAGAAAGAAAGAAAGAAAGAAAGAAAGAAAGAAAGAAAGAAAGAAAGAAAGAAAGGAAGGAAGGAAGGAAAAAAGCAAATATAACCCAAAGGCTTCCAATTCATCTTAAGTTATGACCCTACATAGAAAATATGTTTGGGGGAAATTGAAAAATAAGATTAGTAAATTTTTTTCTTATAGAAAGATGGAATAAACCTCTGATTTCATGACTATAAGAAAACTACAGTTGAGGAAACATCACACCAATTCAGGTCAGCACCTTCTTCTCTGCAACTTAAGTCACAGAATCTTGTCTAGAGTAAGAGGAGGTGAAATGATTTGCCCAGGGTGATTAATAAAATTATTTAGCCAAAGTTTCTTTGTTGCTGATATTGATTGTCTCCAATATTGTATGTGAATGAACTTATTCACATGATAGTTTAAGATTTTAAACAATGCTGCCCAGACAGGTAGATGCATGTGTTATATTATTAGGTTTTATCTTCTTTCTGGCAGGAAATATGATGAAGAATTCATACACTAAGATCTGTAGGATTCCCTTCATATAATCTCTTTTATACTTTCACAGAAAGTTGTTATGAATTTTAGTAGGAAAAAGCATCATTAACCAAATTTATAGCAGTGAGCTTTGTCTGAAATTAGGTGAGCTGGCTCTTGGTCTACAGATCTATAGGAACCTCATTTGAGAACTTAGAACTTTATAGAACCCACATAAGATATGCTTCACTGGCAAGTCAAACCAACACCAACACCATCCTCTCCCCTTGTTCAATTGAACCCTGATCTCCTTTGGACACTGCTGGACACAAGATTGGACCCAACTGCTTTGGGAATAGTAGTGAATCTAGTCTAGTAGCCAACAGCTTCCTAGGAAATAACCTTCGTGGAAATGGAGCCTATAACAGATTCTTCATGGACTACAACCATAACTACTAAAAATCTAAAAACAAAGTTTTCGTTACTAAAGTCCTTGGTTCCACATCAGGAACCAATTCCCTCCCAAATACCTATCCTCCCCCCAGGGGAAATTATATCAAAGAATGAGCCATTAACATCTCTTTTACAACTGCACCCTAAGGATCATGGTACCTTTCTATCTGACCAGCAACTGAAACCTTAATTTTTGTTATCTCCAAAACTGTCCTAAGGCTTATGTGAGATAAGAGATATAAAGCACTTTGCAAATCTTAAAGTATTATATGAATGTCTATTATGCTACAATAAATAGCCCTCCTGTCTGGTGATGATTTTATTCCTGAGCATTTTACTGTACTACTGCTGAACAGGAAAAAAAAATATATATGCATATATATATATATGTACACATGTACATATAGATGTATATGTATACATATATATTTGTGTGTGTATGAATATATGTATACACATTTAAAGTTTGAGCTGTATTATTTTTATATTTAAAGTCTAGACCAGTGATTCCCAAAGTGGGTGCCACCGTCCCCTGGTGGGTGCTACAGCAATCTAGGGAGGCAGTGATGGCCACAGGTGCATTTATCTTTCCTATTAATTGCTATTAAAATTAAAAAAAATAATTTCCAGGGGGCTAAGCAATATTTTTTCTGGAAAGGGTGCGGTAGGCCAAAAAAGTTTGGGAATCACTGGTCTAGACAATCAATGAAACAACCAATAAACTGAATTGTAGCAATCTGATTTCTGAGGGGTAGTTGCTCACCCTAAAATTTAGAGTTAAGAATAAGCAGTTAGAGCTGGCTTCAGTACATCTTTGGTTATCTCCTCCAATCAAAAATGACCTCCTTGAGATGGGAATTGTCTTACTTTTCTATTTGCAGCTCCATGGCTTAAAACAGACTGACTTAGTAAGAGTTCATTCAGTACTTCATTCACAACATTCAAACAGACAAGGTCACTTTCCAGCCATGTTGAGGAATCAAAGTAGAGCTTTTGTGAAAGATTATATTTGCATTCTGTGTGTAGCTACTGTTAAATAAATGTGTATAGAAGTGAATTATTTGAGACTTTGAGAGAGTAGAGAACTCCCATTATGGGAATTCTTTCCTTTCTTAAACAAGAAACACGAGTCATCTGAGCCTGAGATTTCATTCTCTTTCCATGCACCGTGCAGCTTTTGCTGGAATCAGCATTGGAACTCACATCTTCCATGTTCTAAAGAAAACTAGCCACTAGTCACCTTTATCTCAAGTCTGTGAGTGCACAGGTGTGTATACCTTTATGTGGGTTTTAATCTCTTCTGCAGCAGAATGATTTGTAGGAATCTGGTTCTGGTTCAGTGGCAGGAGATTTTTTTATTATGGATTTGAAATGACTGAATACAAGTGTTCTACTCTGTCTCTAGGTCTTTCTCTTCCTTTTGCTCTCTGCCTCTATCTTTCTTGATCTCTTTTTTCTTTGTCTCTGTCTTTGTCTCTGTCTCTGTCTCAATATGTTTTTTTGCTTTTCTATTTGTAACCCCAATGCTGCTTAACCCAATATTTCGCACATAGGAAACAGTGAATAATTTTAAAAATATTAAATTTGCCCACATATATGCATACAAACACACATGCACATATTATGCACATATATACATACATACTACATACTTCTATCTAGATAAACATGTATATATGTGTATAGACACACATTGGCACATTATAAGTATGTAGCAATGCAGACACGTTCATTTTCAGTTTGGCTTCAGTAAAATTGAAATTAAGCTCTTCTCTGGGTTACTCTATCTGTGATGTTTCACAAGTTGGGAAACTATTTTGCCTGTTAGTCAAAAAATGTTTTTCCTGTTCCCTTCCCTCCTCCCCCCCCCCTCCCCGGACTGCCCAGCACCTGCCCTTGTGACATTGTACAGATGAGTTTCTTTAGATAATAGAAACGTTCAGGCTTCAGAACCAGAGATTCCTCTGACTTCCAACTAATAGTGCATGGCCCCAACCCCTGCCATTGCCAGTGTTTAAACTGAAACAGATTTTTTTTCTTCTGTTTTCTAATCTACTACAGTTGTCTGCAAGAGTTCCTCGGGAAACATAAATCTATTAGAAGAGTTAAGAGCTGCACATTATGAGAAGCAGGATCATCTTTTGTTGGTTTATGCCTTTGAAAGAGAAAATTGATTCCAAAAGCAATTACATTCTTCATAGGACTACAATTTAGTGACTTCTGACCTTTCTCCTTTCCGGTTCCCAACTATTCTTCTTCCTCACCCCCATATGTAATTGGGTAAGAAAGGAGGGGGGAAGAAAGAAAAAAAAAGGCTTACATTTACTAGGATTTAGCTGCTGGCAAGAAACATCGCCAAGAATTCATTTCCTGGCTCATAATTTACATGTCCAGTCTCGTCTCCCTCTTTTTTCCCCTCCCACCCCACCCCCACTTTTCTTGTCCTCACTGTCTTCTGTTGCATTCGCCCCAGCTTCCTGCCTCATGCCAGTTTGCTATTTTCATATCCATGGGAATGGAATCCAGCCTTCACGATCAGAGCGATATCCCTCCTATGGTGACTGCCGCTCCTGCCACCTTTGACTTGGGCCAGAGCTAACATGACTTAATTGAAGAAGTCAGGATCTCCCCAACTTGGCTAGCCCAGAGAGCATGCCTTCGCTTCTTGGCCCCCCTCCTCTTTCAGCTACTTCTCAGCAGGAGGAAGTGTGCTTTTTTGCTAAGGTCCAGCGTCCATTTAGGCCAGGGAAAATGACACCTTGTTGTAGAACATGTGCTGATTAAAGGACTCTCCCATCTTACCCTCTCTGGTGTGGGACTGGGTTGCTCATACTCTGTGATTTCAAACTTTTTAATGAAAACTCTCCTTCAGAAGCTTCCTCTCCAAAGACCCAAATTCCTGCAAATTGCCCTGCTGTGGAGCACTGGAATGCAGCTGGAAGCATTCATCTAAAACTGAGCCTAACCAAGTCAAGAAGTACTTGGCTTTATAGAAAAAACTACGACCTAGAAAAAGTTAGCTAAAAAATTTCTGTCTATTCAGAAACTAGGATTTTCATGCAACTTCTTACCTTTTGTCCTTTACCTTCCATCTTAGAATCAATACTATGTATTAGTTCCAGCAGGAAGGGCTGGGCAATGGGGGCTAAGTGGCTTTCCTAGAGCCATCAGAGGCCAGATTCCATCTAAGGACACTCCATCTCCAGTCCTGCCTCTGTTTCCATTGAGCCACCCAGCTGCCCCCAGAAACTATGATCTTTCTGAATATTCAACAATATTTCCTTAACATTTAAAATCTTATGACTGATTTTTTTTGTCACTGTCAGTTGCCAATGATTCCCACCATGGAACCATTCCTTGTTAAAAACAAGCAGAGATCAGGAAATAAATAGCACATTGACCCTGCAGCCCTATGTCTGTCAATTTTGTATAGCTAAGCGCTTCCCTTGATTTATTTTATTTTATTGTTTTTTTTCCTACACATATGATAGTATACACATATTCTGCAACTATAGTCACCACCTTTCCGTTGGGTGTTGGGAAGCATATCACTGTCAAGTCCTCAGTAGAGATGATTAGTCACTGCATTGCCCAGAGCTCTGAAGGGTTTTTGTTTGTTTTTGTTTTTTAATTAGGTAGGTAGTTTTGTTTTGTTACTCTTCTGTTTTGCTCTTTTGAACCTAGATCTTACCCTGCCTGAAAGTCCGAGGTCTGCTCACCAGCCCAATGACAATCTAATTGGCACAGGAATTTTCTTTTCCCCTTCTTAAATAACCTGATAGATCCTCAGTCTCAGGGCTTCACTACTAGAATGCTGAAGTTAGTGTAGGCATCTGATCAGCTTAGCCCTTTGTAACATAGACCCAATCTCAGCCTTTCCAATAGCTGGATTATAGGTGTGCACCATCACACTCTGCTCTCAAGTCTTTTGTTATTATTTTTACTTTGTTTTAATGTACTATGGTTGTAATGCAAATTGTTCTCCTTGTGCTGCTTACTTTTTCTGCAAAAGTTTTCCTGGTCTCTCTGGATTTTTCATAGTCATTTCCGTTATTATTATTTATTATTATTATTATTATTATTATTGTTATTATTATTATCAATGTATTATTTTGGTTTCATTGCCAATTTAGAGAAATGCTACTGTGAAAGAAATTTTCACTTCTAGCTCTACTTTTCACTCTATGTGTTTCTCTATCAACATTCTTCTCAACTTGGAAAAGGTTCTGCTCTGTACCCTTCTCATATGATTGTTGAGTCCCTGGTCTAGATCACCATTTTTTGAGGGGTGCAGGTTATGCTCAATTCACTCCGGCTCCACCACTCATTTTTTGAAATTCACTTCCTCATTACCAGCCTTCCTCCCCTACAAATACTCCTACCCTCCTTTGCAAGTCCCCTTTAGTATTGTATTTACCCACTAGAATATAAGCTCTTTGAGGATATACACTTTTTGTTGTTGTTGTTATTTGGGTTTTATCATGAGAGCTTAAAGCACATTGCTTGGGAAAGAAGAATTACTTAATGAAGGCTTTATCTATATGAATAATTTCCCATTTCCAAAATTATATAAATCACTAAATATTATGACATTTATTTTATTTGAAAAATTATTCCAAGATAAAGATGCCAATAACAATTTAAAATTACTATTAAATGACATGAATCTGGAATTCTAACACCAAGATTATGTCATTATTAAATAAACTTAGATTCTGTTGAAGACATCCTATAGAAGATATGTAAGTAAACTCTTTTTTTTTTTAACTTTAGTAAAGTATGATAGTGGGAGATGGGGGTCTAGACTTATAATTTCAAAGATGGTATGCAATTCCTAGTGAAAACCTTCCTCCTAAGTGCAAATTAGTATCTCTTTACTGATTGATTAAGAAAGTTGTCTGAGACACAGGAAACTTAAGCTATGTGGGCAAGGTCATATCGCATATATACATCAGAGTTAGAATTTTAAGACAGATCCTCTTGAACTCGGGAAGAGATTTGCATTCAAATCCAACCTCAGATCCTTAAGAGATGTGCTACCCTGAGCAAGTCACTTATTCTTTCTCTGCCTCCCTTGTCTTGACTGTAAAGTGGAGATAATAATAATAGCACCTAACTCTCAGGGTTCTTTTGAGGATTAAATGAGATAATATTCATAAAGTACTTAACACATAGTAAGGAGTAGGTAAGATAAAAAGCTTATTCCCTCCCTACTTTCCATTCCTTATAAATTCTAAAACTATCTTTTATCCATTATGCCTCTAAAACAAGGGAAAGATATTTTCATTAATAGCTTTCTCACAAAATTCTTGGCTTCCTCATAGGACAGTGTGATAGAGTATAAAGTACCTTACACTTGGAATGAAAAGGTTTGGGTTTCAGTCTGGCTTCTGCCGATATCTGAACCTCATCAAATCTCTTTTACTCTGCAGGACTCAATTCTCTCACTTACAAAATTAAGTGGTTAGACTCAGTTCTCTATTAGACTGATGTTCTCTAAAGCCTTTCTGATTCTGAAATTCTATGAACATTTCTTCTCTCATAAACCATTGCAGTCTTCGTGGTCAGAAAGAGAACTACTTATCCCTTCCCTAACATTTGTAGTCCAACACCCACAGCCTTTTTTCTTTTAACAGCCTAAAGAATGTTGACCATACAAGTTCCATCTGGAAGCCTGTTGATACTGGCGGTAGCTGCTAGGAAAAGGCTTCAGAGTCTACCCTGGAGCATTATTATTCACTTGGGAGCATATTCTCAAAGTAGAGTTATAATACCTGAGGGATGTTAATCAGGTTCAATGTTCAGTCTAGCAAAGGATGGCAGATCTCACCTCCTCCATCCCCTATGCTTAGTGGTTGACAGTGTGGCACTCCGACTTTTTATTTTTCAGGGAAGTTCCTAGGAAAAGTGTTCCACTAAAGCTAAGCTCAGAAAGATCTATCAGACTGTGCATAATTGTTGTTATTTGTTTTGTTGAAAGGCAATGTGGCAGATGAGGGATAATGTATGTAAAGTGCCTTGCAAATTCTCAAGCAATATATAAATGTCAGCTATTATTATTTATGAGGATAATCTATTCATACATAGAGGGCATACCTGATGAAAAGTTGAGAGGGGAACAGACAAGCTTTCACATATAATTTTCTTCAGCTGAGCACATCTTCAGAGTGACACGACTGACTGAGAGGTCTAAAGAAAATTAGATCCCACTAGGACTTTTTACTTCACAAAAGACTTAACTGGAGTCTGCTGAACACAATATAGTATTAAATGCTCTCTTTAAACATCATATCCCTCATTAATATCTTAAAAATCACAGAGGATTTTATGACATATGTGACCATAGGGATAAGTGTGTTCAATGATTCAAATATTGATATCAAGTGAGGTATAAAACAGGAAGAAATATAAGTGTTCAGTGAAGGTTCTGGGCTCCACTGAACATAGTTTCATTTCATTTCATTTTGTTTTGTTTTTCAAAGGGATTTCTTATTGGTAGTTCGGTTCTCCAGATGAATCTGTAGACATTAAACTGACTTCATCAAGCATTAGAATAGTATATATGCTCGTCATTATTATTTGTTTTTCTTATGGAGTGCCATAAGCTATAGTCTAGAGGTAATTTTAAGAGATACTATTCAATTCAAAATGTTTAATTAGCTGTTGGAGAGAATGTGTAGACCAAGATGGAAGTTAGTTCTGAAAAAATATTATTTGAGAAATAACCAAAATGAAGATTATTATTGAATCCAGGAATGTTGATAAAAATATTAGTGTGAAATAGTATATAGAAAGATGAGGTGACCCAGCACAGCCCTACAGGATATCTACTTCTAGAAAGTGAAGTCTCTAGCAAAAGTCCTGAGGAGTGATCCGAGAGGGAGAGGAAGAACCAGAATACAGTATTCTTATGGAAAATAAGAGAATAGAGAGTATCAAGGAGAAAAGAGTGGCAGTGTCGAAGGCTGTGGAGAAGTCAAGCAGGATGAGAAATGTGAATAGGCAATCAAATTAATAATTAAGAAAGTATTAGAAACTTTGGAAAGAGAAATTGTAATTGAATGATCAAGGATGGAAAGAGTAAAGCTTTAAAAAGAGAGTAAGAGGAAAGAAAAGTATAGGTACCTCTTTCAGAAGGCCAATCAAGGAATTTGTCCACAAATGACATGAAAGGTATGGGGTAATAGCAGTAATGGATGAAGTGAGAGTTTTTTTGGAGGATGGGAAAAATATGTGTATGTTTGTATGCAGCAGGAAAGGAGATAAAGGAGACAATGGAGGTGATAGAACAGAGAATCTGCAAGAGAACATGAGATGGAAAAAATTCTTTATGCATATATTGGGGGAGATTGCTTTGGCAAGAAGGTCCACATCTTCAAGTTAGACAAAGATAAGTGTGGTGGCAGAAGACATCTGAGTGATGTGAGATGAAGATGAAAGGAAAAGAGGGAGCTCTTTAAGAATATCCTCAATATGTGCAGTAAAGTATGAAATAAGATATTCAACAGAGAAATTGGGAAGATGGTGAATTATGAAAAGTTTAAGGAGGGATAAAAATGTTAGAAAAAACTGTTGTGGTTAATGAAAGAGTGAGTCAATTAGTGAGGTATAAAAGTATTACTTTGCTGTAATGACAGTCCAGTTGAGATTATATAGCTTTAAGTTATAGTGGATATAGTCAGCACAGTTTAATGATTTTCTCCATCTTCATTTGGCAGCAAGAATAATGGAACTGAAGTCAGTAGATGGTAGGCTGACCCAAAGCTGATGCTTGATAAGGCAAGATCAGAGATAGAATAAGGGGTAAGGAGCGTTAGAAAAGAGAATGCTGGGAAGTTGAACTTGTTCCACCAAGGGATTGAGATGAGGAAGGGAAAAGAGTCTAATTAGTGCAGAAGTGATGGCCCGAGTGAGAACTAAGAGGTCAAGCTGAGGATGGAAAGCAGGGTTTGGGGATACAAAGCACATAGAGAGCTGTGGAATGACAACAGATTGTGATAAGGTAAGAAAATTTCAAAATCCATGAACATCAAAAAGATGCATTTGTGAGTGAAGGTGAAATCAAACATCTGAGCATCTATATGTATAGCCGAGCTAAGGTGGAAGTGTAGATCATGAGGAATGACTAAGTTGAAGAACTTGGAGGTTAGGGTGCTTGAGAGAGTATCAGCATGCATGTGGAGGTTCACTATGAGGAGGGCAGGAGTCTTGAGGAGAGAAAGACTATGAGTCAAGTACTGAACACATTGAGGAAGTAGTTATGATTAATTGATTTGGGGGTAGGGTTTATGATAGACACATATTTGTCACCATGCAAGATTTCTCCAAACAAGGGAGGAGACCAAATTTTCTCCAATGGATACACATCATGGTTCCATGATTTATGCTTTAGCCAATTCATGTAGAAAAAAGTAAATAGTGCATGGCCCAGCCAACATATTGAAGACTTCTGTTTTTCTTCTCTTCCTTGGTGAACTGTTGTCAATATCTCTCAAGCTCTATTGATTTTATAACATGATTCAAGTGTTAAGATGCAGCATAGCATAGCAGAAAAATCATAGACTAAGGAGTCAGTTCAAATCCCACTACTAATGTTTACTGTTTGACCTTGAGCAAATTATTTCACATCCCTCAGCCTCAATTTTCTTTTCTGTAAAATGAAGTTGAACTATGATTCTATGACACTTTTAAAAATAAACAAAAAAATGAGAGGCTAATACTGTAAGAGAACTCTGCATTTCACATCCTTAGGGGTTTAAGTGTGACTATTGGCAATAAAAAATAACCTCCTCTTTAAATGGTATAGAAATGTATGGTGGAATCTTCCTACATTTCCCAGACTTAGGCAATGAACCAGATCTCAGTGACAGCAAATGGATTATAGGATGGAAGTTTTTATAATGGCACCATAGGGATATTTATTTCCACCCACAAAATGAGAAAACTCAAGGCAAAGCTAGCCTTCTTAATACAATTAACAAAGAGAAGTAGCATTCTGCTATCAATCCTATTCATTACTGTCATCATAACTCCCAGTACTTTGAGGGAATCCATACAAGAGTGGATAGCATTTAATACAAATACAGAGTGAGAATAGCTTGGGAGGATTCAGAAGGTTTAACTCTGATACAGTAGATTATTCATTTGGGCTTTTGTTTTTCAGAGATGTTTCTGAGCTCTCTAATACTCTTTGTGTGAACTTGGGAAAATCACTTAAATCTATTCTCTGGGTTTCACTTTACACACCTATTTTAAAAAAATGAGGATATTGGACTAGACAACCTATAAGGGCCCTTCCAATTCCAGAGCTGTGATCCTAGGTAAAATAGCAAAATAGAAGAGGGCTGGTTGTATTTCTGGGGGTATATGTACTGCATGCATGTGACTATTTAAATCAATTTTTGAGCTTATCTTTGGGGCTTGATTTGCATAAGAGTTAAAGGATATGCCTTCCAACTGCTTGACTAACTTTTCTATGAACTTAGCATCGCACACTGTTGAACAGAGTTTTTAAGCACTCAAGGCAACCTGGAAATTTAGTTGTGAATGGTGGAAGAGAATATTGACAATAGGGGAACACTGTACATTATAGCATTAAGGGAAGCCCTCTTACATATGGAAGGGTCAAATTGGTCTTAATGTGTCCTTTTTAATAATTAAAGAAACATATACCTGACATAAATTTGCTATCTTGCATGTAGAATTAAGTAAGGGCTCTATTTCATGGTTCATATTCATTTATGATTTTTTGATAAGTCATTCACTTTCTTTTCATCTGCCTGTGCCCTGACATGTTAATCCCACTGACATCTTACGATAGATAATGAAAAGCAGCTCTGTCTTTTCCTGGTTCCCTCCTCTCTGAATGCCATGGTAACGGATGCTAGTTGACTTAGTCAAACTTGAAAATGTCACAGTGCTCTTCACTCTCTGATGAGTACACATTCATGAACATAGCTCTCAATGTAAAAAGCAATTAAGGGCACTTTTGAAAAAAAAAATCTTAAGTGGAGTTACCTAATAGATGACGTCTGTGTTTTAGGTGTTTTTATTTTTTCTTTAACTTCTTTTTTTTTTATCTCAGAGTAAAGACTGGAAACCATTTTCTGGATGAAATAAAAAAAATGACCCTTTTGTCTTTGAGAATCATGATGACCACTTTTAGGAAACTATGTCATATTTAATGGCATTAGAAAGGCAATGCTCCCTGTAAATACAGCTCCGTTCCAAACCACTAGACTCCCTGTGAATTTATTGCCCCCTCCAAAGCCAATGAAGTGCATCATAAGTTGCAAACGTTCTCTAACAACAAAGATGGCTACATCCCAAGAGCTACATTACCTAACAGAAAACAGATAAAAAACGGATACACCAGACCTAATTCAATTAGGCCAGATGAAAACAAACACATTGTCACAGTCTTTATCTGATTTTATAAATAAGTTTCTTCATTTGTTTTCATTTCAGACATATAGTTAAGAGTTTTGAAATATTTTCAAGAAATTTTGAGACTATTATTCTGTTAGATAAAACCAGATGATAGAAGCAGTGCTGTGTGAGGTTTTAAAGGAATGGGTTTCAAATCCTCATTCTTCCCCATAATACCTTGATGATATTGTCCAAGTCACTTCTTCTCTCTAGGTCTTAGTATCCTCACCTATAAAATGAAGTGATTGTATTTGATATTGATTGAGTCCTCTTCTGGCTCAAGTTTTATGATTTTTCTGACTCTTTGTACATCATTTTAAGTATGAAGATGTAAAACATGGGCTTGTTTTTTAATCTCAGATTTCCTGTTAGAGCCCCAATGTTCAATTATCAGAGTTTTATCTGATCCCATCATTCCCTTTCTTTAGGAACCTTCATTAGCTCCCAGATGCCTATAGAAGAACAGTTTTTTAAATTTCACCTCGATAATTGAAATACTTCCCCAAATCCATCTTTAAATCCACATCTCCCAGGTACTCTGTGGTATAAAAATAAAATTAAGTGAGCACACAAATAAGGACAAAGTACTAGAAAATAAAGGTTCAAAATTGTTTCTAGATATTTTTGATAGATGATATCAAAGTATCTTCAGTGGTAAGTGAAGTGAAGCTCAAAGATGAATTTCCCTTCAAAGCCAGGTGCAAGGAAAGCTAAAGAGACTCTATTTTTTATGAAAAATAAACTATTTAAATACATACATACATACATATACATATATATATATGATATATATATATATGAAAAAGGATTTCTAATTCTAAGGGATTCTAACTCCACCCAAATAAGCTCCCAGGTCCCGCAAGGAACTGCTCCTCCTGTGGTTCACAGGGTACACTAATCCTCCCTGATCTAACTAACCAAATTTATACTATTTTAAATAAACCTAACCACTATAACTTTTAACTTCTCCTTTAACCTATAAAGATAGCCAAGGCTAGCTGGTTGAGTCTCCACAAGAATCAAATTAGGACTTTGAGCCTTAACAGACACAGAGTCCAAACCAAAGACCAGGTTTTGTTTGGTTTTCAGAGTTTAACCAATTTTTAAACATTAACAGAAAAATGAATAGTGTTTCCCAAGTCGGAAAAGAAAACACTTCCCTCCTTCAAGTTTTTCACTCAGACAGAGAGAGAGAGAGGCAAAGATGTTACCTTCTCCAGTCCTGAGAGAAAAAAGAAGCTGGGTGTGGCTCTGTTGACTAAATGCCCCACCTAGAGAGTGTAACTGTCATAGAATAATGGTTATAACTGCCAGCAGTTGAAATTAACACATACTCTCAGCTCTATTTGAAACTCCGATTCTTCTTCAAGCCAGCTTTTCTACTTCTTATCTTTAAACTAATAAAAGAATACTTATTTTCTAATATCATCCTTATAGTGGGCACTAGCAGGGGTATCCAAAGGACCTTTTCATCCTTCTCCATAGACCACTCACCTTCCCCACTCAACAATGCTACTTATATTATTCTTTTCATTATTCGGGAAGGGAGGGAGGGAGGAAGGGAGGAAGGAAGGAAGGAAGGAATGAAGGAAGGAAGGAAGGAAGGAAGCAAGCAAGGAAGTAAGGAAAGAAGGAAAGAATCAAGGAAGGAAGGAAAGAGGCAAGGAAGGAAGGAAAGAAGCAAGCAAGGAATGAAGGAAGGAAGGAAAGATCCAAGGAAGGAAGGAAGGAAAGAAGCAAGCAAGGAAGGAAAGAAGGAAGGAAGGAAGTAAAGGAGGAAAAAAAGAAGGAAGGAAAGAAGGAAGAAAAGAAGAAACAAAGGAAGGAAGCAAGGAAGGAAGGAAAGAAGGAGAGAAAGAAGGAAGGAAGGAAAGAAGGAAAGAATCAAGGAAGGAAGGAAAGAAGGAAAGAAGAAAAGAAGGAAAGAAGGAAAGAAGGAAGGAAGGAAAGAAGGAAAGAAAGAGGGAAAATTGAAAGATTCCTATCCTCCAGAAGGTTACATTCTCTTAAAGTCAGAGAGAATGGCATTCATAAACCCCTATAGAGAACTGGTTTGTGATTCAGATTCACAGTCAGAAACAATGCCATCAAAAAGCCTAAATTGGTACTGGTCTATGTTCCACAGGACAGGGTACTGACAAAGTATTTTAATAGCAAAACAGACAGAAAAATGCAACATTCAGGAACCAAGCTAATTTATACCAGATACTATACAGAGTACTGATTGACATTCAATACCAATTAAAAGTATTGTATCACATTTGGAAAAAATAAAAAAATTCCATTGTTTATAGATGATATGTGGAGCTCTAAAATTTACAAAGTGCCATGGAGTAAAGTGCTTTTGTAGAAGTGTGACGCATTATGATACATACCAATAGTGTAGGAATTTTAACATTTTAAATGTTTTTGCCCTAATACTTTTTAAAATGACACTTGAGCTTATTATTAGATCAACCAGTTTCAAAATCAAGCAAGTATCAACCACCAAAAGAAATATTCTTTTTCTCAAAGTCTCTTGAAAGAAGGGGTCGGTTGAGGGGCAGGGAAATGTCAGGCTAAACAGAAATGAAGCAATTCAAGCTTACCCCCTGACCATTCAGTGGGGCAGGGCAAAGGTGGCATTTGGGAAATCCTGTTGTAGGAAAGCAGATATATAACTCCCCATTCAACAAATGGGATTGGGATTGAAACGTAAAGCAGAAAGAAGGTAGGAAAGGAAGGAACAGCAATAGATCTTTGAATGAGAAAATATATTCAACATATTAAGTGGATACAGTAAGATATCATCTGCACACAATGGAATAAACTAAAATTTGCACTGAAGAGAAAAACACTTCTACCAAATATACACATTAATATTCAACATTGCAATTTAAAGATTAAATCAAGATGGACAGTTTGTATTTATCTTGTTCAAAATTACTACCCTTAGTAACTAACCATCATGATGCTGATACAGTGGGGACATTAATACTGATTAATTTTGTGTGGTCTGTCTTTACTGAGTCATACTTATAATAGCATCATAGTATTTGTTTGATCCTTATCATGAGAAATTGTGTTTTGTATTATTATCCTCTGGCACCAAAAGAAATCAGAATGGATTACTTGTAGGTCATGACACCTGACTGAGCTGAGCTTTGAAGGAAGCTATGGATTCCTTGCATACATTTCAAACACAAAGAATGAATATATTCTACATCTAAACATATGGACACAGGAAATAGAATATCATAGAAAATAGGCTAATTTGCCTGGAATGTGGTATGTATGAAGAAGACTAATTGTAATAAGTCTTCTTAGTTAGCTGTTAGATAGAGCCCTTTGTGAAGGACTTCAAAGACCAAATAATGAAGTTTCTATTTTATTACAGAGACAAGAGGGAGCGACAAGGAATTTTAGATTGGGGGTGTTTTATAAAATATTTAAGATATTTTATAAACTTTACATAAGTACACATGGTTAAAATATATGCATATATGTTCTTTTTGTATATTTATGTATACATATATGTGCACACATATATGCAAGATACATGTGTTATTATGATTTAATACCTTTAACAGATACATTTTCCTATACCTCACAACTTTATCTCTCTCAACTCTGAAAACCGAGAGGGTCTTGGCCATTTCTTTGCTTCTCAAGTTCTATTTTCCACTGTAGCTATTATTATATTTGTCTTGGTGCCCTCAATAGATTATAATGACATCATTGAAAATTACCATATCTTTTGCTCAAGATCTAGTTTAGACTCTAAACAGAAGTTAATAATATTTCTTAAAATAAATGAGGAGAGTTAAAACTACTCATCTATACATACAGATACACATCAGTTTTATTAAGGTGTATATACTCAGTCATCTTTTGAGAACAAATAGCCAATAAATACAAATGGCAAAATTAAGAAGGCTTGGCAAAATTATGGAATTTTAGTGATGAAAGGGAAGTTGGGACCATCTAGTCTAATCCATAGCTGACTAAGAAACTATCAAATTGTTCTAAAGATTTGACTTGATAACCTTCAAGGAGGGAGGTACTCTTGCAACATGTGTCATAATTGCCCCTTTTTCTCATTTGACATTTGCATTGCTTAGGATTTTTTTATTATGTCAAACTCAAATTTACCTTCATACAACTTTGAGTTTGCCTTTAGTTCTTCAAGGACCTTCACTTTTTTGTGCTCTTAAAATTCACTTTGCTGAGACTACATAAATTATAGGTGAGTTGACTGTCTGGATTGGAGGAGGGAGGAGAGTATTTCTGCATTAAAGGAAATCTCTACACTAGTGATAAAATCATTTATTTTGATGGAGACAGGGACCCCAATAAATTATTAAATGACATCAGACTGAGCCCCAGTTCAGGTGCCTGCACATATTGAAGACCAGGGATGCTTATCAGGACACCTGGCTTCTTCCATTGAAGAGACAAAAAAGGAAATTCCATTAATTTTCACCTGTATAGAGCTACCCAAGGGTGCCAAGCCTAGGGGAAGGGACAGAGAGCCCATGACATTTTCTCTATAAAAATTCCTATCCCCCACTACTATTGGGGAAGGTAGTGCCACTCCCAAAAGCAGCAGCAGCTCCATTTCCACCAGCCAGGGCCACATCTCTCTAACCCCAATAAAATCCTTGCCTGAGATGAAGAAAGCTTGAGTGACAAATTCTTTTGAAGTGAGACTAAACCCTGAACATAAAGGACTGAAATAAAACATGCAAACAACATATAAAATCTATATTGCTCTATCCCATTAAACAACCCTTGGGTAATTTGGGGAATCCTATGGACTCACTCTCAGAAAAATGTGTTAAAATAGATGTAATTGAATCATAGGAATAAAAAGGGCACTCATTATAGTGAAATATAGGTATTATTTTTCCCCTCTAAAGTCATAGTCCCAAGAAATATCTCTGGGAAGACCTTGGGTTTCCATGGACTATGTTTAAGAACCTTCTCATTCTCCTTTTATGTCCCTCTCAGGGCTTTTACTTCTTGCCCTTTTGAATTCATAAAACTAAAAAAATAATAAGAAACCTTGAATTATTTAATTTTCTTTTCAATTCTAGGCAACAATTTATTTATCTCTTTCAAATATCTTTAGATTATAACAGTTTTCATTGCATAACTACTACTTTAGACATTGATACAAACCCACAACTATCTCACTTCTGCCAATACAGGATGTGACCCCTTTAATTCCCTTCAGAAATACTAAGTATAGGAATTCATTCTCTGCTACAGAGTAAAATAAACATTGTTAGTTACTTTTTTCCTGTTTTATCTATTAATCATTTTATTGCTGATTGAATACAAAAATTTCCCAAAGGGAACAGCTAAATTTTGGGGAGCTTGGGTTTTGAGAAGGAATATTTAAAAATCATCTCTTTCATTACAAAAATGGCAGAGGTTATTTATAGTTTCCCGTCTTTCCCTTGTCTTAATGGCAGTGCAATATATGATATTTTATAACCCCTGTAACTTCCATTATCAGTCTGCAACTCGGCATTTTTTTCTTTATTGACTCACATATTTGCAAATTATTTATTCATCCCAAGATGCTTCCATACAGTTGCAGGAAAAGACTGTCAAAGCTGAGCATGAGTAAAAGTAACTCAGTAAATGCTACATAAATCTCTATCTCTCCCCCTCTCGCCTACATTTCAAATTTAAGCCATGCAGCATTTTAGAGCACTGTTTGAAAAAGACTAAAAAAAGGCATTAAGCAAACCAATGACCTAACTTGCACATCCACAGAAATATCAAATATACTTTGCTTTGGAAAAAAAAATATAGCTTCTCCAAAGGAAGTCATATGGAAGGCAATATGGTCCAAAGGAAAGGGAGCTGGGCTGTGGAGCCTCTAGTCCAATCTTTAAATCCATGTCTAAAATTTACTACTTATATGACCTGGGTCAAGTCATCTCCCGTCTCATTGTCTCATCTGTAAAAAAGGTGGAAGTTGAGCTAATAAACTCTTAGATCTTTCTATCTCTAAATATATGACTATGTGGGACTGTGTAAATAAACACTTTTCTTTTCAGCCTTTTCTTCTCACATATTCCTTGAAAATATATCTTGCCTCATGTGGGCAAGTTTGTTTCTTTGTGTACTCTCATTGTTTCCCATGAATTTCTCTGGATGATAAAATGAACCATGGAGCCCTGGCTTTTACTTTTGCAAAACTCTTTGTCTGATGTTGGCACATGTAAGTCTGTCAACAAAGATTGTATTTAGGTAATACCCAGAAGGCAGAAAAGACAGATTTTACTACATCCTTGGGGAGGAAAAAGGCATGAGAGAATAGGCTGTGGCCTTAACATGATTACAACACCATGATTACAGCACCTTTGTTTTACAAGAATGTTTTTTTTTTCTTTAAAAAGCTTCTGATCTTTGTCTTATATTTTCACTCTTTTAATGTGAGATTTCAATTTCTTCCTTTTCTTCTTGTCCTTTCTTCTCCTCCCCTTTTCTCCCTTACCTTCCTTTCTCTTCTCTTAGCTGGGTATAGAACTTTATTTTACCAAATATAGAAATAAGAAGGGAAAAGGCTAAAAGAAGAGGAGGGTGATAAAAGGGAGGAGAGATTAAGGAGGATACTGATCAGAAGCAAAATAGACTTTAGAGGAAAGATAGGAGAGAAAGACAGAGAAGAATAAACAGAAGAAAACGGGATGGGGAGAAACACACAGTAATCATACCTGTGAATGTAAATGGATGAGCTCATGCATAAAACAGAAACAGCAGAATAGATTAGAAATAAAAATTCAACAATATGTTGTTTATAAGAAACAGACTTGAAACAAATAGAAATGCACACAGAGTTAAAATAAAGAGATGGAGCAGAATCTATTATGACTTAGCTGAAACAAAGAAACAAAAAATGCAAAGGTAGCAATTATGCTCTCAGACAAATTCAAAACCAAAGCAGATGTAATTAAAAGAGACAATCAAGGAACCAACCTTTTGATAAAAGGTACCCTAGAAAATGAAGTAATGTCAAAAAATGTACAGTAAGTTTTTTTAATAAAAACTTAGTATTTCAAATATATAGGGAAAAGAGTCAAATAAAAATAAGAGCCATTCCCCAATTGATAAATTGGATATGGACTGGCAGTTTTCAGAAGAAGAAATCAAAATTTCTATAATCGTATGAAAAAGATGTTTAGAATATGATTAGAAAAATGGAATTCAAAACAACTTTCAGATACCACCTCACACCTAGGAGATTGGCTTACATGACAGCAAAGGAAAGTAATAAATGTTGGAGGGGTTGTGGCAAAATAGGGATGTTAATGCATTGCTGGTGGAGTTGTGAATTGATCTAACCATTTTGGATTCCAGTTTAGAATTATGTCTAAAGGGCTGTAAAAGACTGCTTACCCTTTGATCTGGCCATACCACTGCTGGGTTTATATCCTAAAGAGACAATAAAGAAAAATACTTGTACAAAAATATTTAAAGCCATATTCTTTGTGGTGGCAAAAAGTTGGAAAATGAAGGGATGCCCTTCGATTGGGGAATGGCTAAACAAATTGTGTTATCTGCTGGTGATGGAATACTATTGTGCTCAAAGGAATAATGAACTGGAGGAATTCCATGTGAACTAGAATGACCTCCAGGAATTGATGCAGAGTGAAAGGAGCAGAACCAGAAGAACCTTATACACAGAGATTGATCACTGTGGTATAACTGAACATAACGGACTTCTCTACTAGCAACAATGCAATGATCCAGAGCAAGGCTGAGGGACTTATGAGAAAGAACACTATCCAATTCAGAGGAAGAACTGTGGGAATAGAAACACAGAAAAAAACAACTGCTTGATCACATGGATTGAAGGGGATATGATTGGGGATGCAGACTCTAAATGATCACCCTAGTGCAAATATCAACAATATGGAAATAGATCTTGATCAATAGCACATGTAAAACCCAGTAGAATTACACGTCGGCTATGGGAAAGGTGGTGAGAGGAGGGAAGGGAAAGAACCTGAATCATGCAACCATGGAAAATTTTTCTTAACCAATAAAAAAATTCAAAAATAAGAAAGGGCAAATTCTGGAAAAGATGATGAAAAATAAGTACATTAATGAATATTAGTGGAATTACAAACTAGTCCAATAATTCTGGAGAACAACTTGGAACTATACCTAAAAGGCTATAAAACTTAATAAACTCTTTGATTTTGTAATACCACTACTAATACTACTACGTAGAAAAGAAAAAGGAAAAAGAACTACATGTCAAAAATATTTATAATAGATTCTTTCGTGGTGGCAAAGAATTGAAAATCAAGGGGATGCTAAACAGTTGGGGAATGGCTGAATAAGTTGTGGCTCATGATCTTGATGTAATGCTATTGTACTATACGAAACTATAAGGGAGGAGGTAGTTTCAGCAAAAGACATAGCAAAACCTACGTAAACTGAGGCAAAATGAAGTGAGCAGACCCAGGAGATCATTGTACATAGTAACATCAATATGGTAATGATGGTCAACTGTGAAAGGCTTAGTTGCTATGATCAACATATTATCCAAGATAATTCCAAAGAACTCACAATGAAAAGTGTTATCTTCTATCACAGAAGGAACTAATGAACTCTGATTATAAATGAAATATAGGAATTTTTTCCACTTTGTCTTGCTTTTTTGTGACATGGCTAATAAGGAAATGTTTTGCAAGATTTCACATATACAACTGATATTATATTACTCACTTTCTCAGTGGATAGGGGAGAGCCAGGAGGAAGGGAGAGAATTTGGGACTCAATTTTTTTTTTATGTCAAAAAATAATTAATAAAAAAGAAACTTAAAAAAAAAGTAAAAACCAAACTATAGTTCAAGTACCTCTCAGACAAGATCTATTCTGTTTCCTCTTCTGGTACTACCATTCTTTTCCCCTTGAAACTTTTATTTATTTATTGGGTACTTATTGCAGTGATTCTTATAAATGATTCTTGATTGACTGTTTTTAAAAGGTATTTTAGAAGAAGTCCCTGAACTGAGTTAGAGGGTCATGCTAACTTAATTTTTGTCTCTTTCAACTCAAAAATTCTAAGAAAGATTTATGAGAGCAACCACTTGAGCTTTTAAATAACTTAATGAGTAGACATTAGGTAAACAGAGGTAAAAGAATAGTATTTGAGGAGAAAAGAAATAGTAGTATTATACATGGAAATCCTGAATGAAGGAAGAGAGCTGGCAAAAAAGTTAGTTTGGATGGGATAAAAAGTCTATGAAAACTATCCCATGAAGATAGTATATTAATCAATCAATGAATTAAGCACCTACTATGTACCAAGGACTTGGGATATAAAAAGAGACACAAAATAGTCCCTGTCCACTAGGAGCTTTCAATCTAATAGAGAAATAAAATATGTAAATACATACATACAGATATATATACACATATATATGTATAGACAGGTATATTAACATATACCTATACATACACATACATATATACATATGCAATGCAAGCTACATGCAAGAAAGATAGGAGGTAATTAATAGAAGGAAGGCACTAGAATTAAGAAAGGTTCAGAAAAGCATCTCAAAGAGGGTATTTTAGTTGAGATTCAAGGAATCTAGGGAAGTTGGTAGTCCTAAAGGAGGACAGAAAATGTTCCATACATAGGATTCAGCCAGAGAATACTGCCTAGGACCTAAAGATAGAGTCTTGTTTGTGAAATGGCCAGGAGGCCAGTGTCATTGGATCAAAGGATACTTACTGGGGATTAAAGTGTTAGAAGACTGGAAAAGTAGGCAGGGACTAGGTTATAAAAGATTATAACTGCCTAACAAAATATTTTGTATTTCATCCTTGAGGCAATAAGGCTTTATTAAAGTTTATTGAGTGTTAGGGGCAAGGGAGCGGGGAGGGTGACATGATTGGACCTGGATGTTGGGAAAACCACTTCAGTGGCTAAATGGAGGAGGGCTTACAAAGGGGAGAATTTGGAAGCAGGCAGACTCACCAGCAGGTCAAGGAGACAAGGATCTATACTAGAGTTGTAATGGTATCAGAAGAGAGAAAGAAGAAGCATATAAGGGAGATATTGAAAAGCTGAAATTGGCAGGTCTTGGCAATAGATTGGATGGGAATGGTAATGAGAGATAGTGAGGGGTCCAAGATGACACCTACACTGTGAACCTGAGGATGATGTTCCCCTCTATAGTAATAGGAAGGTAGTAGGAAAGAGGGGGAGTGGTTTAAGGTGGGAAATAATGAGTTCTTTTTCAGACATTGAGTTTAAATTGTCTACCAGATATCTAATTTGAGATGTCTGAAAGGCAGCAGGAAATGTGAATGGAGGTCAACAGAGAAGTTGAGGTAGTATAGGTAGATTTAAGAGTCTCTGGCATAAATGGTAACTAATAGACTAAAAGAGTACACTCAGTTTATAAAAAGACTTTATACATAAAAATGCAGATTAACAAATAAGATCATACTGAATGCAACAGAGCAGCGGATTATCTTAATTTATTTCAAGTCTCATGCAACTTTTCATTTCACCAAGTTTGAATTCTGACTTGAGATGTTTGTATCTTTTCTTAATAGAATCACTTTATGGTCCCAAATACTAGTGCAGAGCTGATGAATATAGCTGACTAATACTTTTAATTTACTTTGAATTCTAAACTGCTATATAAATAAACTCTCTTTTTTGCATATTAGTAGAGATATTCATGTCATTGGTGTTCATTTCTTACCTTCCCCCTATGACAGTGAATTTTCTCCCCGTGACAATGATCTTTTCCATTGTCATGATCAAGTGAATTAATACAATGATCCAGCAAGGGTTGTGTTCTACCCAATGTCACCCCACTAATATATATCAGAGAGAAGACTTGAATACAGGTCTTCCTATCTCTAAAGCTGGCTCTACATCCACTACACATTGCCTCTCATGGACATGACATTATCCATTGATGTTTTTCAGTCTTAGGCCACTGACACAAAAACCAGAATTTATTTTCACCAATAAGTATGTAAATTCAAATATTGATATTTCACATTATAGTGCCAAAAAAGCACTTTGAATTGATGAGAAGTCTGAAGTATAGGATTCAATTTTAAAAATACAAGTTGTTTTGTTAACTTGAAAAAACGTAGTTATTTAAACCAGGTTAATAAAGATATATCAGGTAAAAATAAAACAACTAAACACGCTCTAAAAGAAATTATTTTACTGACTAGTTAAGAATCCCTTTTGGTTAATTTAAACATTTATTGTAAAGGGGAACTTTTAAAGTGTTTGAGATGTAAATATATTGTTCTCTTAAGGAGTTTAAAGATGAACACTGAAACTTTTTTAGCAACAAATAAAAGTAAATTTCACCTCAGATCCTGTATCAATTGCTTCAAAATATGAATTGTTTGGATTTGAATTAGTCATGTCTAATTGTACAAGCAAATGCTGAATAGAGTTTTATGCACAGCAAATATTTCTTTGAAGACAGATGAAAATAGAAGTCATTCCCGAGTCAGTAGATTACATGAGTAGAAATACATGAGGTTGGAAAATCAAACATATCATCTAAAAAAGAGAAAGAAATCGGTTTCAGAAGTCTTATTTAACTACTGGCTAAAACTTTTAAGTATAGTGTGATATAAATGTGCCAGCCTAAATCACTATACTTTGACAGAGCAAAGATCACCATTTAGAACAAAGTTCCACGTTTATATGGCACACATAGCCTTCAGATAAACATGCTCTTTGTAATAGTCTTTAAAGGAAAGCAGCAACAGCTTTTCTTTTATTCATTCAATTCTCATGCACTAAAATGCTTCAACATTTTCTTAAATTGGTATTTAAATTCGCACTATTGTTATTATGAATCTACTCAACACATTGTGGATCCATTCATTTATACTATATTTTTAAGTTTTGAGTATGAAAGTAAAAGAGCAACATGGCTCCGGGTGTCTGGAACTTTTGTTCTATCTATAGTACCTAATTAATACTATCTACCTATGTAACATGTAGGATAGTGTAAATGAAAGTTGTGCCATTTTCTTTCATAGAGAACAACAATGAAGCCCATTTCTATCCCACTTTAGAGTTTACAAAGGTTTTCCACACAACCTTTTATCACAGTCAGCAAGTATTATTCTTGGTTTGGGAAGAAGAACGTTGACATAGCTAATGAATGATTTCAAACTTGAACTCGGGTCTTCTGAATCCTTCTCTCCACTTCAAAGCTGTATCTTGGATGCAAGCCTTCATTCATTACCTTCCACCTGGGATTTTGCAATAGCCTTCTGTTTGCTCTCCATACTTCAAGTTTATCCCCACTTTAATCCATTTTCAACATAAACTTCAGAATTGATTTTCCTAAAGGACAAGTCTGACCATGTTCACCTCCCTACTCAATAATCTCCAGTTGCTCTCTACTTCCAGGAACAAGTATAAAACACTCTGTTGAATTTTGAAAGCCTCTCATAATCTTTTGTTTCCCCAGATTACTTGTCAATATAATTTTCAACAATAGTTGCCTGATATTTTCTGATCTAAGTTATCTCCCTCCCTTCCAACCTTCCCCCTTCATCAAGATGGCAGGAATATGATATAGGTTGTACTTTTGTAATCATACAATATATAGCATCACGTTCATTACGTTGTGAAAGAAGACATATATTGCTTACCCTAGAGAAAAATTCATGGAGAACACGAAGTAAAGAATGGCATGCTTCAATCTGCATTTAGATTTCATCAGTTAATTTTATAGCAGTGGATAGTCTTTTTCATCCTAAGTAACTAGGAGATATCTTGGATCTTTGCATTATTGATAATAAAGTCATTGACAGGTAATCATTGGACTTTATCGCTGTTTCTGTGTAAAACCTTCTTCTGGTTCTTTTGTTTGACTTTAAAGTCCCTCACAATCTTGTCTTTTCCTTTCCTTCCAGTATTATATTTTACTCTCTTTCAGGTACTTTTTGTAGGTGTTCCTACACCTGCCTTCTTGCTTTTCTTAGTAAGCATGACACTCTATCCCTCAAACTCTGTGTCTTTTCACTAGCTGTACTCATGCAGAAAATACTGTCTTCCTCCCCCCACCACTCCCACCCCCTGGCTTTTAAGACTGTAACTCATCTCAAATCTCATCTTGTACAGGAGGGCTTTTTTAGTCCTCTCCAGTACTAGTGCCTTCCCTTTGAAATTAACTTCTCTACAGGATATATCTTCTACATATGGAATTTGCATTTTTTCTCCCATTAAAATGTATTCTCCTCTTGGTAAAGACTTGTGTTTTTGTTTATTTCTTTCCTTGTAACCCCCAAACGCATTAGGCAATTAATAAAAACTTGTTATCTGACTGGCTACACTGCTAAGCCCTCCTTTAATCTATGGCAATGCAATGTTTTAAGAATTGAGTAGGTTCCTCTACTGAAATGTCTAATGAGAATTTTCATACCACCTTCCAAAAACATCACTCAAATCAATAAGCATTTATTAAATGCCAACTATGTACTAGAAATTGTGAACAGGCAATACAAAGATATGGAAATATCCTTACTCTCAAAGAGCTTATGAAAGAAAATACCAAACTTTGATTTAGCTTACTTAAACTGTTAATTCATTCTTTTAAGTATTAAGTAAAAATATATTTCTCCTAGTTAAAATGTATTATTCAGAACCTAATTCATTTGAAAATGAATTTTTCTATATATATAATGCTATATTTAATAGCTATGATTAATAGCAATTCTCTAGATTATTTCTACTATTTATGGATGAGTTGCAAAAAGAAAAAATGATTTGTATAGCTATACCTAACAGTACATTCATTAAAAGCAATACCATAATACCTGTGTGACCTGGGACAAATTAGTCAAATGTAAAATGAAGAAGTTGAACTAGACGATCTCTGAGGTTCCTTCAATCACTAAATCTGAGAAGCTATGATTCTACTCTTCTAATGGAGAAAAATATTGAAAGGATTAATTAAAACTCAGTTCAAAACTGGCTAAAAAATGGTGCTATGGCAGAAAGGAAATTTCAGGAGCAGCTAGACTTAATAGCATGTTCAAGATTCTTCTGGTATTCTATTATTTTGGTCTAGCCCAAATTTACTTATCATTGATGTTTCACTTACTTTACTTATCATTTTACTTACTTATACTACTTACCACTGATGTTTTCAATTTTTTTTCCTACTTATTTAACTACAGTTGTTTGTATTAGACATCTCATGTCCTGAATGTACTCCCATTGGGATGATAGATTATTGGCTAATATTTCTAAAACTGGAAAAGATTTCTGATCTAATCCAACATCTTCATTTTACACACACACACGCACACACGGGTGTACGCACACACACACACACACACACAAAACAAACCCAAGGCTGATAAAATGTGGTTTAATCTCAGTAAAATGTAATAATCTGGAGCAATCCTGAAAGACTTATGACAGAGAATGCTATCCCCCTCCAGAGAAAGAACTGTTGGAGTTAGATTTATGCAGGATCAAAGCAGACTATCTTTCACATCACTATTATTTAGGGTTTTATTTTGGAATTTTGGTTTTGTATGTGTGTATTCATAACAATGACCAATATGGAAATGTGTTTTACATGATAATACATGTAAGACCCAGATCAAATTGCTTACCATCTCCAAGTGTGGGAAAGGAAGGAAGGGAAGGAAAAAGTTTGGATCTTATAATTCTGAAAAATGAATGCTGAAAATTATTATTATATTTAATTGGGAAAATAAAGTACTTTTGAATTGAAAAAAAGAAGTCTCTTGAAGGTAATGAAACATATCAAGACTACAGTGAGAGTCAGAATTTGAATGCAAGTCCTATGATTCTAAGTTTAACTTGCTTCCCACTGCATATTACTCCTTATTTCCTCCAAAGATAATGAAAACTAGTCATTAAAAAAAATTAACAAGACTTGCTTCCTAGCATACTTCCCTTATCTTAAGTTCCTTAAGCAATTAACAAACATTTATCAGAAACTTGTATGAACCTGGCACTGTGATAAATATTAGATGTAGAAAGTAAAAGCAAAAACAATCTCTGCTGGCTTTGGGTAAAAAATAAATAAATAAAAGAAAGAAACTCAGTGTACACTAAAAAAATTGGTCCTGGATACAGTTTTGTCAGAAATGAGTCATGTCTCAATGAATGTCGGTAAAAAAGAGTAATTAAGAAAGTAAACAGGATGAGATGAAGTTCATTAATTATGGATCAGATATTTTAAGGGACTCAGTAGATAAAGCAAGAAAATCTGGAATGGTGCTTGGAAGAGGGATATTTTGAGGGGGGTGGGAATGAGGAAGCATACAGCCAAGGAAGGAAGAAAACATTGATCTTCAATAACCAAGAGATCAGTGTTTGAAGGAGTAAAAGAACAGAAGGTTATGGGCATAATATGGAAAATGTTTATGAATGAGTCCAGCAAAAGAACATTGAGAACTACTATGCAAAAAACAAACAAAAAAAAGAAATTCAACAACAAGAACAACCAGTGAGATAAATGATCAAGAGACACAAATAGGCAGTTTTCAGTTAAAAAGATCAAAGCTATCAATAAGCACATGAAAAGGTATTCTAAATCTCTCATAGAGAAATGCAAATCAAAATAACTCCTCATACCTAGCAGATTGGTCAATAGAAAAGTAAAGGAAAGTAATAAATGTTGGAAGGGATGTGGCAAAATTGGGACACTAATGTATTGCTGGTGGTTCTGTGAATTGATCCAACCATTCTGGAAGACAATTTAGGACTATGCCCAAAGGGCTTTAAAAGACTGTCTGCCCTTTGATACAGCCATGATACTGCTGTTTTTCTATCCCAAAGAGATAATAATGAAAAGACTTGTACAAAAATATTTATAGCCACAATCTTTGTAGTGGCAAAAAATTTGAAAATGGGGGTGTGTCCATTGATTGGGGAATTGTGGTATCTGTTGGTGATGGAATACTATTGTGCTCAAAGGAATAATGAACTGGAGGAATTCCATGTTAACTGGAATGACCTCCAGGAATTGATGCAGAGGGAAAGGAGCAGAACCAGGAGAACATTGTACACTGAGACATTGATACACTATGGCACAACTGAATGTAATGGACTTCTTTATTAGCAGCAATGCAATGATCCAGGACAATTCTGATGGACTTATGAGAAAGAATGCTATTCACATCTGGAGAAAGAACTTTGGGAGCAGAACTGCAGAAGAAAAACATAGGATCGATCACATGGTTCAATAGGGATATGATTGGGGATATTGACTTTAAATGATCACTCTATTGCAACTATGAAAAATTTGGAAATGGGTTTTGAACAATG
This sequence comes from Gracilinanus agilis, assembly GCF_016433145.1. Taxonomy (NCBI): domain Eukaryota; kingdom Metazoa; phylum Chordata; class Mammalia; order Didelphimorphia; family Didelphidae; genus Gracilinanus; species Gracilinanus agilis. The sequence goes on from NC_058135.1 coordinate 136,548,257, forward strand.
ATACACGTATAACCCAGTGGAATCACTTGTCTGCTCCAGGAGGTTTGGAAGAAAGAGGGGAAAGAAAGAACCTGAATCATGTAACCATGGAAAAATATTCTAAATTAATTAATTTTAAAAATAAAAAATAAACACTGTGACAACTTAAAACAACAAAAATAACAATAACAGCCAGTGATGAGAAGGTGCACGAAGGTCAACTCTTTAATGTTTGGCACAATCCTTAGTTAATTTACTCAATAGGCTTGTCTTTTGCTCTTGAAAGCATTTGTAATTCCATTATGTAGATAGCATGATCAGGATATAGTGTGTTTCTGGACAGGAGGTTTCTGTGCCCTGAGTACAATTTGAGGTAAGCCTCCTGGTGTTGAGGCTCACAATGTCAAGAGGTGGTTTGGCTCAGTCCTGCCTTGGGGTATGTTCAAGAAGAGGTAGTGGAAGGGATAGCCCAGATGATTCAGCATTACTGAAACTGGACAGGGGAATCTAGGGAATGCCATAATAAAGAACAGAATGAAGAAACCCAATCTGAAATCACTGTGGATGACATATTAAAATCTGACAAAGTTATTTCACCAAGATAAAATGCATGGGATAGCAAATTACCTGGCAACAGAATGAAGAAGTTGCATGACCATATTTGGAGAAAGTGGCAATGTCAGGAATTGAATTAAAATTCAAATGATGATAATCTCTTCCAATCTATCCTAAAGGACACCAAAATAAATATAACAGAAGGAATGCATCCAGACATTTGTTTATACCATATCATGTTAAAATATACACTGATGCACTCTTATCTTAGAGAATGGTATTCTGCAGTTTTCCTTGGAAATTCCAGAGTTTCTGGCCTTTGTAACTTCATGAGTTTGGTTCAAAGGCTTTTTAGTTGTGTGAGCTAAAGAGCATCTCCATTCACATAAGGTTCAGTGACAAAAGAGTAGGAAAATATTCCCAGTTCCTCTGGGCTTGAATCATTCTGGGTCAAAGGAATACTCTAAAGTAACTATTTCTGTATGGACTTAGTTTGCTCAAAAGAAAATAAACTGCTCCAAACCATCATCTTTTATTCTTTAATATTTTATGATGCTCTCAAGTGGTTTGTTTTAGCTTTCTTTAGATGATATCTGTCCTAGCTATATCTAAGTTGATTTTTATGCTTTTTTGACCCTGGATAAGTTGTTGTTTTTAATTTTCATAGGAACATCATAAGCTCACACAGTTTGGCTTGAGTTATTAAGACTTGGACTCAGATTTCAATATTCTATCATTGTTTCTTTTTAATTATTGAGAATGTTTTTACACATAAATTTATATGAGAGAAAACAGCTAATGACTATATGAGAAATTGAGAATGTTGATACAGTCTATTAAACAGGACTCTAATGACTTATAAAACACAGGAGACTGGATTTTCCTATACTGTGTGAGAATACATTGTTTTCCACTATGTGTTTCTTTACAAAAATGCCGAAGGTCCTTAAATACAGTAGAAATTAAGTTATTTTTTAAAATGATGTTACTTTAACTTTTGCTCCCAATATCTTTCTCCTTCTTTGGTTCACTAAAATTAAACAAAAAGAAACTCAGTAGAAATAATCACGTATGTTATGACTAAGATCACCACTTTTACCAGACCAGCTCATATGATTTATTTAGCTGGAAATAAATGTTTAGGGAGGAAATACATATCAGAAATGACATGAAACCAAAGCTTCACTTTTGTCTCTAATGAGTAAAAGAATCAGTTTATTCTTTCTTTTTTCTTGCCTCATATCCCCTATAATATATACATGGAGAGCCAAATTGAAATTCCTAGAGAATGGGTCTGATTATGGCACTTACCTACTAACCAAGCTCGAGTTGCTTCCACTTTTCTAAAGGATGAAATTTTTTTAAAAAACCTCTGCTTTGTGGCTTTAAATGTGATTTCTGCCTATCTCTTCAGATTCATTGACCATCATCCTCCTCATACACCAGGGCCCATCCCATTTTGTTTATTTGCTGTTCCTAATATCCAACATTATATCTCTAGACTCCAAGACTTGGATCTTCCTGCTTCACAAGCCTGAATGTACTTCATCACCTACACTTCATAGGATCTCTGACTACCTTCAGAATTCATCCCAAGTATAATTTTCTATTGGAAACTGATCTCAATTCGCCAGCTGCTAATACTTTCTCATGGGAATAACATAGTGCATATACATACATTTGTGTACATATGTGTAACATTTAATTTTCTTTGTACATATTGTTTTTCCTCTATATTATAGAATATAATTTCCTTGAAGACAGATTTATTTCTTTTAATTTTTAAACTATCTCTCCTTAGTGCTTATAACTATGTCTGGCACATAATAAGCCTTTAATACATACATATTTATGGGTTAGCTAGGTGGCTCAATGAATAGAGCTCCAGGTCCAGAGATTGGAGGTCCTGATTTCAAATCTGACCTCAGAAACTTCCTAGCTAGGTGATTCTAGATATGTCACTTAACCTCAGTTGCATAGTCCTTACCACTCTTCTGCCTTGGAACTGATATTTATTATCAATTTTAAGACGGAAGATGAGTTAAAAATAATACATATATTGATTGATAGTGTTAAACGGCCCTCTTGATCTATGAAATCTATTTTTTCTATTTTATTTTATAAATATATACATATACACATATAAGGAAAGGTACAGAATAGTTCAAGATTTCTGAGGGACCTGTCATTACCTCTCAAATTTTCAAGTGGATTTTTGTAATGAGAGAGATTTTAAAAATCTACCTACACCCTTTTAGGATAGTGTATAAAATCGTGATCCCAGAAATCACTTCATTTTTTTGGAATTTACTAAAAAAATTATCTGTTAACTTCAGTGAACTAAGCTCAATATGATTCTATGACTCTTCAAATGTGTGAAGTGCTATATTGCATACAGCAGACAACTAATTAGTGTATTGGATATAGTACTAGACCTTGGAGTCAGGATGACTCATCTTCAGGAGTTCGAATCTGGGCAAGTCACTTAACCCAGTTTGTCTCAGTTTTCTCATCTATAAAATGGGCTGGAGAAGGAAATTGCAAATCCCTAAAATATCTTTGCCAAGAAAAGCCCACTTGGGGTCTCCAAGAGTAGGACAAGAATAAAACTAATTGAACAACTGAACAAAAATAACAAAATATAGAGGCAGCTGGGTAGCTCAGTGGATTGAGAGCCAGGCCTAGAGACGGGAGGTCCTAGGTTCAAATCCGGCCTCAGACACTTCCCAGCTGTGTGACCCTGGGCAAGTCACTTGACCCCCATTGCCTACCCTTACCACTCTTCCACCTATAAGTCAATACACAGAAGTTAAGGGTTTAAAATAAAAAAAAACTATAAAAAAATAACAAAATATATAAAAGAGCATGTAGATATTCTTTTGAGCTTCAGATTGTAGGAGTAAAAAAAAAATAGATGAAAGCTACAGAAAAGGATTGGATAAAAGAGGAAACATTCTACTACTCAGAAGTTTCCATAAATGGAATAGATGTAGTAGTAGTTGCAGGTCTCTCATTATTGGAAGTTTTAAAGTCTTAAAGTAATAGCTAGATGAGAATTTAATAGAACATTTTCAGTTTGGTTTGTTTTGGGTAAAATGGCCTGTGTAGTCCCTTTCAACTCTGAAATTTCATAATTCAGAAAATATTTTATACAAAGAAGATACAATTTCTGATGATTTGTTATTATATTCTTTTCCCTGTATAGATGGAGCTTTTAATGAGAGTCATTTATTGAAATATATAAATTATTCTATTTCAATATAACTGGTTTCTTTAATAATGATATGTTTTGCATTTTATGCATTTAAAAAAGGGATCCAGAACTTTACCAGAGTGACTGTCAGAGGAAGAAAAAGATGAAAATTGCTACTACTATCAAACCTTCAGTTTTGTTTTCTACACTAGTTGCTTTCTCTTCTCATTCAAACATGCATTAATTCCATCTCTGTCTATCAGTCTGTCTGTGTGGTTGAATATAAAGAATACAATTTTCATTTGACCCAACAACCTTTCTGTTTATTTTTATAATGCACTCCTTCCTTTAACTGCTTAGCTCGTAGAATAAGCTGGTCTCTGTCCTCAGATATCCATTTCCTCCCTGACCTCTTGCATTCTATCTTATTTCCCATCATTATGAAAAAAATGTTCTGTAGAAGCTCATCAGTGACCCCTTTCTTGACAAATTCAATGGCCTTCTTTTGTTCTCCTCCTTGATCTCTGCAATATTTGAAACTATTGACCAGTCTTCAATCTATCCTTTCATTTCTACCCCTCAAAAAAATCAACAACAATTATGCTTCCATGGAAATCACCTTGCTATATTGTCATCTCTTCATTCCTTGCCTCAACAGCTGACATTTTTAAAGCACCTTCAGGTTTCCAAACTGTTCTGTGTACATTTTCTCATTTAAGTCACACAATCAACCCTCAGAATGATATACTTCTGGCATTATTTTACAGTTGAGGAAACAGAGACTCAGAGATATGCGTCATCATCATAGATTTCATATATGCTTGAGATGAAATTTAAAATTTGTTCTTGTTTCTTAGGCTACTCTCAGTATGTCCATCATTTCATACTGATTCTCTGAGAGAAACAACAATGTCTTATAAAGCATTTGTCTGTGCTACAATAGCCAAATAATCAATATTTCTTCCTCTGTGTTTCTTTTTCATTTAAGATTACAGTTGCCTTCTACTAATTCCATTCATTTTTTAAAAAAGAGAAATATAAAAACCTACTGTGTGTAAAGTAGACTGCTAGAATTTGAGGATCTGAATTCTGTCTTTTGGATCCAGCAGTATAAGGAACTCTATGATTAGGAAACTTGCCTCTAACAATAAAATAGAGGCTCTCGTCTGTAACTTGTATTATAAAAGAAATGCTTAGAGCACAGAAAAATTAAATTACTCTCTCAAAGAAATTTAAGAAACAAAAAAATTGTTACAGAAATGGGACTTGAACTGAAATGTTCCCGAGTTGCTTATTGACTCTGAAGCTGCCATTCTCTGCTACATTGTGCTGCTCTGGAATAGATAAAAACACAATCTGGAATAGTTCCTGTCCTCAAGGAGCTTATGTTCAATGAATAAGAAAATATGATGAAAGAAAACAGAATGTACAGAGGTCAGTATATTTAGAATATAGGCAAAGTTCCAAGTTCTTTTTTGTCTTTTATTTTATTTTAAAATAAAATATCTTCTCTTATTTTAAAATAAAAACATTCTTTCTTAGAACTGATATTGAGTATTGATTCCAAGTCAGAAGACTGGTAAGGGCTGGGCAATTGGGGTTAGGATGTGTCTGAGGCCAGAGTTGAACCCAGGTCTTCCTGACTCCAGACCTTGCTTTCTATCCACTGAGCCACCCTGCAAATTCTTTACTATATATTTTTTATTTTTTTTAAACCCTTACCTTCATCTTGGAGTTAATACTGTGTATTGGCTCCTTGGTGGAAGAGAGGTAAGGGTAGGCAATGGGGATCAAATGACTTGCCCCGAGTCACACAGCTGGGAAGTGTCTGAGGTCAAATTCGAACCTAGGACCTCCTGTCTCTAGGTCTGGCTCTCAATCCACTGAGCTACCCAGCTGCCCCCCCCCCTTACTATATTTTAAAAGAGAGGATCAATATAGCTCTTTCTCTAGGAGTTAGATTTTGTAAGACATCTACACATATAGTTGATCATCACCACTCAGTTGCAGGTTGCATATTTGTCAATCTGCCAATTTGTAAATCAATATTTGTAGCTCTTTGATGGTCATTTGTAACTATGGACAGAGCAGCATGAAATGTGAGTAGCTGGACACACATGTTCTTCCCTGAGGATGAACAAGATGCCATATTGTTTCTGCTCTCATATGGAAGACAGGAATCCATTATGTGGTCAATTTAAAATGGTGCCATATTTTTTATACTTTGGGGTTTTTGTGTCTTGGTGATTTCACTGTTAAAAATGACTGCCAAGAATAATGTTGAAGTGCTGTCTAGTGTTCCTAAGTACAAAAAAGCTGTGATGTACCTTAAAATAAAATAAGCTTTATTCAGGCATGAGTTAAAGTGTGGTTGGCTGTAAGTTCAATGCTAATAAAACAACAATGTGGCACATTCAGAAAAAAGGATGAGGCAATTCGTAGGTCTGTATGTAAGGCTTCTCTGGAAAGAACTAATATAAGTCTGGTGACCAGAGATTCAAAAGAGCCTAACCCAATATTCCCAAGAAACAATGGTTTATTATTCTCTACTTCAGTGTTCAATGAGACTTTATAGAACATGATTTGAAGGGCAGCCAGGTGGTTCAGTCCATAGAGAACCACGTCTGAAGATAGGAGGTCCTGGGTTCAAATCTGGAAGTAGAGCCTTCCTAAATATGTGATCCTGGGCAAGTCAGTTAACCCCAATTGCCTAGCTCTTACTGCTCTTCTCCATGGAACCAATATTCATTATTGACTCTGACAAAAAGTAAGGGTTTGAGAGGAAAAAAAAAACACAGCAAATGGAACCATCAACTGTATATGTATATACATATTCATACATCCATATACATATATAAATATGTCTGTATGTTTACATATTATGTATATATATAAATGAGTATATATTATATAAATAAATGTGTGTGTGTGTGTGTGTGTGTGTGTGTGTGTGTATGTATGTATGTAAAGGAATTCCAGGGAAAGTGAGTACTCACAGCTCTCTAGCAACTTGGTTGTTGAGGGAATTGGGAATAACCTTTTAATGACTATGGATGAAGTAACATTCTTAAGATGGGCAGGAGAGACCAGGCTAGGATTTATGTCTCTATACACAAATTCTAGTCACCTTTCCATCTTATCATGAGTAGTCATGTTTCACTTATACAATATTCTATTAGGACTGAATGTATCATTTCCCAGACCTGAGCAAGCTAAGAAGAGAACTGTACAAGGAAAATGACTACATGAAGCAACTTTATGTGACATATGAAAGTGACAGCTTGCCAATGAATAGAACAGAAAAAACAACAGCAACAAAAATAATCTACTGTATTACAGCAAAGTATAATTTATTATTCACATTCATAATAGTGGTCCTATATCATCAAGAAAAGATCAAATGCTGTCCTATAACTTTAATTTAAGAAAACAAAGAAATCACATAATAGACATTTTAGAAATATTTCCAATGAAAATATTTAAATCTTAGAATTAAAAAAAGTTTGGTACATAGAAGAAGAGGAATCAATATTGGTAATGAATATATGAATGAATAAATCATTTATTAAATGCTTGTTATGTGTTAAGCACTATGCTAATTGAAGATACAAATTAAAAAGTCAGATATTCCCTGCTTTCAAGGTGCTTTCTTTTTTTTAAATTAATTAATTAATTGATTGATTTAGAATTGTTTTTTCCATAGTTAAATGATTCATGTTCTTTCCCTCCACTCTTCCCTCCTCCTCCCATAGCCTATGACCAATTCCACTGGGTTTTACATGTATCATCAATCAAGACCTATTTCCATATTATTAATGTTTGTAGTAGGGTGATCATTAAGAGTTTACATCCCCAATTATATCCCCAGTGAACCATGTGATCGATCATATTTTTTTGTTTTGTTTTGTTTTCTGTAGTTCTGTTGCCACAGTTCTTTCTCTGGAGATAGTATTCTTTCTCATAAGTTCCTCTGGATTGTCCTGGATCATTGCATTGCTGCTAGTAGAGAAATCCATTACATTCAATTGTGCCACAGTGTATCTGTCTCTGTGTACTACATTCTCATGGTTCTGTTCCTTTCATTCTGCATCATTTCCTAAAGGTCTTTCCAGTTCACAGGGAATTCCTCCAGTCAATTATTCCTTTCACCACAATAGTATTCCATCACCATCAGATACCACAATTTGTTCAGCCATTCACCAATTGAAAGGCAGCCCCTCGTTTTCTAGTTTTTTTGTCACCTTAAAAAGGATGCCTATTAATATTTTTGTACAAATATTTTTCCTTATTATCTCTTTGGGGTACAAAACCAGCAGTATTGTTGGATCAAAGGGTAAGTAGTCATTTAAAGTCTTAAAGTCCTTTGGGCATAATTCCAAATTGCCTTCCAGAATGGTTGGATCAATTCACAACTCCACCAGCAATGCATTAGTGTCCCAATTTAAGGGGTTTGCTTTCTAATGGGGGAGACAAGACATGTAAGGTTTCTGCTGTAAGTCAGATATAACGGTCCCATAGTACTTATGGTAGTGGCGAAAAAAAAATAATAACGTATCATGTTTAATGTCATCTGTACTCATATAATCAAATTGCTTTTTATACATTTTAAACATGTGGAATAGAATGTTTTCCTCATGTTGTCAAAAAGACATGTTATTTTACTGGAATCATTTAAAGTAAAGGATTCAAGAATGCTTATGCTAAAAATTGGCATGGCCTTGCAGTTGATGAGTTACCAGTAAACTTCTGTTACAGGAAGTTGAGTTGCTCTCCTACGATCCATTTTAGGTATTTGGGGTATCTTTCTTATAATTTTCCCTGGATTTTGAATATGCATCATCAACATCATTCGGGATTAAATTCTATAGGATGTCAGTTCTAGATTATATGACTAGAAGAGAGAGACCCATAGATCTATCTGCCATCTGATCAGAAAAGATTCTGAAGGGATACACAGAGGCAAGATAGACACTATAACTTACCTAGAAAAAAAAAACAGAAATTGCTTTAAATACTCTGATTTTCAAATAACAAATCTTTAATTCAAGGCTATGTCTGAATTATAATTCTTGAATTTGGGACCAATTGAGTTAAGAAGAAACAGGATATGTGTCCTACAAGTAGAGGTATTGGAAGTGGATTTATACACATTTCAACTGTGGTTACAGTCATAGGAAGATGGGGTAGTCCATTAATAAAATACTCTTTTTCATCCCTATAGAGACAGATCAGAGTTGAGGGGGTGGGGAGGTAAAAGAACCAAGGAGAAGACCAATGCAACTCAGAAGCTAATGTGTCATTGTAATATACATTAAGAGTTTGTGAAACAGGTGAAGTATTATATTTTCAGTAGAAGGAGGAATCCTTTTTCCCTTTACTTCCCTCCAATATTCCCCCATAAAGTAGTACCATAAGACAAATTCCCAGTTTCCCAAACTAGTTACATCCTTGTTATAACAGAATCTGATAACTGAAATGAAGTCTTTCAATGGGTCCTAGGGGTCTAAACACAGGAAATGAAAGCAGAAGGTGAAGAAGGAAGAGACCCATCACATACTAAGGTTAGGGCTCAAGTGTCAATGGAATAGCACTTTCAAGAATGTTTGTTGGCTTTTCCCCTCATTTAAAGCTGTGACATTACTTTCCCTAGTGTATTCTGATGGAGGACCATCTCATTATTTGGAATTCACTGGAGGATACCCTGAAGATGTAATATGACATAGGATATAGCCCAGCTGGGAATTATAAGCAATCCAGTATGTTTACTACTAAAAATCACTTCCTGTTGAAAATGAATTGTATTCCCTTTTGGAAATACACCTTTTGCAACTATTTGGACTATCCTATCAATAATTCTGGTCGCTGCAGGGACTGCACTGTCAATGTTATGGTAGTGACACAGCCTGAGGAAAAAGAATACTTTTTCCATTATTTTAAAATTAAATTTCATTTTTTTTGAATTTAACAAGCATTTATTCACAAATACCCCTTAGGGAAGAAAAAAAAGAAAAGAAAAGTTCTTATAACAAATATGGATAGTCAACTTTCTACAATTTTCAAGACAGTTCAGATAGATAGAAAGCATATTTATACAGCTTTTCTATGTTCCAAATACTGTAGTAAGTGAAGGGAATATAAATACAAGCACAAATAGTCCTTACATTCAAATAGCTTTGTTATAATAAAGAAAAACAAATCAAGCATTCGGTCAAAATTACCAAATGAAGAAGGGAGCTATAGAATGGAGGCATTGCCATCATGAGAAGGTCTCTGGGTGAAATTCAAGCAGTAATCTGAAGGATCATAAGTTGGAGCCTAGTTTGAAGTTTCCGTTAAAAAATTATTCATTAAGCATCTAATATTTGCAAAGCATTGTGCTACTAGGGAAAGAAAAAGAGGGAAAGAAAAAGCAATATCTTGCTCTTAGAAGTTTACATGCTCCCAGAATACAATAGCTATATGAAGCATTTCAAGATAACTGGAAGAGAGGGCTAATAGCTAGGGAGAATCAGACAAGACCCCCAGAGCAGTGTTTATATTAGGTGGTCAAAGATGAATGTACAAGAAAATCATTTTTAAAGAACAGTATTCTTGTTTAGGATTTACTTTTTTTTAAAGTACATGTTTATTAGATGCAAGAATCAAGACTTTGATGTGAGATACTGATGGAAGCTGAAAGTTTGACTTATTTTTCATAAGCCTACTAAAACATGAACGTGGGTTAAAATTAACTTCATACATTTTGAAGCTGAATAGTTGAACTGTCCTGTATGAGATTCTGCTTTTGCAAATGACTCTGGGCTCTTCCTGAATTCAATTATCCTAGACTTTCTACAAGGAAATCTTTTTCTCATGCTTTGCTTTCTGTACTTCCTCTCCCAACAAGGATCAGGAAGTGCATAGGCGTGTGAAAATGAAAACTAACAGGGAAAATGGATGTCTAAACCTTAGGTTCACCCTATGTTCAGAGTCAAAGCCTGGGTCAGTCTTCATCTCATTCCAAGAAGACCCACACATCCTTGATAGAGGAAACACAACCTCAGGGGGTAAAAGTAAGGGTCAGGGGGGGTCCCAAACAACATGGGATACATAATGGGATTGGAGACATCTGGCCTCCCACACATCTCTCAACTTAGAATCCAAGTTCTAAATATCCTCCATTTTTTGTAGATATGCTCCAGCTTGTGGTTACTTTCACAAAATTATGGAAACAAGCTATAAAATAATAAGCCTGCATAAGAAAATTAAGATTTCTACTCAGACTATTTTTGTCCTTGTGTAAAGGCAAAAAATATCTAATAAAAATATTAATACATGCCTGGTTTCATGCATGAATCTGGCTATTTTCATCTTTGAGCTCCTTTAAAATAATCTATCAGTTTTAGATTGAAAGAAAGTTTTCTTTATGTCAACCAATAACTAACAGTCAGGCTTGCTCCCTTGTGATGGCAGCTCTTTGTGAGTGAGCAAGATTGGGAAATAGATTTATAACAATACATGGATGCACTGAATTAGAAAAGACAGTTTCAGAGCAATGACATGCTTTTTTTTCCCTTTGATGCACAATCCACTGAAGTCTGTCCAATCAACTGTATTAAAGCTGGATGAGTTTTGAAAGCTTTTCCTTACCTCTTATTTTTTTTTCCTGGTCATTTCAAATTGCCTTATGCTCTTCTCTGAAAGACGAAAACTCCTTCTGCTCTGGTACATGGAGAAGTGGGTAATAGTGATGGTGTCAACAGTTGTATTTCCTGTACTCTTGTTAACCAAATCCAAGAAAATATAATCCAATAATTATTCATTCAATGCCTACTATTCTAGTCCCTACAGATTCCAAAGCAAAACAAACAAAAAAAAAGTAGTCCCCTCCTTTCAGATTCCCACATTCTGCTTACAGCATGTAATGGACAAGTATATACTTGATTATGTGAAGGAGAAGAAAGCACAACTAGTATAAAGAGAGGTACTTAAGAGTTTATACACACACACATAAACACACATACACATATATGTATATATGTAAATATATATTTCATTTCAAATAAGCAAACCTATCACAATAATATAGCAAAATGAATAATAAATCAGAGGTTTAAGAATAAGGAACGCTACAGTAGCCAGGTTTAGAACATTTTGCAAAGAAAAACTCCAGACATTCTTTAAGAAAAGTTTGTGGAGCCAGCAAAAGGCCTACCATCATTTAAACTTTAGAAATATTTTGACTCGAAGTCAATCTCTTTGCTAAATTGAGGCTAAGTAATAAGAGATTGTGAAACATAATCACTCAATTTAGAGATCCTCAAATTAAAGCAACTCTCATGTTCTACCTCATATCCACCTTATTGGCAACTTCGATGAAAAGTGACAAATACTGAAGAAACTGAGGGAAAATAGGCATATTGATTTGTTATTGTTGCCAGAATTGTCAGTTGGCATATTCATTCTGGAAAACAATGTGGACCTCTGCTCCAAAAGTCATTAATTTGTCCTTATCCTTAAATCCACTTATTTGCACTGTTACATTTGAACACAAAAGAAATGAAATAGGAAAAAGTTCCTAAATGTAGAAATATATTTTAACAGGTCTTTGTGTGGTGGCAAAGAAATGAAAACATAGAGTACTCTTAAATGAAGAATGTCCAAACAAATTATAGTTTCTAAATGCAATTGAATACTATTGTGCCATAAGTAACAAGAAAGGGGATGGTTTTTGAGAAACTGGGGAAGACATGCATTAACTGTCTTATGGGGAAAACCAGAGGAGTTAACTTAAATATTATATATGGGTTCAGAAGGGTGAGTAGGAGACAGGAATGGACAATAGACTGGAACCAAACAAGTTAGGGAAACTGGGTTTAACTGTTAAAGGAAATGACTGTTGACTGAAGTGACAGTTAAGCCTAACTGTCACTCTGTGGCATCTAGACAAGGGATAAATTCAGAGTATAAAAATACACACTATGGAAACTTCAAGGTATGAAGAAAACACACAGGGAAACAGTTTAATTGTTTTTGAGAGGATAGGAAAGGGGGTGAGGTGAAACTATGTCTAACTGCCCAGGACTGGAATCAAAAGGGTAAGTTCCTTAGCCAACCTAGCTTCTGCCAGGTTTGACAGCTTGGCTAAGGACCTGAGGAAGAGGGCTTGGATTTGGGTTCTCACAACTGATCCAGGGATGTCATCAGGATACCAGGAACCAAGTCTTCCACAGCCGATGATCCAAAAATAACCAGGTAGGGAGAGATGTCTGCACACTGTCCACCAGAACACAGGCCTCTTCCCTACACAGAATTGACTTGCAGGATGATGTCTTCAGTCTTTACCACCTTCACTGACCTCCAAGATCCCAGGTCAAATAGGGACTGATGATTGCACATCTGCTCCAAATCCCTCACAAAACAGCAATGTCTGTTCCTCAGCTCTTTCCTAGCTACCCCCTGCATTCTATTCAGAATGTCCTTGACTTCCAGCCAAGGATTTCCCTAATATACTTGCAAAAATCTACCTTTATACTTTTAAAACCTATACCTATTACAACTGATAGTGAATGAAGTCCAGCTTCTCTAGTTCAGCTCAAATCACTTCAATAAGTCAATTCAATTATATATATATATGTAAAGTATGCCAGGCACTGCATTATTTTAATTATACACACATCTATCTATCTATCTATCTATCTATCTATCTATCTATCTATCTAGCTATCTAGCTAGCTAGCTATCTAGCTATCTAGCTATCTAGCTACTTCTCTCTCTGTCTGTCTATCTAGCTAACAGTATGTCTGTCTGTCTATCTATCTTTTGGTATATAAAACAAATGTCTACCTCTTTTTAATCTCTACTTTTTTGCTCCTACTTCTAAGTTCTAGAACCAAGGAAAACTAATAATTTAAAATAAATTTTCCATTCTGGGTTAAGATGGCAGCAGAGTAGAAGCAGCTGCTTAACCTCTCCTAACCCACACTTATAGGAAGAATATATAAGAAGAGAAAGAAAACATAAAAACAAGTCCAGATGAACAAAGGGATCCCACAACAGGGCACAGCATTGAAGGTACATGGGATCTGGGCATTTCCATGTTATAAGGGGGTGAAATAGCTTTCACTAAAAAGTAAACTGAGCAATACCCCCCACACATGCCATCTACAGTGCCAAAGCCAGGGGATTACCAGGGCCTGCTCCTGAGAGCAGCAAGACTTAAAACCCCAAAAGACTAAAGAACACAGACTTTGAACACAGATATTGAGCTCAGGTACAGACATTGAGCACAGGTATGGATCTTAGATGGGGACCCAGAGTGGAGGGGTACCTGACTATGGAAGCAGTTCCCTGAGACTGTTAAAGGAGCTTTAGGCAGAGGAGAAAGCAAGGGGACCACCAGGAGGCTTGACCCTGAGAACAGCTGGACTTGAGACCCCAGGAGCCTAAAGAATGCAGACCAACCATTGGCATGAGGATGAAGTTGAGAGGGCACACTTCTCTGTGACTCAGAACAAAATTGCTCCACAGTGCCATAGGATAGGCAGAGAGCCTGTCTGCCTCACCCAGACTTCTGACTGAAAAAGAAATAAAAATAATGCCAAGCGAGGCACAAGAATCTCCAAAGAGAAAGATCAAGAAGAAAATTTTAATACTCAACAACTTTTACAAAGAAAAAATTCAGAAAATAGAACAAACAGCAGAGGAGAACAAAAAAGTAATCACATCCAAACCTTCCCCAAAAAATGAAAATTGGTCACAAGCTCTTGAAGAGTTCAAATCTGAGATCATGAGAAAGATGGAAGAGATTTGGCCAGAGAAGTGAGAAATAGCTGAATAGGAAATTAAAAGGTTAAGACAGAAACTCCCCATTGGAGAAAGATGCCCCAAAATCAAATGAAATGATAAGCAAATTGGAGGAAACCATGAAAAACAGAATAGAACAAATTGAAGAGGGAAATCAAAAGATTATAGCAGAAAACCAGTCTCTAAAGATCAGAATTAGGCAAGTAGAAGCCAATGATCTCTCAAGACAGCAAGAACAAATAAAGCAAAGTCAAAAGACTGAAAAAATAAAAGGAAACATGAAATATCTCACTGAGAAATTGACAGATCAAGAAAACAGGTCTAGAAGAGACAATTTGAGAATCATTGGTCTTCCTGAAAAAGCAGACATTAAAAGAAATTTGGACTCCATACTACAAGAAATTACCCAAGTAAACTGCCCTGTTGTTCTTCAACAAGAAGGTAAAATAGACATTGAATGGATCCATAGATTACCCTCTACATTAAACACTCAAAAGACAACCCCCAGGAATATAATAGCCAAATTCAAGAGCTTCCAAGTAAAAGAAAAAAAATTACAAGAAGCCAGAAAGAGACAATTCTGATATCAAGGAGTACCAATCAGGATCACACAGGATCTGCCAACCTCCAAACTAAAAGACCACAAGGCTTGGAATTTATGTCCAGAAAGGCAAGAGAACTGGGTCTACAACCAAGAATCACCTCCCCATTAAAACACAGAGAAAGAAAATTACAGATCAATCTCTTTAATGAACATAGATGCAAAAATCTTAAACAGAATACTAGCAAAAAGAATCTAGCAAGTGAACATCAGGGTTATTCATTATGATTAGGTGGGATTTATACAAGGAATGCAAAGATGGTTCAACATAAGGAAAACCTTAAAAATCAACATAATTGACATATCAACAAGCAAACCAGCAAAAACCACATGATTATCTCAATAGATGCTGAAGAAGCCTTTGACAAAATACAACATCCTTTCCTATTGAAAACACCAGAAAGTATAGGAATAGAAGGACCTTTCCTAAAATAATAAACAGAATATATCTAAATCCATCAACAAGCATCATATGCAATGGGGTAAATTAGAAGCCTTCCCAATAAGATCAGGCATGAAACAAGGATGCCTATTATCACCTTTATTATTTAACATTGTACTAGAAACACTAGCAGTAGCAGTTAAAGAAGAAAAAGAAGTTGAAGGTATTAAAATAGGCAATGAGGAGACTAAGCTACCACTCTTGCCAGATGATATTATGCTCTACTTAAAAAAATTCTAGAGAATCTACTAAAAAGCTAGTAGAAATAATTTCATTTGGAATAACAAAAGATCAAGAATATCAAAGGAAATAATGGGAAAAAAACCATGAAGGAAGGTGGCCTAGTAGTACCAGATATTAAACTATACTACAAAGCAGCAGTTATCAAAACGATATAGTACTGGCTAAAAGACAGAGGGAGGATCAGTGGAATAGACTTGGGGTAAGTGACATCAGCAAGACAGTCTATGATAAACCTAAAGATGCCAACTTTTGGGACAAAAATCCACTATTTGCCAAAAACTGCTGGGGAAATTGGAAAACAATATGGGAGAGATTAGGTTTAAATCAACATCTAACAACCAACACCAAGATAAATTCAGAATGAGTGAATGACTTCAATATAAAGAAGGAAACTATAAGTAAAATAAGTGAACACAGAATAGTATACATGTCAGATCTGTGGGAAAGGAAATATTTTAAAACCAAGAAAGAGTTAGAAAAAATTACAAAATATAAAATAAATAATTTTGATCATATTATGTGGGAATCCAATAAGAGAATAGATAAAAATCTGAGACTCCTCTTTTGACCCCTTTTGTGTGCCTTGTGATTTCTTCTTGAAAAGTATTATGGCCTTACTGAAAAGCTTTAAGTTCCTATCAAACCTGAATTTAAAGGGTTAACACTGTTAACACAGCAAGTAATGCTGCTGCCTGTTATAGCTAAGGCCAAGATACTTGGCTTTCTGATAAGAACCTAGTCAAAATTCAGCCTTGGCCTTGGTCTATTCTGAAGCCAATGTTTTGTGTTTTGATGTGATATAATTTGTAACTTCTGCGCATCTACAAAGTTTCGGGGAGGTTCTTTTGTGTGAAATGAGTCTTGAAGTATATATAATAAACGCCATGCTCCTGGAGGCAGAGCTGGAAGCATGAAGTAAAAGGCAACTCCATCATCCTGTCCTTATTTCCTTATCAACTAAACTGTCCTTATCAGAGATGATAAAGAGATCTCCACAATATTAAATTAAAAAGTTTTTGGACAAACAAAAACAATGCAATGAAAATCAGAAGGGAAACAACAAACTGGGAAAAAATCTTTATAACAAAATAACTCTGACAGAGGTCTAATTACTCAAATATACAAGGACCTAAATCAATTGTATATAATATCAAGCCATTCCCCAATTGATAAATGGACAAGGAACATGAATAGGCAATTTTCAGATAAAGAAATCAAAACTATCAATAAGCACATGAGAAAGTGTTCTAAATCTCTAATAATTAGAGAAATGTAAATCAAAACAACTCTGAGGTATCACCTCACACCTAGCAGATTGGCTAAAATGATAGCAGGTGAGAGTAATAAATGTTGGAGGGGAGAGGCAATATTGGGATATTCATACATTGCTGGTGGAGTTGTGAACTGATCCAACCATTCTGGATGGCAATTGGGAACTATGCCCAAAGAGCTCTAAAAGACTGCCTGCTCCTCAATTCAGTCATAGCATTGCTGGGTTTATACCCCAAGAGACCATATATAAAAAAGTCTCGTACAAAAGCATTTGTAGCCTCATCACTCTATGTAGTGGCAAAAACTGGAAAATGGGGGTATGCCCTTCAATTGGGGAATGGCTGAACAAATTGTGGTATATGCTGGTGATGGAATACTATTGTGCTCAAAGGAATAATAAACTGAAGGAATTCCATGTGAACTGGAAAGACCTCCAGGAATTGATGCAGAGTGAAAGGAGCAGAGCCAGAAGAACATTGTACACAGAGATGGATACACTGTGGTAAAATCAAATGTAATGGACTTCTATAGTAGCAGCAATGCAAGGATCCAGGACAATTCTGAGGAATTTATGGAAAAGAACCCTCTCCACATTCAGAGGAAGAATTGTAGGAGTGGAAACAGAGAAAAAAAACAACTGCTTGAACACATGGGTTGATGTGGACATGATTGTGGATGGAGACTTGAAATGACCACACCAATGCAACCATCAATAATATGTAAATAAGTCTTGATTGATGACACATGTTAAAACCAGTGGAAATGTGTGTTGGCTATGGGAGGGTGGTGAAGAAGGGGGTAAAGAGGAAAGTAAAAACATGAATTATGTGACCATAGAAAAGTTTTCTAAAAAAATAAAATATGTAAATTAAATATATATATATGTATATATATAATTGAGGAGTATTTAACAAAATAAGTAAAAAAGGAATAAAACATTAAATGAATAAACAAACAAAAAAATAAATAAATGCATGACATTATCCTCAACATAACCAATTTCTAAATGCTTGAAAACCATTATACTAGCCTCTAGACTTCTCTTTCTCTGGCTAAATTAAAGGAGAAATTAATCAAATTAATATAAAATAAATCTTGAAATAGTAAATATGACTAAGAGCTGGTACTTTGAAAAACAAATAAAATAGATAAAGTACTGGTTAATCTAATAAAAAAAGAAGGAAGTGAATCAAATCAGCATTACCAAAGAAAATAAGACTGATCTTACATCTTATAGAGAGGAAATTAAGGTAATTCTTAAGAACTATTTTACCAAGTTATATAGTAATAAATACAACAATCTGATTCAGATGGATTAATATTTACAAAAATATAAATTTTCTAGATTAAAAAATAGGAAATAGAATACTTAAATAATCCCATTTCAGAGAAAAAGAAATTAAAAAAGTTATCAAGGAACTTTCTAAGAAAAAATCCACAGGGTCAGATGGATTCACAAGCGAATTCTATCAAACATTTATAGAATAACTAATCCCAGTATTATACAAATTATTTGATAAAATCAGCAAAGAAGGAGTCTTACCGATTTCTTTTTATGACACAAACATGGTACTGATTCCAAAGCAAGCCAGAACAAAAACAGAGAAAGAAAACAACAGACCAACTTCCTTAATGAACATAGATTCAAAAATCTTAAATAAAATACTTGCAAAAAACTACAAGAAGTTATCACAAGGATTATCCACTATGATCAGATGGTATTTATACCAGGAATGCAAAGATTTAATTTTAGGAAAACCCTCCACATAACTGACCATGTCAATAATCATACCAATAGAGGTCACATGATTATCTCAATAGATGCAGAAAAAAAAAACTTTGACAAAATACAACACCCATAAAGTACAGGAATAGGAGAGCCATTTCTCAAAATAATAAACAAAATTTAGATCCATCAGCAAGTATCATCTGTAATGGAGATAAGTTAGAAGATTTCCCAGTAAGATCATGAGTGAAGTAAGGATGCCCATTATCACCTCTATTATTAATTATTGTACTAGAAACCAATTAGAGGAGACAAAGAAAGTGAAGTGATTAAAGTAGGCAATGATGAAACTAAACTATCACTCTTTGCAGATGATATGATGGTATACTAAAAGAATGCTAGAAATTAACTAAAGACTAGTGGAAATAATCAACAACTATAACACAGTAGCAGGGTACAAGATAAACCCACATAAATCATCAGCATTTCTATAAATTTCTGAAAAAATTCAGCAGCAGGTTTTAGAAAGAGAAACTCCATTTAAAATCACTCTAGACAATATAAAATATTTAGAAATTTATCTATGAAGACAAGCATAGGAATTACATAAACACAACTACAAAACAATTTCCACACAATTAAAACTAGATATAAATAACTGGAAAACATTAATTGCTTATAGGTAGGATGAGCTAACATAATAAAAATGAAAATCTTGCCGAAATGAATCTACTCATTCAGTGCAATAAAAAATATTATAGAATTAGAAAAAATTATAACATAGTTCATCTGGAAGAACAAAAAGAATATCAAGGGAAATAATGAAAAAATATGAAGGATGGGGTCCTAGAAGTACCAGGTGTTAAACTGTACTATAAAGCAATGGTCACCAAAACAATATGGTACTGGGGAATTCTGGGAAGATGGCAGCTTCGACAGAGGAAATCTTAAAACCTCTGCATCCTTTCGACACGGAGGTAGAAAACAATGTGCTTCCAGAAGAAAGAAGGTCAAATCTAACAATGGGACAGAGCAGGGGGATCCTACTGCTGAGCAGCTCAAGAGGTACACCAAGAAAAAGGCTTGAATTCTTGAACTGTCAGGTCTAAGGGTATAGAAGGGGAATTCAAGGACCCCTCCCCCACATGCTGTGCAGAGTCTCCAGTGGCCCCTGAAATCTTGGGCATGTCAGAGCACTGGCCTATAAAGAGGGCCTTGCTAGGGCTGGACTCAGGGAGTTAAATACAGGTATTGGGGAGGTGGCTGGAGGAGAAAGCCAGAGAAACACAACAAAAAATGCTAGGAAGATGGAGGCTTAGATGGAGCCAAACCTCAGACCACCTGGCTTTACCACACCAAGATAGAGAACAAAGGGCTTTAAGAGGAAAGAAAACCATGTCTAAAAGCAGGACAGAGCAGGGGGACCCTACTGCTGGATAGCTCAGGAAAAACACTCCATCTTGTCCCCCACATCTTTTATTTTTCTCTCTGTCTCCAGGTTTAAGCCTCAAGGCACATTAAGCAATACAGACTAATCCAGGCTTAATCTGATCAATTGGACACACAAAAAATCTTCAGAGGGCAGGGAAACTCCCCTCCACCATAGACTGTAAAGAACTTAACTACAAACCTCCATTGCCAGCTGGGGGAAGATCTTTCATCAAAGCTCATTAAAACAATATGGTACTGGTTAAGAAACAGAGGGTGGATCAATAGATTAGACTAGGGATCAGAAAGCTAGTGTTTGATAAACCCAAAGGTCTTAGTTTTGGGGACAAGAACTCACTATTTGACAAAAACTGCTGGGAAAATTGGATAACAGTATGGGCAAAATTAGGTTTAGATTAAAATCTTACACCCTATACCAAGATAAATCCAAATGGGTAAATGACTTCAATATAGGAAATGAAATCATGAAAAAAAGAAGTGAACATAGAATAATATATCTGTCGTATCTGTGGGGAAAGAAGGACTTTAAGACCAAGCAAGAATCAGAGAATATTTCAAAATGTAAAATGAATGACTTTGATTACATAAAATTTAAAAAAAAATCTTGTACAAACAAAACGAATGCAAACAAAATTAGAAGGAAAGCAACAAACTGGGAAAACATTTTTATAAGAAAACTCTCTGACACAAATACATAAAGAAGTAAGTCATATTTTTCAAAAATCAAACCATTTCCCAATTGACAAATGGTCAAGGGACATGAATAGGCAGTTTTTTTTATAAAGAAATCAAAACTGTCAATTAGCACATGAAAAAGTGTTCTAAATCCCTCCTGATTAGAGAAATGCAAATAAAAACAACTCTTAAGTACTACCTTACATGTATCAGACTGACCAATAAGGAATCAAAGGAATGTAATGAATGTTGGAGAGGATGTGGCAAAATTGGGTCACTAAAACACTGCTGGTGGAGTTGTGAATTGGTACAACCATTCTAGAGGACATTTTGGAACTATGTGCAAAGGGCTTTAAACACTGCCATATCACTGCTATGTTTGTACGCCAAAGAGATAATAAGGAAAAGGTCTTGTACAAAAATATTTTTTGCCTCGTTCTTTGTGTTGGCAAAAAATTTGAAAATAAGAGTGTGTCCATTAATTGGGAATGGATGAACAAATTGTGGTATTTGATGGTGATGGAATTCTATTGTGCTGAAAGGAATAATGAACTAGAGGAATTCCATTTGAGCTGGAAAGACCTCCAGGAATTAATGCAAAGCAAAAGGAACAGAACCAGGAGAATATTGTATACAGAAACTGATGCACTGTGGAAAAATGAAATGTAATAGACTTTTATACTAGCAGCAATGTAATAACCCAGGACAATTCAGAGGAACTTATGAGAAAGAACACTATCCACATGCAGAGAAGGAACTGTGGAAATAGAAATGCAAAAGAAAAGCATATGATTGATCACGTGGTTTGATAGGGATATAATTAGGGTTTTAATGATAAAAGATCTGCAAATATGAATAATATGGAAATAGGTTTTGCACAGTGATACATGTATTACCCAGTGGAACTCCTTGTCATCTCTGGAGGGGGATGTTTAAATGGGGGGAATCATGAATCATATAACTATGGAAAAATATTCTAAATAAAAAAAATAAACAAACAAAGGAACTATGGATAACAGTTGAAGGAAAGGATTTCATCAAAGAAATGTAAGTTCCTTGAGGCCAGTGACTATTTTCATTTTTTCTTGGAGGTTTAGAAAATAAAAGCAGTTAGGGAACTCAGTAGTAGATAAACTACTAGGTTTAGAGACAGGAAGACCTTAGTTCAAATCTTGTTTGTAATTCTTAGTAAGAAGTAATTTAATCTCTTTCAATTTTAGTTTCCTCCAAGGTCATTCAAGTTCTCAGAACTCAAAGAAATTGAGACTGTATATAAAGGTGGTAACTAACTTCCATGGGAAGAATTAGTTTCCTCATCCAGAAGTTTATTGTTCCAATGAAATCACTGGTTTGCTCTCTAATCCTATCTTGAAAAATGAGATAATCAAGGCTTAGAAACTTTTAAAAGCACTCAAGATTCCTTAGCTATGAAATATTAGAAGCAAGACTCAGGATTTCTGATTCCAAATCTAGTATTCTCTCTTTGCTAGTATATTGCCTGCTGACTAGAAGCCAAGAGAAAGTCTCCTACTTAAAATTCTAATGTTATTCATAGTTGTAACATATTCACTTGACTCTTCATGATAGAACCTCATAAATTAAACTCATAGCTAATAGTAAGCTTTTCTGGAAAGAATCCAGCTGGATCTTAATTTACTCAGTGATTGCAAACTATCTAAAGTTTGAAATGTTAGTCATTCTGTCATATTGTTTTGATTGCCTAGCAAGCTTTTTTTTCTTTTCTTTTTTTTTTTTTTTTTTTTTGCTAACAAAATTAAGTATTCTTGAAATTGTGAGATCTCTATTCCTTGCAAAAGCCATGCCTCCCCAAACCCCCAAGGAATATATTGCTTTTAAATTAGTCCTCTGGGTCATCTGAGAGCTTCATTAAGACTTCAGAAAGGCAGGTCAGGGAAACTTATTCTTCTTTTATTAGCAAAACAATACTAACAAATTCAGTTAAAGGTGTAGCTACATTTCTCGGGCATAGGTAAAAATTCATATTCTTGGTAACTATAAATAATAGAACTTGTTTCCAAAACCAAAATTGTTTGAAAGCAGAATTCAAAAGATTCCTGGGTCAAATGGACCATGAATTCAATTCAACAGTTAATTCAGCAAAAAATTATTTATGGTAAATTTAAAAAAAAGAATAATATGGAAATAAGTATCAAATGATAACACATATATAAGCCAGTGGAATAGCTTGTCATCTCTGGGAGGAAGAAGGGAAGAGGGAGTGGATAGAAGATGAATTATATAATCATGGAAATATTTTAAAATGAATTAAATAATTTAAATAATTATTTAAGAAGCAGCTAGATAGCACAATAGATAGAAAGCCAGGCCTAGAGTTAGGAGGATCCAGGTTCAAATCTGGCCTTAAACACTTCCTAGCTGTGTGACCCTGGGCAAGTTACTTTCCTTTAATTGCCCACCCCTTACTGCTCTTTGGTCTTAAAGTTTTAGGGTTAAAAAAAATTATTCTTTAGTGCTTACTGTCCTCTCTGTGATAAGGTCAGGGGATACACAGAAGAAAGCAAATAGTCTTTGTGTCTTTTTCCTTATTCTACTGGGAAAGAGTGAGGGATGTTTGGGGAGGAATAAAGTCATTTCAGGAGGAAAAAGAACGTAAAAAACTGGATTTCTCTGGATAAGTTGTGGCAGAGGAAGTGGCATCTGAGTTGGGAATTATGGAAGATAGATTCTAATAGATGGGCATGGGAAAGAAGTGTATTCTAGGCATTTATCCAGATTCAGAAGGGATGATAGCAGATCAGATTTGGTTAATGGTTAAATAGTCTAACTTGTCTAGATTGTGAGGGTTCAAAAAGGGGGTGATGTCTTAGAATGAGAAGGAGAAGCAAGACTATATAAGGCTTCAGTAGTAGAATGTTCCTCTTGCAGTTGTATTTGGGTTCATATTCTGCCTCTAACATACTGACCATGTACTGGTAAATTTACTTCGTCTCTCAGATCTTAGGACTCCTCGACTGTAAAATAAGTATTATCTTACCTACAATAGATATTTTTTGAATCTGAAAAGTAAATGAGATAACATTTATTGGGGATCTTTAGAACTATTCAAGGACTATATAAATGTCAGTTTTAATAATCATAATAATTGATATTACAAATATCATCCTATTGATTCCCCTCAGAGAATCCAGGGGAGGTTGCTGATAAGAATGAAATTGTATTTTGAATCTTGTTTATTTCTCCTTCTTTATTTTAGTATAATGCATTTTCTACTTCTTTTGTGCCTCAGTGTCCATTTTCTTTTACCAGCAGCTTTCCCAGGTCACCTCTTGGTAGATTTTAAAAAAGGAAGAGTATGGACCTGAAACATTTTAAATTTCTGATGAAACTTACATTCATTCAATTCATTCCACCAATTTCATATTTTTCAAGAGAATAGGATGTATGAGACATCCATACATCTGAAAAAAGTTATAAATTCACCATGAAATGAGATTAAATGATTTGGGAATGAGAAAAGAAAAAAAAAAGGAATGTCATAATTTCCAGACTCAGAACAGATAAGGGATGTGACTTACCTTGGAAGCTATAGTTCCTGTGAACAGCCTGAGAGATAGCTTCTATCAATAACTGTTCTTTGCTACAAGATATTTTTTTTTAAATCCTTATCTTCCATCTTAGAATATATGCTAAGTTTCAGTTCCAGGGGAAAAGAGCAGTAAAAGCTAGGTAACTGGAATTAAGTGATTTGCCCAGGGTCACAAAGCTAGGAAGTATCTGAAGACAAATTTGAACCCAGGACCTTCTGTATTTAAGGGTGACCTACTATCCACTAAACCACCTAGCTGCTTCTGCAAGCCATTCTTCTAAGTCCTAGATGTTTGGGTTTTTTTTTTTTTGTTTTGTTTTGTTTTGTTTTGTTTTGTTTTGTTTTGTTTGTTTTTCAAAACTTACACTTAGGAATGTGAAATGAATGGCATGTTTTAATGCTTCTGTGTTTTTCAAATAGCTGCCATATAAAATGTTGAGGTAGCTGAGGAAAATAAGGCTTAAGTTTATAGAAATCCATCTTGATAGTCTATTTTGGTGCTAGCAGTCAAACATCGCTAAGCTCTATGTCTTATTCAGAGGATATTTATTATGCTTTAAAGGATTTGTGATCTAAATAACAAGAATATTTCCTCCAACAATACCTATCACAACATAACAATTTTTCTCTCATCCTGTGATGATAATAATATTTATAATAACATTTATAGAGGACTTAAAGATTTGCAAATTACTTTACAAATATTATTTAGTTTTATCCTCACAATGACATGGGGTGTTATTATTTCATCCATTTTACAGATGAGGAAACTAAGGCTGAGGAAGATAAAGTGATTTGCCCCAATACACATAGGTAATAAATGAGTGAGGATGGATTTGAAATTAGGCAGCCTTGACACATCACATCTCATAGACTCATTTAATATGTCTAAAATTCACACTGTAAAGAAGGTTCCATGCACAGGATGCTTTGGTTTTGTCTATGTTCCTCTGTGACTTGTACAATACAGTATAGAGAAGATTGTTAATAAATGAGAGTTCAACAAATGAAGGAATCTTCATAACACAGATTAGGAAACTGAGATACTTGTCCATTGTGCATCTAGGTGCTACAGTGGATAGATTACTGGACCTGGAATTAGGAAGACCCAATTTCAAATCCAGCTTCAGACACTGACTAGCTGTGTGACCCTGCATAAGTCATTTCCATGTTTTCCCTGGTTTCCTTATTTGTAATAAGAACTGGAGAAAGGAATGGCCAATCACTCCAGTGTCTTTGCCAAGGAAACCCCAAATGGGGTCACAAAGAGTAAGAAATGACAGAAAAACAACTGAATAACAACAACATTGTCATGAAGCTAGGATGTACCAGAAGGAGGATGTGAACTCTCGTCTTCCTTTTTCTAAGTCCTATACTTTCTACTAACATTAAGTCACATGTTCTTTGAACATTATTTACCTTACTCCATATATGGGAATAATGTCATCATTACCAAGTCCACAAAGTTATTGTAATGAGATTCTACTATCAAAGGCTTTGAACTGGGAAGTCATAAAATATTAACAATTTAAGATTTAACTATTCAACAATTAATAAGAATAATTATATCTACTCTAATTATGATTAACTATTGACATTTAACAAATTCTCTTTAAAAATATGGGCAGAGAGAGCTTTGTAACTTCAGATAAAATAAAGAATAAAACCAAAAATGAATTATCGCGGACATTTGACATAGACTACTCCATACAAAAGTAATGAAAGAAATGCCCACACAATGAAAGTTATTTTTCATTGGGTTTCCACAGAAATGGAGTGAAATAAGGAATGAGCAGTCACTTAGTGATGAATATAGAACACAAAATCACTTCCCATCTGCTAGCTAAATAGACAAATAACCATAAATCTTTTAGATGATAAAAACAAGAAAATATACTACATACATCAAGGAAAGTCTCTTGACACTTCCTACTAGAAATCTAAGGGTAGGTATTAGTTTTATTTTTAATGTTATAAATTTTTCACAGAACTTAATGCTCCAGCCAACTTTTAAAAATTGGTTTTCAAGAGTTCTTTGAGAGGAGAGTGTTAATCCGAGATAGTAATCCCGAAGCATTATATTTTTAAACTAACTACTCTATTGGGTTTGGGACATAGCATTGGAGTTATAGGAAGGGGTCTTGGGAATGGAGACCAGAATTCTCTAACTGTAGTCTCAAATGGATCTGGGATCTCATTGATCATGTTTTCTCCTCTGAAGCAGATCACTGCTACTGGTGGGAGCTCTACTCACTTTTTCACTACAGAAAGGATATGAAGAAAAGAGGACATATGAGTTGTCCAGTTACTCCATTCTCCTATCTTATAGTTCAATCATATATTTTGTTAGTAGCATCCTTTTTTCTGGTGCTTCCTTATAATTCCTTCTTTATTTTTCAGTCTACTCAGACAAAGAATGTATATTTACATTGCTCTTTGAGTAATATTCATATTAAAGTCTTCATAAATGTTATTGTCCCAATGACTCAGTATAATAAAAAAAAAGAAACCAATAAAATTTTGGTAGTGAAAAAAAATCTGCCTATGTTAAAGGGGCCAGATGGCAGGATAAGTCATTAAAGGAATTCCGCTATTTCTCAAAGACAACTTGGCTCATTTGACATCTCTTCCTTAATTTTAAGTTGCTCATTTGAACTGTCTGCTAAAAAGAATGTGTGTGTGTGTGTGTGTGTGTGTGTGTGTGTGTGTGTGTGCATGTGTGTGTGTGGGGGGGAGAGAGAGATGAGAGTCAATATGACATAGAAGATTAGAGCACAGGGCTTGAATTCAGGAAAACTTAGATTCAGTTTCTGGTTCTGAAATAGAATAGCTATGTGACCTTTAACAAATCACTTAATTTCTTTTCAGAGCTCTAGATAACTCTCTTAACACTATAAATGGCTGAGAATATGCTCACATTCATTGCTAGAGAGAGTTTCCTTACCTAGGAATTCTTCTTAACAATTTAAACCAAAAAATCCACTTTTATCTCTATATCAATGCATGGATGTCTGTAAACTCTGTGTCTCTCTCTGTTTCTGTATATCTTTATTTGTCTCTCTCTCTGTGACTATTTCTATTTCTCTGTCTTTCTGTCTCTATCTCTGTATCTCTGTGTGTGTCTGTCTCTCTATAATACACACACATACACAGAAGCATAGACATCTATATAATTAGATAAAGTTGTCTACCATTGTCATGGAGATTAATATAAATTTCAAATTGAATAGGAGTTGCATATAGATAAAATACTGTAGACGTTTCTTATTGCAGAAATACTTCTTGATAGTAGAATTCCTAGGACACTGCAGAAACTCCTTGAAAAGTTCTATAACAACAAAGAAGTGCGTCCTAGTCATCTTTCCAGAAAAAATATAGGGAATAAAGAATGAAATATGTAAAATATCAACATAGACAATGAAATGTTAAAGATAGTAACATATAGCATAATCTTTGGGTAAATGAAGATTTACAATTTTTTAAAAAATTGGACATACATCATTTTCTAGTCCTTTACTTTTTTCCAGGTACTTCACAGAATTTCAGAGTCGAAAGGAATTGTAGAATAGAATTAAACATGTACCTGAAGAAGCATTCTAAAACAAAGGTAAGAAATTTTCCTTTTAGCCTCTAACAAATAATTTACATAATGGAAAGTCCATTTGTTTTAAACTTTGTCTATTTTGCTCTTGGATAACTCAATTTTAGTAAGTTTTTCTTATTATCAAGCCTTAATTTGCCTAAATACAACTTCAACCATTATTCTTAGTTCTTTCCCTTGGTCTAAAAACATGAATCTAATATCCTCTTGGGATGATAGATTTTTAAGATAGCTATCTTTCCATTTCCTATCTTCTCTTCCCTAAATTAAAGCACCCTAGTTCCTTCAAGCATTCCTCATTTGTCATTGGCTTGAGGATCTTCATCATCCTGATTGTACCATTCTTGATGCTGTCGAGCTTATCAACTACCTTCCTAAAATGTGGTGCTCAGAACTGTACCCAATATGGCAGGTAGGGTCCAGCCAGGAAAAAAGAACAGGGGAGCTGCCTATTACCTCATTATTCTTGGAAGCTGTGACTCTCTTGACAAAGCCAAAAATATCTTTAGCTTTTTCTATTGCTATATGTAACTTTTCACTCATTATTAGACTTCAGATCTATTAAAACCCTGAGATGTTTTCAGACCTGTTATTGTCCAGCAGAACCTCCTTAACCCTTCCTGTGAAGTTAACTTTTCCTCTAAATTCAAATAGAAAAAGTAACATGGCATAAAATGGACAGAGATCTCTTTGGAAGCCAGGATGACCTGAGTTGGAATCCTGGCTTCCAAAAAGATCTCTTACCATTTTATGCCATGTTACCTTTTGTGTCCAATGTGACATTGGACAATTCATTCAGTCTCTTGAGCAACTCTCTTATCCTATAAGTAACATACTAACCTGTAATGGAAGAAGTTTCTTCTTAACTCAGAGTTCTCTATGTCAATGAAACCATAAGTCCAGCTATCCTTATAAAACTTTACTTTTATACATATTGAATTTCATTTTTATTTATTTTGTCCCAGTATTATCTCCTTTAAGATCTTTCAGAATCCGCACTTGCAATGTATTGGCTTTTCTTCCCAGTTTTGGGACTTCTGAAATTTTATTTTGTAGACTGTTATTTTATCAAAATCGTTGATATACACAAAATATGCATAAATATATACAAACATATATTTTTTTCTATAACTTTAGACAGTATCAAAGATGCTTAGGGCATTCTCCTAGAAACCTTATTACAAGTTATTAGAAAAAACAAGAGTGTCTAGTTTGAAGGCAAGAATTCATCAACTGTATCATTAACTTCTTATTCTCTTCCTCCTCTTGTTCTACTTTAACATTAATTCTTTAGGGTAAAAAATTCATCTTTAATATCATAGTTGAGTAGACTATCTGTAGGACTCTGTGGGGAACTTGAATCATAAATTTTTAGGGCAAGAAGATAACTTAGAGTCAATTAAGTCAAACCCCAGCATTCTATAAATGAGTGGTCTGAAGCCCAGAGGGATTAGATTATTTCTTCATACAACTTTAGCAAATTGCAGGACAGAAAATAAATCCACAAAAATCATAAGAATTTTTTATAAAGTCCAACAATAAGAGGTAGAAAGAGAAGTCCCAATTAAAATAACTGCAGACAATATAAAATACATTTTGTCTACTTGTCCAGACAAATGCAGGAACTATATGAAAACAACTATAAAACACTTTGCACAAGTAAAGTCAGATCTAAACAATTCAAAAAATATTAATTACTTATGGGGGAAATAATGATAAAATTCATTTGGAAGAACAAAAGGCCAAGAATATGAAGGGAATTAATGAGAAAAATGTGAAAGGAGGTGGCCTAACTATACCAGATCTCAAAAAGTATTATAAAGAAGTACCGATATGAGGGGGGTGTTGATGTTATTTGGGGTGTGCTCTCATCACCCCCACCTAACTAGAATACGTGGTTCAAAGCTGCTCACTCCCCCCTTATTGGGAAGACTTTTGAGGGTATAATTAAAGTAGGGGCTCCCCAAACTGGAAGGGTGGTAGAGGAGATAATGGAGGAAGATGTTAGAAATAGTTTAAGACCTAAATGACCTCTGCCTAGTGTTCAGAGCCGCTAAAATCTCATCCAGCCTCCCAAACTTCCCAAACGTTTTTTCTCTCAAGATGGAGAATAGTGTTCTAGTCCTCCCTTCATTCAGCCACCCAACGACACCTCCCTCCTCAAGGACACTATTCCAAACTTCAATCACTATAGATAATAATTTCTGAAACAGGGATTTATTTGAAGATAAAAGTAGTTTGGGGTTCAAGGAGTAAGGGGATTTGGGGAATCAGGATAGAGGGTAAAGGGGTAGGCTTCACTATGAACTATGAACTTCTCTCTGGGGTGGGCAGCACTGGGATTTCTTCTGAAGCTTTGATCTCAGTAACTGTCCTGCACCCCCTATAAACTCCTAGTCACTAATCAAATAACTAAAAAAGAAGGGAATAACATGGTTTAATGGATCAAGCGGGTTCAGGAAAGCTCCCCAAGAGCCCACTCTCCCCAGAGTCTGGGCTCCATAGCCAAAATGGAGAACTGCTGTATCAATTTCTTCTTAGCTGGTATATGAAGTTTGTAGAATGATTGTAGCAGTAGTAATCTCCAGGAAATATCTAAATTTAGGGTTCAGCAGTGCCAATTTCTCACAAGTTCAACCAAAACCACCCACCACCCTCCAAAGTTCAGAGAGATGTCCAGAGAGGGCAACTGGAACCCCTCACAGAATTCTCCTCCTCCTCTGACCCTTCCCTAATGGTCAGATCCTGAAGATTCTTCTGGGCTTGTTCTTAATTCCATTTCAAAGATGTATGCTTTACTTGTTTCCTTAGCTTAAAATCCAATCCTCTCATCAAACACTCATCAAAACAATATGTTTCAAAAAAATCCTGAAGATACAAGCTTTCAGAAGAAAAGCTCACTATTCAAGAAAACTGTCTGTGAGAACTGGAAAACAACATGACAGAAACTAGTCATAGACCAACATCAGGCCATATACCAAGATAAAGTCAAAATGGTTACCTGGTTTAGAAAAAATAGGTAATACTCTAAACAAATTAGGGAAGCACATAATAGTCTACCTGTCAGACCTAAAGATAAAGGAAATATGTATGACAAAACAACACAGAGAACATTATGAGATGTAAAACAATTAACTTTGACTATACTAAAAATTTTTAAATGCACAAAAAATCCCAAATACGATCAAGATTAGAAGGACAACAAAAAACTGGGTAAAAATTTTATAACAAATGTCCCTGACAAGGGCCCCATTTCTCAAGTATATAGAGAACCGATTTATAAGAATATGTCACTCCTAATTGATAAATGGTCAAATGATATGAAAAGGTAGTTTTCAGATGAAGAAATTAAAAATATACAGTCATATAAAATACTCCAAATCAATATTAATTAGAGAAATATAAATAAAATAATTCTGAGATATCAACTCACATCTATCAGATTGGCTAATGTGACAAAAAAGAAGTTGGAGGGGATGTGGGAAAATGGGAGACTGTTTACACTGTTAGTAAAGCTGTGAACTGATACAACTATTCTGGAAAGCAACTTGGAACCATACCCAAAGCACTTTAAAACCATGTGTATTATTTGACCCAGCATTATGTTTACTAAGAGATCAAAGATAGGAAAAAAAGGGTCATCTTGTATAAAATTATTTAAAGCAGCTCTTTTTGTGGTGGTAAAGACCTGGGAATTGGGAACTGGAGGGACGGCTATCAGTTGGGGAATGCCTGAACAATAGGAATATATGTTTATAATGAAATATTTTTGTGCCATAAAAATTGACAAGCAGGATGACCACAAAAATTTGGAATTATATGAAGTGACACAAAGCAAAATTATCTTTATCAGAACCAAGAGAATTTTATATACAGTTACCACCATAATGGATGATGATCAGCTGTGAATAATTTAATGATTATCAACAGTTCAAGGATCCAAGACAACTCCAAAAAAGGCTATCTGCCACAGAAAAGAACTGGATGAGTCTAAATGCAGATTGAAGCATGTAATTCTTCACTTTATTTCCTTAATGAATTTTTTCTTGAATAAAGGATGTATTTTTTAACAACATAACAAACACAGAGATATTTACTGCATGTTACCACGTGTATAGCTTATATCATATTACCTGATGTCTCTAAGAGGGAGAAATGGTTGGAGGAAGGAAAAAGAATATAGATCACAAAATGTCAGAAATTATTTTTCTTAAAACATTTACTTTCTGCTTTAGAATAAATATTAAAGTATTGGTTCCAAGGCAGAAAAGTGGTGAGGGGTAGACAATTGGGGTGAAGTGACTTGCCTTGGGTCCCACAACTAAGAAGTATCTGAGGCTAGATATTTACCCAGCACCTTCCATCTTAAGACTTGGCTATCTATTGAACAATCTAGTTGCCCTCAGAAAACAATTAAAAACTGTTATCTACTACCCTTTGACTCAACAATACCACTACTAGGTCTGTATCTCAAAGATATTAAAGATAGAAGAGAAGAACCTATCTGTACAAAAATATTTGTAGCAAGTCTTCTTGTGGTGGAATGTAAGCAATATGAAGGTATTAGCAATATATGTCTTCTTTCACAAGATGATGAATGTGGAAATATATTTTCTAAGATAAAATATATACAACCAGTATCATATTTCCTGTCTTCATGGAAAGAGGTGGGAGAGGGAGAAAGAGAATAGAAACTATGAAATATTAGAAAATAAGTATTACAAACTACATTGATGTGTAATCTGAAAAAACAATTATCATAATTTCAAAAAAATTGTTTCTTTGTGTAACTGAGAATATATAATTAATTAATTGGAAATATTTTCCCTTCAAGGTCAAATTGCTGGCATTTCCTACCCTAGAATGTAGGATTTCTGACTCTAAAACCATCTCATTTCCCACTAAACCAGATAACCACATTTCTCAAAGAGTTAACAGGGTTTTTTGTTTTGGTCTGGTTTTGGCAATAGAAACAAAGTTCATATTTTAAATATGCAGTGCATGTATTCAACTTAAAATAAAATATGCCTGCCTTTCACAGCTTAATGGCTGTAAGGAAAGGACCTGTATTTTTTATTAAGTTCCATAAGTGATAAAATTGCTGAATTTTTCAAAAATATTTTAGGTCTGTTGCCCAACAATATAATAATGATAATAATATGATGTCAGAATAGTGTTATATATTATGGCAAAACTAATAACCTCCGGGGTGCTCAGCTTCCATGAAACTCATTTCATATCTCATCTATTATGGAGGATCTATGAAAAACAATTCACCATTTCCTTTCTGTGTTACTGGACAATTCAGTCTAACTACACAAATAAAAAATAAATTTAACAAAAGACAAGGAATGATCATTTTCAAAGGGCAAAATCTGTGAAGTCTATTTCCTAATTTTAAAAAATATCTTTACAATGTTACCCTTTACATTAATAAGACACATAGGAGCCACACCTAGATATTTTCCTTTATCTTTGACAATAGACACCTTCTTTTGAAATACTCAAACAATTCAACACTTATTAAATGCCTAATATTTGCCAAACACTGTACTAAATAAGGGTGGGAAGTGTTATTAGACAAATCATGTTGCCAGTGTCAAGGAGTTGATTGCCTAGATATATCTTCCATATTTCAAGAATATGAGACACCATTGTTGTGATTGTTCTCTTCACCAACAGACAGCCATCTCTTATGCCACAGGAACCATTCATGAGTAGCTATATAATTGTTAAACAGTCTTTAGGATAGGAAGCTCTCTAAACTTAGTGTGGTTGATTTGCAATGATAGGCACATAGCTTCTCCCTGAACGTATTCTACTCTCCTTTCCAGCCTGTTAGGACCTATCACTTCTCTGACATGGACCTTAGATATTCAGGGTCTCATTCCCATTATGATAAGGCATCAGGGAGGACTTTAACAATGGTAGTCTTCTTTTTATTTATTATTTTCAAATTTAAAAAAAACATTCAAATGCTAACTTTGTTTAAAACACTTTGCATATCCCTAGATAGGTTCTGGGAATATAAAGATGACCATAATATAATCCCTGCCCCTAATGAGCTAGGACATTTCCATAATGAGAGGCACTGGGATGTCAATGAAAGAACATTAGACTTGAAGGCAAGAGAGACAGAGTCTGAGTCTTGCTTCTGACACCTGTTAGTTTTGGGTGATATCATTCATCGTTTTAGAACTAGAAAGGGCTTCAGATCCCATCTAGCTCAGTTTCACCATTTCACAGACAAGAGAACTCAGGACCAGACATGTTAAATAATTAGTCCAAAAGTTACTCAGATTTATCCAATGGCAAGAGGCAAAGAAAGCTTTTACCTATGTTCAAATAAGTTCTGATTCTAGTTATCCTGACTCCAAAATCAGAATTCTTTTCATAGCATCAGACTTTCATTCCAAAAGAAACTTAGATTCCCACAACACCATTTTCCTTGTGTTTCCTTATATTAGTATCTACCTCTCAGAATTATCATGAGAAGTAAATGATATTGCAAATATAAAATGCTCTGGAAACATAAAAAGCACGAGAAAAAATTAAATCCTAAATAAGAAATGATATTTTATTCTAAAGGCTACAGGGAACCACCGAAACTTCTTGTACAGCAATTCTTTGTATTTTAGGAATCTTAATTTATCAGTATTCTGGAAGATGGAGAGGAAAACAGAAACACTAGTCGAATTTAAGTTTCAGCTGTTCTTCTTATTATTACTATCATTATCATTAGCCCATCTGCTGATATCATCCTTTCTGCAACTCTTGCTCATTGCTCCCAGTTCTGTTGAAATAGATGACAAAATTACTACGAATGGTATGGTTTGCAATTCATGGCTACCATGGATGGGTTTGCATTTTCATTGTTTTCAATTAAACATTAGGAAAAATGAAGCAAAAATATGACTTCCCTAAAAATGATGATGAGACAAAAATTGTATGCATTTCTTATTGGAAGAGTGGATGATTTGGAAGATACTATTAAGTTTTAATTTGTTCTTAGTCCTTCCAAAGCCTAGGACATACAAGAGGGAGAGTTTCTTCTATTTGCTTTGTTGAACAATTGGGAATTTGTATGAGAGCTGGAGGTGAGCTCTAGAATTTTGGCAGAAGTAAAAGTAAAGGAAAAAGGGGGGAAAAGAACCAATCAACTTTGCAACCCTATTGTGGAGAAAGTTGAGGTCCTAAACCTTTCACCTCTTATTGACAGCATTATTGATTTTTGGCAGAAAATCTAATGCACCCTTTATTCATTGCTTAGGAGAGAATTGAGGGATTTACTCTTAATATGATTCTCATCCATTTTCCAAAATACTTACATGTTAACTTTACTAAAAGATAGATATGGCCATATTATTCTACTGTTCAAGAAGCTTCAGTTCATTGTTCAAGAAACAACCTATTGCCTCAACAATAAGATGCAAATTCCTGTTTGGCATTTGAGTCCCTTCTCAATCTATTTTTCCAGGCTAATTAATACATTTCTATCTCTTCACCTTGAACTTCCATTTAAATTGACCCAGTAGATATTTGCTGTACATACCATTCTATATCTCATATCTGTGCCTTGGCACAACTGCTACTACCTAGCATTCCAACTTTTATACTCATTATATGTATCTGTTTATTTACATCTTTTCTCCAGTAGCATCAGAATTTATTGAAAGTAGGAACTGTTTTTACTTTTCTTTACAAAGTGTTATGCTTAGCAAACTCTTGCAAGTAATTAAGCAACTAATGAATATTTGCTGATTTATTGACTTTCCAGCTACTTTTTTAACCTAGAGCAGAGACCGGACTCTGAAAAATTTATCCTGTCTAACTTCGGAATTGCAACATTCCCTTATACCCCCAAATTATTTAATTACCCAATCATCCTGATTAGTGATTGCCATAAGTAGCCTACCATACTGAGGTTAAATCCAGCCATTTCACTGTATACTCTGGCAATATTCTCATCAGGTCCTCTGATACTATATATACCCTTCAGGACATGCAAACCCCAATTTGAAATGACTACACCTTGAAGGCAAGGACTGGCTTTTGTATTTGCTTCTCTAGGGTACATCACGGTTATTAGAATATTGCAAATACCTAATAAATACTTTTATTCAAATTTATTTTATTTTCAGTTCCAATTTTCTCCTTCCACTCTTTCCTCTCAAGAAATACAGAATTCTTTAAAACATGTGTATCATGAAAATTTTTTTCTGTATTAAGTAAGAAAGAATGNTATATATATATACCCTTCAGGACATGCAAACCCCAATTTGAAATGACTACACCTTGAAGGCAAGGACTGGCTTTTGTATTTGCTTCTCTAGGGTACATCACGGTTATTAGAATATTGCAAATACCTAATAAATACTTTTATTCAAATTTATTTTATTTTCAGTTCCAATTTTCTCCTTCCACTCTTTCCTCTCAAGAAATACAGAATTCTTTAAAACATGTGTATCATGAAAATTTTTTTCTGTATTAAGTAAGAAAGAATGGATAAAAAAAGAAAAAGAGAAGAAATATGCTTTAATTTGCACTCTGGATCCATCAGTTCTCTTTCTAAAGGTTGGATAGCACATTTCATCATGACTCTTTTAGACTTGTATTTGGTTAATCAAAACTAAATCTTTATAATGATTTTGTTCATGTAAAATTTTTTCTTCTGGATTTTCTGACTTCACTTTCTAGAACTCTTTCTAGATTTTTCTGAAAACATCTCACTCATCATTTCTTAAAGCAAAATAGCATATGTTTTTATCCATTTCCTGATTGATGGATAATCCCTCAATTTCCATTTCTTTGTCACTACCAAAATAGCATCTTTTCCATGTTTCTTTGATCTCTTTGGGATGTTATCCTACTAGAGGTACTGTGAGGGACAAGTGGTATGTAGAACTGGGACACTAATACATTGATGGCGAAAAGATGAACTGATAACCATTCTGGAGAGCAATGTGGAATCATGCACAAGGAGCCCTAAAACTATGTGTACTTTTGACTCAACAATCCCACTCCTAGGTTTGAATTCTAAAGAAATCAAAGAAAAAGAAAGTAGACATATATGTGCAAAAATATTTATAGCAGATCTTTTCATACTGGCAAAGAATTGAAAGCTGATGGGATGTCCATCAATGAAGTAATGGTTGAACAAGTTGTGACATATGGACAGAATATCATTGTATCATAAAAATTATTAATAGGATATGTTCAGAAAAACCTGGAAAGACTCATATGAAATGATGCAAAATAAAGTGAATGGAACCAGGGAAGCACTATAGATAGTAATGAAAACATTCAACTGTGAAGAACTAAACTATTATCAGTAATCCAAGGCTTCAAAATAACCCCAAAAGTTTCATGATGAAAAATACTATCTATAATCACAGAAGGAATTGTTGGAATCTAAATGCAGATTAGAACATACCATTTTTCACTTTATTTCCTTCATAAATTTCTTCCTTAAATGTATAATATATGTCTTCTTTCTAGTATGAGTAATATGAAAGTATGTATTGCATGACAGCATTGTCTACATTAGACTATTCAAAATCTGAGGAAAGGGAGAGGAAAGAGAGAGAGGAAGAGAATCTAAATTATAAAATGTCAGATAAGAATTGTTTAAATTATTTCTACTTGTAATTGAAGAAAATATTAAATAAAAACTGGTATTGTAGAGATTAATAGCTTTATGCCATAGTTCTAAATGGCTTTCCAGAATGGCTAAACTAGTTTAACACATCATTAACAGTGCATTTGTATAGTGACTTTTCCACATCCCATCTATTATCTGTAATTTTCTATTTTCATCATCTTATCCATTCTGATGAGTGTGAGTTGGTTCTTCAGGGTTGTTTTACATTGTGTTTCTCTAATTATTAGTATTTTTGGAGTTTTTTTCATAAAACTATTGACAACTTTATAACATACTCTAAAAACTGCTAATCACATCCTTTAATCATTTATCAATTAGCAAATAGATCTTATTCTTATGAATTTGGCTCAATTCCTTATATATTTTATAAATGAGAGAGAATTTTATTATAAAGATTTTCCCCCAGCTTCTTGCTTTCTTCTAATTTGGGGTATATCATTTTGTTGTGCTAAATTTTTTTTGCAGTCAAAATTATTCATTTTATCTAATGCAAATCTCTAAATGTTGTTTGGCAATGAATTCTTCCCCTCTCCATAGATCTGGCAAGGAATTTTTTCCATGTTTCATGAATTTGTTTGTAATATCAACCTTTATGGTTCAATAATGATCCCATTTAGAGTTTATCTTTTTTTGTGTATTGGCTCCTAGGTGAAAGAGTGCTAAGGGTGGGCAATGGGGGTAAAGTGACTTACCCAGGGTCACACAGCTGGGAAGTGACTGGGGTCGGATTTGAACCTAGGACCTCCCGTCTCTAGGCCTGACTCTCAATCCACTGAACTACCCCGCTGTACCTATCTTTTTTTTTTTTTTAAACCTTTACCTTCTGTCTTGGAGTCAGTAGTGTATATTGGTTCCAAGGCAGAAGAGTGGTAAGGGTAGGCAATGGGGGTTAAGTAACTTGTCCAAGGTCACACAGCTAGGAAGTGTCTGAGGTCAGATTTGAACCCAGGACCTCCCATCTCTAGGTCCGGCTCTCAATCCACTGAGCCACCCAGCTGCTCCCTTGAGTTTATCTTTGTGTATGGTTTGAGATGTTGGTTTTTGTCCCGTTCATTGAACTATTTGTGTTTACCAAACACTATGTCACTATGCTCATTTTCTTGTGCATACACTTAAAAAATGTTTATTTATTTGTTATTCATTTATTTATTCACAGGAACTCCTGATTCTGATATTTACTAGCTGTGTAGATTATAGGCAAATTACTTAAGTATTTCTCAGTCTTAATTTCCTCATCTGTAAAATGAGGGGGTTAGACTTGATGGCATCTGGAGTTCTTTCTAGCTCTAAACCTATGACCTTTTATCCATATGGTCTTTTTGATTTTTACCTCCACTATATATATTAAGAGTTTGAAAATCAATTTGGAAAGTATTCTAGGGAGATGATGAAAGTTTGAGAAATATACCATTACATTATGGAAATGAATAAGCCTCAGTGATCAAGGGGAGAAGATTAGAGATCTTACCATTTGGGGTGAAGGCAAGAGAAAATAATATATAGGAGGAAGAAGTAGTTATATATAGCTATGGAACAAAAAGAACTCTATTCTGGAGAGATCTAATATATTTAACAAAGGTTCAGATCTAACAGAGTACTAAGAATTGTAAACAAATCAGAATCAGGTAATACTATGAGTCATAGGGAATCTCTTATAAATAATAGGGATTTCTATAAGTGGGAGGGTAGCATAAGTGGGAAAGGATTTCTCTATGGGTTCATGTACAAGTTCTTTTTGTGATTTTTTTTATTGTAGAAATAAAGTTTCTAAAAACAATTAAAGCAGTGTGAGCATGAGTGCTTGGAAGGGATAAATGATAACTGCTTTAAGGGTAAGACAAGTGAGAGTAATATACTAAAATTCTCCATACTCATCCAAATGGATGTAGGGCAGCCAGAGAAATTTGTGAGTGTACTTCAAAGTGTACCTTGACCTTTCATATCAGGAAGTGAGGCTTTGATGAAAGGTATAGATAGATAAATGGATGGATGAACAGACAGATGGATAGACAAAAACAAGAGAGAGAGAGAGAGAGAGAGAGAGAGAGAGAGAGAGAGAGAGAGGGGGGTGACAGACAGAGACAGACAGATGATAGAGATTGATACATAATTAGAGATATATGTATTTTGTATGTTTGTGAAAATATATAAATGATATAAATTCAGCATGGAAGAGTAGAGTATAGGATTTGGAGTCAAGAAGTCTATAGTTTAAAGTGCTTCTAATACTAACTGAGTAATAACAGTCAA
This sequence comes from Gracilinanus agilis, assembly GCF_016433145.1. NCBI lineage: Eukaryota > Metazoa > Chordata > Mammalia > Didelphimorphia > Didelphidae > Gracilinanus > Gracilinanus agilis. The sequence continues at coordinate 136,588,257 of NC_058135.1, forward strand.
GTCACAATCTCTTTGTCTCAGGCTATTTATCTGCCTTATGGGAACAAAACATATTTGTAGTATCAACCTTTCAATACTATTATGAGATTTAAAAGAGATAACATAGGTGAGTCTTGGAAACATTAAAGCTGTATAAAATAACAACAGTTAATATTCCTCAGTTTTGTGGCCTAAATATATTCAATAAGGAACTGTCTTACCAAAAAACTTTAATGAGTGACAAAGCCTACATTTCAGCTGCCACTTATATTTCCATATTCCCTTGTGTTTTCAGAGTCCTTGGGGGCTCTGGTTTTTACCAATTAACTAAGAAACATCGAGCTCTATAATGAAAACCCAAGGACTAGAGCAGCCAGGCTGAGAATGACTTGAAATTCTCTAAGGTCAAGGAAGGTTGACAAAGGATTATAGACACTCCACATTGGCAGCTTGGGTGTCAGATTCTGTAAGGGAAGCTGCCAGAAAGATACAGTGCTGGGAAGGATTTCTTTATGAATTCCCAGCATTAGGTATTGAATTGTCCTATTGATGGATTGATTAAAAAAATAATCTCCATGCATAAATGACATCTAAAACAAGGAGGTAATGTAGTCTGGCTATAAGGACATCATTTTTTTTGTTGTTGTATGCTTTAATTTGGCATAAAGCCTATATACAGATAATTATTTTTATTAAGTATTTATTCTTTTAGAAACTTTGACAATAGAATGCCAAGTTTTGAGATTATATTTCCTAAATCAGCTGAGGTAGGGCATGGTAATTGGATTTCATAAACTGGGAGACCAAAATCCATGAAAATCTGAGAGGTTGGCTAGTCAATCAATCAATTAAAGGACATTTATTAAGCATCTACCACATGCAGAGCACTGTGCTAGGCACTAGAGATGCATAGGGGGAAAATTAAATGACTCCTGCCTTTAAAGAGCATATATTCCACAGGGAATAAATGTGTATTAATATATGGATTAATTATTATTTAAAAAATTCAACTTTGATGTACTACACACTGAAGGATGATTTAAGGAGGAAAAAAGCAAAGTCTTATTTCCCTTCATTAGTCTTTGGGTCCTATGACCAGTAATGGTTAGAAGATAGAGGTATGCCCTGGGTCTTTGATTTCACTGGCATTTCTAGCATGAGAAAATTATCTCTACTAATATAGGTGAGTTCCTTCTCTGCAACACTTAATCCTAGAGTGTTGCCTAGAGCAACAAGAGGATAAGTGAGTTGCCCAAGGTCACACAATTAGTATATTTCTCTCCATTATATGACAACATGATTTTCCTTCATAGAAGCTGCAATGAAACTTGTCTGCCTTTACCATAGTACCTTTTACACAGTAGTCAGACTAATAAATGTTTATTAAACATCGGAGTTAAGTTGAAAGGGAAATTCTAATCCCTTCCCAAAAAATGTTATTCTCAGATACCTTCCCATTAAACTCACTGAGATATCACATCTAATGACCCTACTACTGGCTTCCTGAACATTTCTCATTTTCTCCTGTACAGTATCCTTCCCTCTCTTGTACATTATTTAGTAGTATAAAGCTAGATTTTAAAAGCAACATTCACTGTGATGTGAAAGAAATTCAAAGTAAAGCTAAATACAACTAAATTAAATTAAAAGTACTCTCCTCCATAATTCAATTAGGTTAACTTGAGTATAAAATATTAAGCATTCTTTGCAGGCAGTCCCTTTGGGCTCTCCTTTTTTATTCTATTGACTTCTCTTGGCCTATAAACTCAGAGTCCTTCATCAATGTATTAGTTCACCTGATTTCTACTCTCAATCTCAGCTGACCTTTTCATTTTAGCCCACTGGGTTCTTCAAGAAGAAAACACTCCATAGAATCTCAAAATGTTAGAATTAGAAAGGAGCAAAGAGATTCTTTGTTGGACCCCCTCATTTTATAAATGAGGACAGTGAATTCCAAAGAGGATAACTGACTCCTCAATGTCATACAGCTAGTAAAATAAAGAAAGCATAGATCTGAAATCCACGTCTTATAATTTCAAATACAAAGTTCACTCTCCATTTCACCAATATGCTCTGTTTTAATCTCTCTGTCTCTGTCTCTATGTCTCTGTCTCTTTCTCTCCCTAGTGCTTTTATACTTAATATATAAATTAGGCATGAATGTTAATAGAATCAGTAGATATTGGGCATTTAACAAATGTTGGTTGGTTGATTTTAATTGTCAGGGCCTCAGCTTGTATCCATTTTATCTCAGATGACAACTGTTCCATCGGTCACCTCATCAGCTGAAGTGGTAAGTATCCCTTACCTCTTCACCAAGGAATCCAGTTTAATGCAACAAATTTGATGCATTTCAATGCAATATAACACAATTCAATATAAGTAATGTACCATTTATTAGCTCTTATATATTTACTAGGCACTAAAGATCCAAAGACAGAAAAACATTTTCTACTCTAGAGTTTAATATTCTTCCTCTCCTACTAACTGGATTCTTATTTAGTCTGCATTCTACCCTCTTTGCCCTCAAAACTATCCATATTTGTCTTTATGATCTTCCCTAAAATTCTTTTAATGACAAATCCATTATTAAAGAAAGAATACTGCTTGCCAAAAGACTTTTTGAGGTTTATTCAGGTAGACAATAATGTGATGAACCTCAAATCATTCAGTACAATACGTTTTCTTGTGATTGTGGATGTTCTGTTTTGTGTTTGCTGTTGTTGTTCCTAACAGGTACCAGTATAAGGGGCTGAGAAGACAAAGACAAAAATGACCAAGGCCTTTCCTTCTAGGAATGGCCATTCTCTCTCTCTCTGTCTCTATGTCTCACTGTCTCTGTCTGTCTGTCTGTCTCTCTCTCAAACTCTTACCTTCCATATTAGAATCAGTACTGGGAAGTATTGGTTCCAAAGCAGAGAGTGATAAAGATTAGGCAGTGAGGGTTATGTGGCTTGCCCAAATTGACACAGCTAAGAAGATTCTGAGGTCAGATTTGAACCCAGAATATCCATCTCTAAGCCTGGCTCTCAACATACTAAACCAACTAGCTACTTCCAGAAGTTGCCTTTTTTAAATAAATTATATATATATATATATATGTATATATATATATATGTATATATGTATGTATATATATGTTAAATATATATATTTAACATACAAAAAGTATAATTGCTAAGTGTGTGTTTGTGTGTATGTATATGTGTATATGTGTATATATATATATATATGTATATGTACACATACATATATATATATATATAAATTTGGAGGTGCCACAAAAACTGGAAGAATCAGGAAAATACTCAGAGGAAAGAATAAAGAAGAGATGAGTCTTAAAAGCAATTAGAGATAACAGAGTCAAGAAACTGAAAGTTAAGTGTATAAGAAATAATAAGTAGGTTAGTTTGGGTGGAACATTGAGGATATGAGGAGGAACTATATAAAGTAAGTTTGGGAATATAGGTTGGATTATGACTGTGAGAACTTTAAATGCCAAAAGAAAGTATGCAATCTTAGAGGCAATGGGGAGTTATCGAAACTTGTTGAAGTGAGTGACTTGGGAAATCTTCTGCTTTAAGAATACAGTTTGGGCTTCCAGTTTAAGATAGCTGCAGAGTAGAAATAGGGTGCTTAACTCTCCTAACCAACCTATACCTGATACCTTAAAGGAACACAAAAAAACAAATCCAGATGAATGAAGGGACCCCACAATAGGGCACAACATTGAAGGTACCTGGAATTTGGGCATTTCCATGCTATAAGGGAGTGAAATAGTTCTAACTAAAACATGAGCTGATCAACACTACCCCCCACCCCACTTACAATGCCAAAGCTAGCACACAAGAGTTAGAGCAAGCCTGGGGCATTCACTAAGTTCTTGGCAGCTACTTGGGACCATCAGGGGCTGGTTCCTGAGAGCAGCAAGACTTAAGACCCCAAGAGGCTAAAGAACATGGACTTTGGAGGTGGACCTTGAGTGTGGACCTTGGGCATGGACCTAGAACAGGAAGGGTGCCAGAATGTGGAAGCAGTGAGCTGAGACTCTTAAAGGAGCCTTGGTCAGAGGAGCAAGCAAGAGGATCACCAGGAGGCTTGACCCTGAGAACAGATAGACTTGAGACCCAAGGAGCCTAAAGAGCACAGACCTTGGGTGCAATGATAGAGATGAGAGGGGTGGCACTGAGCTGTGACTCAGGCAAAAATGGCTCCACAGCTTCCCTACCTCACCCAGACTTCTGACTGAGAAAGAAAAATAGCATAATAATGGCAAGCAATGCCCAAGAACTAACCAAGAGAAAGAACAAGAGGAAAGCATTAATACTTGATAAATTTTACACAGAAAAATGCAGACAAAAGAGCAGACAGCAGAGGAGGATAAACAAGGAAACACATCCAAAGCTTCCCCAAAAAATGAAAATTGGTCACAAACTCTTGAAGAGTTCAAATTTGAGATCATGAGAAAGATGGAAGAGATTTGGCAAGAAAAGTGGGAAATAGCTCAAAAGGAAATTAACAGATTAAAATACAGAAAGTCCCAATTGGAGAAAGATTCCCCCAAACCAAAAGAATTGATAAGCAAATTGGAAACCAAAATTAAACAGACGAAAAATATGATAGACCAAACCAAAAAGGAAAATCAAAAAATTATAGCAGAAAACCAGGCTCTAAAGGCCAGAATTGGGCAAGTCGAAGCCAATGATCTTGCAAGACAGCAAGAACTAATAAAGTAAAGTCAAAAGAATGACAAAATAGAAGGAAAAAAGAAATATCTCAATGAGAGGATGACAGATAAAGAAAACAGGTCTAGAAGAGACAATTTGAGAATCATTGTCTTCCTGAAAAATCAGAGATTAATAGAAATTTGGACACCATATTACAAGAAATAATATAAGTAAACTGCCCTGATGTTCTTCAACAAGAGGGCAAAATAGACATTGAAAGGATTCATAGATCACACTCTACACTAAATCCTCAGAAGTCAACCCCAGGGATATAATTGAAAATTTCAAGAGCTTTCAAGTTAAGGAAAAATATTACAAGAATCCAGAAAGAGACAATTCAGATATCAAGGAACACCAATCAGGATTACATAGGATCTGGCAGCCTTCACACTAAAAGACTGTAAGGCTTGGAACATGATATTCAGAAAGGTAAGAGAACTAGGTCTACAACCAAGGATCACTTCCCCATCAAAACTGACTATATACTTCCAGGGGAAAGTATGGGCATTCAACAAGATAGATTTCCAAGTATTTATAAAGAAGAGACCAGAATTAAATTGAAAGTTTGATATCCAACCACAAAAATCAAGAGAAACATGAAAATGTAAATAAGAAATAGAGGGGAAAGAAAGAAAACTCTTATTTTTAAATTTGCTTCTTTAAGAGCTTCAATTAAGATCAAGTTATTTGTGTTCCTATATGGAGAAATGTTATGTGTAATTTTCAAAATCTGTTTTCACTATTAGAGTAATTAGAAGAATTTCCATAGGGAGAGGTTGGAGTATGAAATGGTCTAAGATGATAAATAATCTTTTTTTATTTTATTTTCTCCTTGAAAATAAATAATTTTTTAAATTTTATTTTCTCTTTGAAAATAAATCATCTTTTTTTATTTTATTTTCAAAGAAAAACTAGCTTTCTCTCTCTTCTATTATCTCCCTCCTCCATTAAGAAACAAGAAAAACAAAACTCTTATTAGAAATTTGCATAGTTGAGTAAAACAAAGTTTCACAATATGTTTTTTAAATATATTTATTTTAAAGAGGTATAGCTTAGATTTTATGGTTCAGAGTCCTCTCTAGTTAATATTATCTTTCCATGGAAGAGTCAGTTATCTTTGGTCTATTTTGTAACCAAGGTCTCACCTTTTCAGCTACACATAGTCTAGTGGCAGATGTTTTTAGAATTATGTATAGGAAAATAAGTATTACTCTATTTAAATTAATTTATTTTGACATATTAAAATACTTCTTCATTATCTTCCTCCCTTTAAAGAGACTTTGTTAAATTAAAAAAAACTATTTCAGAGTTAAAATCATTTTTTAATTTAAGGGGAATGGGAAAACAATCATTAAATATCAACCATATATGAGAATTGAGGTTTTAGTTCTTCAAAAGTTAATTTCCTTTTTGATTAAAAGGCAAAGACATTTTCATTACTGCTGGTAAAGAAAGTTGTATGAATTATGAAAGAAAAGATGATGAATTTTAAAAAGTACAATAATAATTTAGTAATGCAATAAAGATATTTTTATTCTACTATTTGCTATTTACACTTTCTGTTCCTTTCTTTTTCCTTTCCTTACCTTCTTTCCCTTTCTTCCCTTCCCTTCCCTTTGTCCTTCTTCCTTTTCTTCTCATTTGGTAACTAAAACAACGCTAACCTAAAATAACATAATACTTCTAGTGGTTGTTTTTGGTTATTTTTCTAATGGCCTGATCTCTGTTCCTTTAGCATTTTTAATATATTTTGTGAAACAACTGTAAATCAGAAAACTCTTTAAATATAAAAAAATTCATTATTAAAGAAAATATAATGACCAAAAGTAGATTTTTCAATACAAAGATCTACTCAAGCTCTACACTGGGCCAAGGCCTTTATGAATTCTCTAAAAGCATTAGCATTTAAACCATGTGTAGAAGTTGAAGGATTAATCACTAGCAATAATATTAAGCTTGCCCACGGAGCTTAACCAGTGTAACATTTTTTCACAATAGCTCTTTTCCAAATCCATTTAGACTTTGGCATTTCTTTTTTAGCAAGTTTCACTTTTATCCACATATAAAACTTCTTTAATGGAAATTACCCATATGCCATACTGTGCATGCTTGAATTCTTTTGCATTTGCTTAATAGCTTTATTTCATGATTTAAGGAGACTTTTGTAAGGGCAAAACAGTCAAACAATATTGCAATAACATGGTAGTCTTAAAAGGGCATGCAACAGCAAAACCTTCATCATTGGCCTTTTAAAATTGATAAACAACTAGAATGTTATGCAGCTAGTCAATGCCCCAACCTAGGTTTACCAAATTCACTTTGTTGATAATATACATAGGGTTCTTCTTAACAAGATAACATAGCAGCATTTCTATTTAATAGAATTTGATCTATTTTCATGAACTGGGGGAATAAGAGTTGAGAGGATATAAATAACTGGAAAAACATTAAACGTAGGATAAGCAAAGAGAAAATAAAATTTAAAAAATTATTTTTTTCAAAGAGGACCTAGGTGGGTGCATGTGTGGAATTCCCCAAATTACATGCCTTAAATTCAAATCACAAAGGTATTCAAAACAGTGTATTCTTCAATTTTTTTTAAAGTACTCCAGTTGTTCATACTCAAGCATTGCAACTACTCTGAGATTTACCTCCTATGCTTTTTCAGAAAACATTTTCATAAATATTCAAATATTACCATCTATTTAAACTTCAGAGGAAGCATAGAATAGTATACCTGTCATATCTGTGGAAAAGGAAGGAATTTAAGACCAAGAAATATAGAGAATATTACAAAATATAAAATGAATAATTTTGATTACACCAAATTAAAAAGATGTTGTACTAACAAAACAATGTAACCAAAATAGGAGTAAATTAACAAACTGGGGGAAAAATCTTTAAAACAAAACTCTCTGAAAAAGGTTTAATTTCCCAAATATATAATGAACTAAGTCAAATTTACAAAAAGTCAAGCCATTCTCCAATTGGCAAATGGTCAAGTAATACGAATATGCAGTTTTCAGATGAAGAAATCACAACTATCAATAATTACATCCTTCCTGATTAGATAAATGCAAACTAAAATAACTCTTAGGTGCCCCTGCACACCTAGCAGATTGGCTAAAATGACAGCAAAGCAAAGTAATAAATATTGGAGGGGATGTGGCAAAATTGAGACATTAATGCATTGCTGGTGGAGTTGTGAATTGTTCCAACCATTCTGGAGGGCAATTTGGAACTATGTGCAAAGGGTTTTAAAAGACTGTCTGCCCTTTGATCCAGCCATACCACTGCTGTGTTTATAGCCCAAAGAGATAATAAGGAAAAAGACTTGTACAAAAATAGCCGCACTATTAGTGGTAGCAAAAAATTGGAAAATGAAGGAGTGTCCATCGTTTGGGGAATGGCTGAACAAATTGTGGTATCTGATGGTGATGGAATACTATTATGCTGAAAGAAATAATGAACTGGAGGAATTCCATGTGAACTGGAATGACCTCCAGGAATTGATGCAGAGAGAAAGGAGCAGAACCAGGAGAACATTGTACACAGAGACTGATACATTATGACACAATAAAATGTAACAGACTTTTATACTAGCAGCAATGCAATGACCCAGAACAGTTCTGAGGGACTTATAAGAAAGAACTCTATCCACATCCACAAAAAGAACTGTGGGAAAATAAACACAGAAGTAAAACATATGCTTGATCACATGATTCAAGGGGGACATGATTGGAATTTTGATGTTAAAGAATTGCTCTACTGCAAATATGAATATCATAGAAATATGCTTTGAACAACGATACATGTATAACCCAGTGGATTGTTTTGTCAGCTTTGGTGGGGGGACAAGAGGAGAGGGAAAGAACCTGAACCATGTAACTATGATAAAATATTCCAAACATATAAATTATTTTAAAAATTATGTCAGTGGAGACTTACTCTTTTATCCTGGGGAGTCTTCTTTGGGATCATAAGATTTGAAACTAGAGGGGCATTAGAGATCCCAGAGTGATCAGATGAAGAAATGTAAACAAAGTCAAGTGAATTGGCTATCACATATATGGTAAATAGTACTTGAAGAATTCAAATAGAAATTGTCTGGCTCCAAATCTAGTGTCCGCTCCATTCTTTCAGTGTTCAGTAAAGACATGTTGGCTAATAAGAGATGATGATAGAGAGCTAGGTGGCTAAGTAGTTAGAGAGAACCAAGCTTAGAGACTCCTGTGTTCGAATTTGACCTTAGACACTTCCTAGCTGTCTGACCCTGGTCAAATAACTTAACTCCAATTTCCTAGCCTTTACCACTCTTACACTTGGAACTGATTTTTGGCATCAATTCTAAGATGAAAAGTAAAGTGAAAGAAAGAAAGAAAGAAAGAAAAAAAGAAAGAAAGAAAGAAAGAAAGAAAGAAAGAAAGAAAGAAAGAAAGAAAGAAAGAAAGAAAGAAAGAAAGAAAGAAAGAAAGAAAGA
>NC_058135.1:136597728-136622751 GCF_016433145.1 Gracilinanus agilis
GAAACATGGAAGGAAGGAAGGAAACATGGAAGGAAGGAAGGAAGAAAGGAAGGAGGAAGGAAGGACAGAAAGGGAGGAAGGAAGGAAGGAAGGAAGGAAACAGGGAAGGAAAAAAGAAAAGAGAGAGATGATTGAGCATCATCTAAGGGATAAAGATCTAGAACAATCTGACCAAAAGTCTATTCTTTTAGGTTATTAAGTGGCCAGGAAATGCCTTTTTTTTTCTCCCTTGCCTTGGTATAGCTCCTAAATGGCTTGCTAATACCTCTTTCAGCTTAAGCATCACATTCTTAACCTCAAACAACTTTATCTATGGCTAAGGTTGGATCTGAAAAATGCCCACTATATCATTGACATTATATCAGTGGCATTAATACTTTCTAGTGAAACTTGCCTCATGATGAACAGCAAGTTCTATCTACCCAATCCTTTTAAGATAGGAGATAGGGACATAACCTGTAGGTTTAAGGAAGCTTCCTCACGTCAATGCATTCCAGTGAGTTTTATGGAATTTACAGTTTTAGAGATTTTTCTGGATTCATGAAATTCTTAATCTGGAACTTATGAATATTTTAAGTAGTCTATAACTATTTCAATTTTAAATGATCTCATGACTGCATATCAATGATTTTTTTCCTCTTGTAATCTTATGTATTTTATTCATTCATAAACATGATTCTGAAAAAGGATCCATAGGTTCCACAAGTCAACCCAAAGATTTCCATGACACAAAATAATTAATAAACTTCAAGAGGCATTGTGGAGTTATGTGCCCTAGGTCACATAGCCAACACGTTTCAGAGGCAAAATTGAAACTCAGGTCTCCCAATCTCAGAGACCAAGTCTATGTACTTTGCCTCACTATCTCTCAAGGTTTAAAGTTAAGAGAGGCTTGAGAGGTAATCTACTCCAATCCCTTAGCTTGATAAATAAGTTCCAGAGTGACTCATAGACTTGCAAAGAATTGAGACCTAAAATGAAGATTATTCTCAAGTAACATATGAGCGCATTTGAAGGCAGGCTATCCCATTCAATCGATATTTATTCAATGCCTGAACTACAAAAATGCAAAGGTAAAAATTTATACAGAGATAGGTAAATAGAAAAAAAATACATGTGAGGAGTTTATAGGAATATTTTTAAGCTATGAGAGAATATTGAAAGATCTCTTGTAGGAGAGGTTGAGTTAAGTTAGGAGACAGTGCTTGGTTCCAAGTCTCAGAGGTGACAAAAGAAAACATTGCATCATGTGGTCAGCTCTCACCAAGGACCTAGAAGGGAGATGGTATGTCATGTGCACTTGAAAACAGTTGAAAAAACAGGGCAGGTAGGGGAGGATGAGAGAAGTGTTCATTAAGGGTCTACTATGAGCTAGGTGTTGTGCTAAGGGCTTCACAAATAGTGTCTCATTTAAATAGGTATATCTTTTGGTTTGACTTGAGATAAACTTTCATTTTAGTTTTTGTTTTTGTTTTAAACAAAAATGGTAAGAACATTAAATAAAAAACCAGGAAGTGATTCTAAATTTTGAAATCCTAATAAAATGAAAGCTTCTTGAGGAGGAGGATTTTTTTTTTTTTTTGCCTTTGTGTCCCCAGCTTCTCCTAAAGTACCTCCAATAGAGAAAGGGCATGTGATTTTTTTCTTAAATTCAATTGTCCATATATTTCCTCTTAGCCCCTTGGGTACTGTTCATTTTGCCATTTTTGTTCTCAAAGCTTTAAAAGAATATTGATAAAAACATGCGGTTTTCGAACAAATGAGTCAAGTGACGAGGGCAGCTTAATCATAGATTTAGAAATCTAGAGCTCACAGGAATCTTGAAGACCATCTTACCCAACTGCTTCATTTTACATGTAAAAAAATGGAGACCTGGGAAGGTTAAATGATTTTACCAAATTCTCATGGACAGCAAGACTGAAAGGCAATGATCTGACTCCCAAGTCATTTTATTTTATACTTTCCCACTCCATTCAGCAATGATGGTTTGATACCTCAGTCTACCAAACCATCAAGTAACCTATATATTTTTAAAGTCTCTAAAATATGTTAATTAGTACAATTAGTATGATTATATTTTAATGGTAATTAACAACATAAAGTTTTTTCCTTATATAGGAAGAGAGTTGCATAAACACATTCTTTCTGAATGTAATGCTTTTGCAGAGTGCGAGTGAACAATTTTATAGCTTTAAAAATGTGGCTCTCTTTCCTCAGGTTGAGATCACCTAATAATTCCTTTGTTGTTTCAGACAAAGCAGCCTCATTCATGGTCCTGAACTTTTCTTAAAATTTTTAAAAAATGAACAAAATCTATATGGCTACATCTCTAGATACGGTGTAACATTCTTAGTCTATATTTTCTACTTTGGGAAAACTACTTCCTAGTTGGCTCTACATCTCCATAAAACACATGGACTTATTTCTTCAGGCTAGAAAGAATCATATATTACCACCTTGTTCCAGTTAAACATAAAATGTTAATAACTGCAGTTTTATGAATATTTATCATGAGACACAGCCATTAAAGGACAAGTCCTGCTTTGGGTTTTCTGATAGTATTCCGGAGGCATTTTTGTAGCTTCATGTTGATTCATGGAACCAGTAGAAATTTTTTAAAGGTGGGAGTTGCCAGAGGGATGCAATAAGGTATTTGTATAAGACTTTTTAAAAAAATCTTTCTAGCACGTGTTCTTTGGCACAATCTGCTTAATCATCTAGGCTAAGTCTTAAAGAGTGTGTCAGGGTCAGAGTTTAGCCTCATGACCAAAGCTCCATGGGATAGATATAAAAATAGAATTGAAGGTTAGAATAAATAAAATGCTTTAACTGAAATTAATTTTGGCGGCCCCGGTGCTGATAGCCAGTCTTAGTACAAAGAAGCATGATTTTTTTCTGAAAGTAGTAAAAATAAAAACTCCAGAGTCTTCACCTTTGCCAGAGGCACGGGCCAGACGGCAGCCATTCAGGTTCTTAGAAGCATTTCTTCCCTTTCTTCTCTCTTCATGACAAGCCTTTTTCTGCATGTGATCAATTTTCCAAGCAAACTTTCTCCGGAATTGAAAGAGGGAGAACTCTGAAGTCCAGATGAATGATAATGAGCATTGTGGAAGAAGCAGTAAAACCAAGTCCCTGGTCCTGGCTGCTGGGCTGAGAGCTGCAGGAGTTAATTGTGTGAATGGTAATGAGACCGGGTAGGCAGCAGATGCTCGCGTGCCTTTACAATCCAAATCCCACCAACAAATTCCTCCCACAGAAACTTTGAGGGACATCTTGGCACCCTGGAGATGGTGATAGACCCAGTTGTATCCACATGCCACCTGCTAGACCTATTGTTTAAAGGAAGCCCATTACAATAACAAAGTTGTTTGCTGTCCCTTGCAATGACTTTATGGCACCAGCTTTACCATCCTGGAGGCATTGAAAAATAAAAAGGAGAAACATCTGATTCTTTAAAGAGAAACATTTGTACCGAGTACTGTTAACAACTTACTTGGAAAGACTAACGTTCAATATATGTTGTATATTCTTCTGATAAACCAGGCCTGACCTTTTCCTTTATAATTCCCACTGAGCCTGTTTCAACTGTTGGTTTACACTGTCACATGTTTTCCCATGGCACTGAGAGAGGGAAGCATACTTGTTCCCCTACAGGAAAATGAAAAAGAGCAGAAATTCAGGTAAAGTCGCTATTAATATTTATTTCTAAATAAAAATGAAGGCTATGGTTCATTCCTTTTAGCATTCATTCCTTGCTATCCCTTTCCTTTCCTTCCATCCTCCCCTCCTTCATCTCTCTCTTCTTCCCTTTCTCACTGTATCTAGAAACCAAGAAGAACTGCTTTCAGTCTTTTTAAAAGCAGGGGCTTTGCAGTCTGGAACAAGTCTCAGCTTTTCTGACTCTCAGTTTTCTCAGCTATGAAATGGGGATAATAATCAGCACCTATCTCACAGGGTTATTATGAGACTAAAATGACACAATGCATGTAAAGTGATATGGGAAAACCTTGAGATGCTTTAATTAGTAGATTATTTTTATTCATGTCCCCCCATCCTCCTCCTTCTTCCTCCTTTCCTCTCCCTTCCATTACTTATTTTTCTTCTTCCTTCCTCCTTTCCTCTCCCTTCCATTACTTTTTTCTTCTTCCTTCCTTCATTTACTTCTCTGGTAGAAATTAGTTACACCCCCCTACAGCAGAGGTTCATGCGTGTTTAGAGTTTAAGAAAATATTGGCCTCTACTGATGCTTTCTGTGATTGAGACTGCTACAACCACAGGATGCTGGATGGGCCCTTTGGCAAAACCACTGTCAAAATGTCAGAGGCAATATCAGGATTACCTCTAGCTCTCAGACTAGGTTATCACTGGGTCATTCTTTGGATGGGATGTGCTGGTTTTTTCTAAAGACACTCGCATAGCTCTTCTGTATGTAGTAGAGCTAAGAATCTTATGAATTGACAGTGGAGATGCCAGGGGCATGGCTGTTAGATACTATGACTTTTTTATTGGGAGAAATTGTGTGTCCCAGCTCTTCGGGAGTCTCAAGGTAACACTGCATCTTTTCCAGATCTGTGCTGGTAATTTGAGATTGATTTCACGTGCCAAGGAAAGAGGGTTTAGCTCAAGGGACGAATGCAGGGAGTTGATAGCACATCACATCCTGGCAGATGGTTATGTTTACAACTCCTTAGTGGGGATGTTCCATGTCCTCATCCTATGTGGACCAAAGCTGTCTGAATTCTTATGATAGGTTGGATATTATCACAAAGAACTTATTTCTTGTTCATGGTTACATATTAACCACGGGGACTGGGATTCCTAGCTGAGATCTGTGCTGAATTTGGTTACTATACATCAGGAATGAAATTCTAAGATTGAAAAATTTTATTAGTTTCCCAAAAGACAGTCTTTTCCAAAGAACAGTTACTCCTGTATGTTGTTTCCCCTCAAGAAGGATCATAGTGTAGAGGAAGATCTGAGGTTATATAGTAAATTTAAAAAAAAAACTGCCTCTTTTTATATTAATAAACTATGTGGTCTGCTTTACACAGAAGTCAGGGACAGAAGCATGTGGGAGCAATATGTAAATGCCTAGCAAGCTGTTTACACTGGGTTATGCTCCTGAATTATAATCATAATCCAATCCTAGCAGAATCCTTTTGAATTTAAAGCCCCGTAGTATGGCAAAGAGGTAGAGAGAACCATAACAAATTGCAGTTTCTGATTATTTGTTGGGGGAGGGCGGTGTTCAAATGTGCTCTGATATTCTTAAGAGACCACAGACAAATGGGGGCTTGGTTTAAAAACAAAACAAAACAATACTGTCCAGGCAAAGTTTCAGTAGACAACTTTACAATATGTTGTTGATTCCACCTAAAAACATTTTTTAAAGATGTATTCTTTCATACTTACGTATATTACCAGGTACACATCAAGAGACTTAATGATTTTATTCATAAAATCTACATATGGTAGTGGCTGTTAAGGAAGGATGGAAGGATTTCCATTCCCATTTTTCTATTTTAAAACATTTTAAAAATTCTCTTTTATTTGTATTACTGTCACTTCACAAAATACAACCCCACCATAGAACCCTTTATTATAAAATATACATAAACATATATATATATGTAGTTAAGCAAAATAAATTAATTTGACAATACCTGACAGTATATATGCCTAATACTCTATTATAATTCATCTTCTAACAATAAGCTAATAGGATCACAGATTTAGAGCTGGAAAGAGATTCAGATATCATCAAGTATAACCACTTCATTTTACAGATGAGGAAATTAAGAACTAAAGAGGATAAATGACTTTTCCAAGGTCATTCAGATTATAAGAAACAGAATTATAAATTGAACCCAGTTCTAACTCTTAATTCCTTTGTTTTTGCTTTTTTTTTTACTGCATCAGAAGATAGGTATGTTTCCTCACAATTTCTCTAGAATAAAGATTTATGTGAATTCTAATATCTTTTTAGTCTTGTTTCTCCTTATGTTATTGTAGCCATATGCAGGATGTCTCCATAGTATTCCCTTAATTCTGCTTTCTTTCCTCTGTATTAGTTCATAAGAGATTTCTGTTATGTAATTCTTCAGTAGTCATATCTTCTGGGCCAATTACATTCTGTTACATTCGCATGACACAATTTGTTCTGTTCTTTTCCAATTGATGGGCATCTATTTGGCTTTCACTTCTGTACCACCACAAAGATTGCTGCTATAAATATTGTGCCATATATGGTATGTTTCCCTCTCTCTTTGGCTGCATTAGGTTATATGAAGGATTTCCATTTTCTAAAATGAAAATTTGCAGGAGAAATTAAAGAAGATATACTTTTTCAAAAGTACATTCACAGGTGTACTGAATGATTTTAGAGACTATATTTTTATTACTTGGTAGATTAAATTGAAATAAATGAATTGAAAGAAAAGAGAAAAAGTATGCTTTTTAAAACTATCAAGTCCTTTTCCATTTTACCTACCAGGAGTATTTGTCTTTTGTTTGGGTTTAAAAGAAAGGAGAAAATATCTTTTTAAAAATAATCATTGTTGACATCATACTGCATAGGGCTCAGAATAATTAGAATTCCTGGTTACTCTTTCCAGTTATCCATCTCCCTAAGTTCTGACTTAGTCTGATATGGAAAAAAGAGATCTGGAAGTAGGGAATGTGATATGAGGTCTGGAGGGGAGATACATGCAGAAACATAGACTTCAGAGTTGCAAAAGAGGAAAACCACTCTCTTTGACTTGAAGTATGGTGTCCTTCATTCTGGGTTTTGCTACTTCTATAGTCAGTGCCCAGAGTAATTATTCTCCTCTCTTTAGGATATTTCTACTGGTGAAATAAAGGACAAGATTTTATCATTGCTTCCAACATTTAACTTTTTTTTTTTTTTTTTTTTTTTTTTTTTTTTTTTTAATCCTGGGACTCCATTCTAGGAGCATAGGGCCACAACCAGTAGGCAATGGGACACATAGTCGCTCAGGGTCACCCAGCTGGGAAGTGTCTGAGCCCGGACTTGAACCTAGGACCTTTTCGTCTCTAGGCCTGGCTCTCAATCCACTGAGCTAGCCCAGCTGCCCCTACTTTAGGTTGCAGTTTCTTTAGCAGATGTAGTTTTTACAGGGTGGGGTTGCTAGCCCCACGCCCAACCTTCCTCCTTTTTCATCCGGGCTAGGGATGAAAACTTTGCCAGAGTTTTATTGCTGAGTGTCTTTAATCAGCAATTGGGTGAGTTTCTTTTTCTTATAAATGAGCAAAACCACTACATGAGTCTCAGAGAGAGATATTGTTATGTTGTTTTACTTGGATGGATCAAGTTAAATGATTCCTCCGGCCAATGGAATGTTTGTGAAGAACATTGGGACAAGATTCTTTTCCTCTCCATAGTATTTCTCTCCTGAATTTCTTTCTTTGATTTTTCCATGCATTTCAAGGACCATGAATTATCAAAATTGTCTAAAGGGAATGATTTGGCTATAACATCATAGCACTTTCGAGGGGGGAAGAGGCCTTTAAGATCATCCAGTTTAGGGGACTTTAAATGGAAGTATGTGAATTTGTTTTTCCTTAATTATTTTGAAGACTCGGTGTTAACATAATTGATTTTCTTTGTAATCCTACATATATTATTATATGTATTTGAAAATTGTATATTTAAAAGTGTTTATAGGCTTCACCAGACTTCCAAAGGGATCTATGCCTTGGAAGAAAAAACAAGCTTAAGATTCTCTAATCTAATGTAACCCCAATTTTTTGAGAGACTACTAGAACCCAGAAAGGTTCAGTGATTTGTCCAAGCTCACAGGGATAACATACAACAAAGGCACAATCAGAACCCAGTACCTATGACTCCAAGTTCATTACTCATTCCACTATGCCACATTGCTTCTATAAATTACCACATTTGCACAAAGGAATTAACATAGTAATGGTCTCTCCTTATAGGCAGGCAAGAAGGAAAATATAACTAGAAAGAGAAGACCACAACTACCACCACCTTTGACATCATCACCATTTTAAGATTTGCAAAGTATTCCACATATCATTTAATCTCCATAACAACCTGGTAAAGTCTGTTTTTATTATTACCATTTTATAGATGAAAAAATTGAGGCTTTAGAGTAGTCCCCTAATTTGCTAGGACTACATAAGTGTTCAGTAGCAGAGCTGGGCTTTAAACCCAAATCACATGGTTCAAGAGACCCAGTGCCCTTTCTACTACAGTGCTTTGCCTCGCAAAATTATTATTTTCACCCATAGCCGTCTTTCTCAATCACCACAGAGGCAACATGATGTGGAAAACTCTGGGGCAGGCCAGAAGGAAATATTTTTCAGTTCAGTTAGAACACCAATGTGTGCTGAAGAGAGAATTAAATCCACTGCATTTTTAAAAGCCCCAAATCCTTAGGTATATATGGTAAGGAAAGTAAACTCCTTTTAGCTACAGTATTTGATTTCCAGAATGTGCATTTACATATTGACACCTAAATTTGCTCCTAATTACCCATTTTACAACTAAGATATTGGCTAAAAGAACTTCATTGTTTAATGAGGTCTTGATTTGGAAATTGAATTCCCTGTGATGAATCTACCCCAAATACATTTACTCAACAGATTTTAACCTATAATCAAAAGTGGCACATTGTTGATACAAAGGCTACTCAGCTTCCCATATTGAAAAGAAAGGATCTCAAGACTTAAAATCCGGAAACAGTAACATTCCTTAGCTCTGTAGCAGCAGAAATATCTTCCAGACAATTCAGGTATTCTTCCCAAACATTTGGTTTTTATTAAAACTTGGGACCTTTTAGTATTTTAGTTTCTATTGCAGTTTGGTAAAATAGATAAACAAGGAAATTGCCAGACATGAACTACATATCTCGGTATTTGGCACATGTGCTAAATCCATCAGCATTTTGCTTCCTGCCATTTAGAAGAAACAAATTTGCTTCTCATGAAAGTAATAACTGGGTTGAATACCCTGAATTCCATCTGCACACATGTGCAATTGCTCAAACAGCATGATATATGCTAAAAAGAACATAGGGGTTAGTATCAGAAAGCCAGGCTTCAAGTTTTGGCTTGGAATTTGACTGCAATGGAAGGAACCTTGGATTTGAAAGCAGAGAATCTGGGTTCAAATTTCATTCTGATGTCATTATGATGTTACTCTGGACCAGTCATTTAGCTTTCCTGGCCCTCTCTTTCCTAATCTATAAAATGGATATACTAATACAAATTATTTATCTCATACAGCTATAGAGAGCTATATATAAGTTTATAATTCTCCCCCTACCCCAACCCATGGGGATAGCCAGGTGGCTCAGTGATTGAGAGCCAAAGAGCTGGAGACTGGGCTCAGATCTGACCAGAAACACTTTCTAGCTTTGTGACCCTGAGCAAGTCACTTAACCTACTTTGCTTAGTCCTTATTGTTCTTCTGCCTTGGAACTAATACACGGTACTGATTCTAAGATGGAAGATAAGGGTTTAAAAACCACAGGAATTAGGAGAAATACTTCAGTTTCAGAGCATATCTTAAAGTGCAAAGCTATACCTATTCTTAGATGATGCTTTGAGAGACTGTCAGTTGTAACGTTTACTGGTATGAAGAACTTGGATTTCTGTGTTTTATATTTTGTTTATTAATCATATTGTTATTTTATTATTATTTCACTCCTCATCTTTTTTTCATTTGACTTCAAATATAAGTGGTTTGAAGAAATTAGCTATTCTCCTATGCTTTTCTAGCTAATTTTTGTTTAACTATTGAGTATTCGGACAAAATAATTAATTATGCTAATTGAATAAGAGGATTGAAATAGAAGCTTCCCCAAATAGAATTCTGTCATCTTCATGCTGTGTCCAATAGCAGAAAGAATGATAGAGATGATACTTGCTTCTTTCTGCTCTTACATGATTTTTATTTTTTTTTTTTTTGCTAGGTAGGTCTTTATGATTTGAGAGCTTTACAACCCCTATACTTTGGAGGCTATGAATGTGTCATCTATCCAACATATTACCCTTAAATTTTCATAGCTTTGTGTTATATTCAGATTATTCTCAATGATTTTGCCCGAGATCATGTTCCACTTACAGTAAAAAAAATTGAATTCTTAAGGATATCTGTAGCTTATATTTGTAAGATTTGTCATATATTTACATTGTGAAGAGTAGTCACCATCTGTATTATAATTCTGGCTACTTCTGCCTTTCTAAGCATATTTTTGTTATTCCCTTCTTAAAAAACTGATGATGATGATGATGATGATCAGAGTATGATCCAAACTAGTCCTGAAATTCCCAGGAAAGCATTGTTTTATATGAAACTGAATAGATTATATTAATCTTCTCAAATTCTTAGTGCTCTCAATTTATGTAAATTACATAAAAGGCATTTAACTAAATTACTTGTGTTGATAGGCATATGTAAAATCTGCATGACTTAATCTCTATATCATTAATGAAGTAGACATAACATGCTGTCTCATGCATCAGTATAGCTAATAAATATCCCAAAGTGGGGTGGCTCAGTGTATTGAGAGCTAGGGAGGTCATGGGTTCAAATGTGACCTCAGACACTTCCTGGCTGTTTTGACCCTGGACAAGTTACTTAACCCCCACTATCTAGCCCTCACCACTCTCCTGCTTTGGGACCAATGCTCAGTATTGATTATAAGATGGAAGATGATGATTTAAAATACACACACGCACACACATATACCACATACATTCCTGTGCAAAGGACATAAAACTTCAGCTGTGTCAGAGGGGCACATTGTTAAACAAACTAAAATTAATCAAAAGTATAACAAAATAAGTTTTATATGAGAGGGGTGCTGAGACAGAAACAGAAGACTCAAGTGATCTGTTCCACAACTGCATAAAGAAATTAAGAGCTTAATTTTTTTAATTAACTGAAGTTTAAATCTTGTTCCAGTTCTTAATTATTTTGTAAGGGGTATGTAAATCCTAGGAAGACCTTCATGAACTGATACAGAGTGAAATGAGCACAACCAGGGGAACACTGTACAAGGAAACTGAAACATTTGGGAATGATCAAATGTAACAGACTTTGCTACTAATAGCAATAAACTGATCTAGGACAATCCTGAGGGACTTAGGAAAAAGAATGCTATCTGAGAGAAAGAACTGTGGGAGTAGAAAGGCAGAAGAAAAACATATGATTCATCACGTGTTTATATGGGTTTATGATTTGGGGTTTGGGTTTTAAAAGATTATATATTACAAAAATGACTAATATGGGAAAATATATGTATAACCCAGTGAAATTGTATGTCAGGTCTGGGAGGGGGAGGGAACAGGAGGGAGAAAACACGAATCATGTAACCATGGAAAAATATTTTTAAATAAATAAATATTTTTACAAATAAAACAAAATAAAGAGATCTCATTAATTTCCACAAAGAAATTTTTCTTCAAAGAAATATATCAGATTAAGAGAAGAGAAAGATCTCAACTTTTTGACTTCAGTACTGTAAAATTTCTCAGGAAAAGGCAATACTCCACTAACCTCTGTCTTGCTCACTGTAGGATTCTAGTTGTTGGAGTTCTTCCTTTTCCAAAATTAATTTATGTTTATTTTTCTGTTCACATGTGGTTTTCCATCCTGTAGATTATAAGCTCCTTGAGGGCAGAGGAATCATTCCTTTTGCCTTTATATACCTTGTCTAACCCAATATTTGACACATAGTATGCATTTGAATTAAATGTTTGTTAAATTGGAGTAGAATGAATGAATGAATGGAAAAAATTTTTGGTCAGTACTTACTATGTGCCATAGCCCTGGGGACTATGGGAAGAAAAGCCAGTCTATACCTACTCCTAATAACTTCATATCATTCTATTTAGGAAAAAAACACAAATATTAATTTGTGGGCTATGTGAAAAGATCCATCGGCCTTAAACCTGTGGTTTCAGAACAGATCATAAAACCCAGATTCTGGAAGCATGGATGACTAAAAGACTTAAAAGCTTGAAGGCATTTTAAAAATGAAAATTAGAATCGATGTGTCTATTTTTCCTTGCCATTGCTAAAATAACATGTCAAAATATATCTCCTTGACTTTATAATACATGATGACCCAATAAAACATAAATCAATATATTCAATTCTAGTCTCTTAAGAAATAAGATAACATTGCTCTGGATGTGTAGGAGGAAGAAACTGCCCTTCACAACATACTACAACTAGGTCCCCCCCTCAAAAAAAATCCCTCTTATTCAGTGATCTGCCTTAACTAAAAGAAGCAACTCTAGATATTTGGTGAGGTTGTCACTAGTCAATTCTATTAAATTCCAGAAAAATATATTAAATGCCTACTCTGCTCTTGGCTCTATAATTAGATTTTAGGAGTGAAAACAGTACAGTCCTTTTCTTCAAGTAACTGACAATGAATAAAAAAAAAGTTTGTTTTAGGATGCTGTAGTAAGGGTTAGATTTGGCTTCTACCCTTTCTAATCTATCCACTTCCTAGCTATAGCATTGATATTTCTATAGCATAAATCAGATGGTGTCATGCCCTTGCTCACACAATGGCTCCCTATCACCTGAAGTACAAAATAGAACCTTCTCTGTTTGGAATTTAAAATACTTCACAGTCTGGTTCCAACCTGTTTTTCCTAATCAATTTCCCAGTTGTAAACTCTTCCCCTTCCCCACCTCAACCCCAATCCTATCCACACCCACTTTTTAGTTTCCAGCCAAATTGTCACACATGATGTTCACCAGATACGACATTTCATCTCTTCCATCCCAGCTTTCATGAACAATATCCAGTGGTTAGAATTCTCTCCTTTCTTAACTCTATCTCTTGAGATCCCACAATATCCTTCAAGATTCAAATTGGGCTTTACCCACCCACGTTCTTTCCTATTCTTCCCATTTCAATTATGTTGCATTTATGCCATATTTCCTTCCATGTTCTCATTTTTGACTCCCAAGAGAATGTAAGTGCCTTGAGGGCAAAGACTGTTTTTTGTTTTATTTTGGTTTTTGTATCCTCAGGCTCGATCACAGTGTCTGAAACATGGTAGGTGCTTATTAAACACTTGTTGAATTCATGTTTCTCTCATTCATCATCATAGCTAGCAAACATCCAAATGAACATAAATATGCTGTGTCCTCTTTGTCTGATAGGAGTTATATACACTCCCACAGCCAAAAAAAAGGTACTCTTTAATCTAATCCAAGAATCATTCTTTTAATCACCTACTAGGTGCAATTCATTGCGCTAAATGAATGACAAGAATACAAAGATAAAAAGAAACACAAATAATTCCTGCTCTTACCCTCCACGGGGAGGTCATGGATTCAAATCTTGCCTCAGATACTTTCTAGTTGTGTGAACCTGGACAAGTCACTTAACCCCTACTGCCTAGCTTTACTATTCTTCTGCCTTGGGACTAATTGTATTGATTCTAAGGTGGAAAGTAAAGGTGTTAAAAATAAATAAATACATCATAATTTGACATGAGGAGAATATTAACCACTTTAGGGAGAATTTAACATGAAGGGAGTTTGATATGAAAGAAGGAAATACAAACCACTAGCAAAGGTATTGTATGACATATGTTTTGAGCATTTAAGGAGGTTAAGAAATTTAAGTGGTTTCAGTAAGGAAGCCACTTACATATTTCAGGATTGTGTTTTAAAACAAGTATATATTATTTACATGTATATGTGTATAAATATGCGTGTGTATGTGTGTATTGTGTATCTCTATATCTAGTGCTTCCTAGGGAAGGAAACAGCTTATGCAGAAGTCCAGAATTGAGATACAATGTGTACAGAGAAGAGCAAGTCAATCAGTCATTTTGGAATGAAAAGTGTATGAGGAGAAACATTGTGAAAAAAGTTGAGATAGGAAGGTAGGAGCCAAATTTTACAGACCTTTGGATGAGCCCACCACTTAGTCATCCATAAGAGCTCTGTAAATGGCGCACCATATCTTTACATCATGGCTTCCATTAAATAAGGCAAGCTCTCTGTCAAAAGGTGGTTCCTAAGCTAGACTGTCACTGGTACCTGTTCCTCAGTGGATTGGGTTCCTGTCACATTAGAATGTAAATCAAGGTTATCTATTTTAATTCAAGACTGTGAATTAGGGAGTTGTGTACCCCCAAGCACTTAAGGGCTTCTTCCAGTGGAATGTGGAATGCACAAATGAAAGCAATTTGCTCCAATGGCCATGAAGTGGGGACATCCTGGGCCATTGCTAGCTGTCCTGGCTTTTGTTTTGCCACTGGATTTCAGTGACTCTGGGAGAATGAGGCTGACAACTTCATATGACTCTGCTTCACTTAAATCCAGTTCATCTGCACGTCAAGATATCATCTTTATGATGGCACTGGTCCCCTTCGAAAATGAAGGATGAACAACATTCAAATTGCAAGAGTGTAGGTTAAAAACTCCTAGAAGTATCACTTAACTTTCTTGCTATGGCCATAGGGTGATCTATTAGGTTCAGAGATTCCTGACCACATGCCAATTAATTCTACAGCCTTTGAGACACTGAGACAGTAGTTTCTGCAGCATAACAATCTTCCCCATAAAAGAGAAGAGTAAGACTGACTTATTAGAAATTAATATAAATAGCCAAAACTTAATTCTAATTTATTATAGGTCTGTGGATCTGGAAAGGGGTTGATATGAATTAGAAATAGGTTCCTTCAGGGGCAGGTAGGTGGTTCAGTGTGTGTACAAAATTGCATTCAAATTTAACCTCAGACACTTCCTAGCTATGTGACCCTGGGCAAGTCATATAACCCCTATTATCTAGCTCTTACCACTTTTCTGTCTTGGAACTGATACACATCATTGATTTTAAAACAGAAAGTAAAGGTTTAAAAAAGAAAAAAGACATAGGTTCTTTTGGAAATATTTTTATGTCTTTTTTTTAACTCTCTTCCAAAGTCCTCAATAGATTAATTTCAGGTTCTAGAGGAAAGAAAAATATCCTTCATATACACTGAATTATTGAGTATTGGCAGGGAATCATACTTCTTAGAGTTTTTTTTTAATTTAGAAATAAGTTAGCTTTATATAGTACTTTAAGGTTTGAAAAGTCCTTTACATGTGTTATTTCATTTTTTCCTCAAAACAATACTTGGTGGTAGGTATTCTTATTGTCCCCAGTTTAAAGATGAAGACTATGAGAAAGATAAAGGTCAGGGGACTAGCCCAGGGCCACATAGCTAATCAGTGTCCAAGTCTAGATTTGAGCTTGGATCTTCTTGACTTAAGGTCCAGTTTTCTATCCCCTGTATCATTTGGTGGTCTAGAAATATAAAGTTGTATTTATTTAAAAAATAAAGTTAATGGACAAAAATGATGAAATAAACAGAATCAGAAGAACATTAGAATATAAGTTCTCCATTAGAATGTGAACTCTATGGGGTAAGGCTTTTTACATGTTCTTTGCATTTTCAGGGCTAAGCAGAGTGTCTCATCTTTTCAGCCTAGTAGTATATACTTAATAAATAATTACTAATTCACCATATAAAGTAACTATAAAAGTTGAAACGATGTTAAAAAGAGAGAGTTTATTCATTTCAATGACCAATTTTGATCATGGAAAAGGAAAGATTAAACATATTTCCTTCTTTCTACTCTTCTTGATATAGAGGTGGGATACTACAAATGCTAAATGTTGCATATATTCTCATTTATCTGTTGGTTTTAATTAACTTAACTTGTCATTTTAGTCTAAGGTTCGAGGTGGATGTTAATAAAACTTAAAAGAAATTACATGGATGAAAGACTCATAGAAATACTATTGACAATGAAGTGTCATGGTTATGTAAAACTTTTGGCCCCAAGCATCAAGAACTTTACAATGAGTAGACAGATGTGTAACAGGATAGGAAGAACCAAGTTTACCTTCCAGGCCATCAGCAGCATTATGCTCACATCTATGTCAAACAACACTTGTAATATTGCAATCCATAAGAAGTATCTGTTGGCCCAATGTAGAGCTCTCTTTTTTCATTGTAGGGGAAATTAGTAAATTGAAGTTTAAGGAATATTCAAACCAAACTCCCTCACTGCATATTTAATAGTAATTCCAGGGGACACTTGGTGTTCATATCTTTATATTATAAAAATCAATGAAAAATATTGCAAAAATAAATTATCATTGGCTGACTTTAGTGGAAGCCCAATCTTTTCTTTCCATTTTTGGTCACTGTCTCCAAGAAAAAAACAAGTGTTAAGGTAGAGATTTTCTTGGCCTCTTTTTTTCCCCCAGGATTTCTTGGTAAGAATGTTGAGCATTTAATTCTGGAGTTATGAGCATTAAGATTAAAATATTGATGTTTCAGGGTTGTTTAAAATTATGTATATGGGAATAAAATATGTATATGTGTATATACGTATGATCCATGTGTTTGTGTTGAGCTATGTGAATGTATTATATCTGTCATTGGCTCTGTAATATCTGGATCAATGGATTTAGAAAGAAAATTAAAAGGCCAATAACAGCAAAACAGGTGGCCAGAGATAGCCTGCCATCCAGTAGTTAGAGGTGTTTTCATTTCTCTTTGAAACGCGGATTTGCCAAATGTCAATCAGCTGTGGTGAGGAGGTATGGAATAAGGGATGGGGCAAATGTAAAAACTCTTCCCTCAAGGCAGCATTTCCATCCCTATGAAACAATAACTCACCAGAACAAATTCCTCATAGAAGCATATTCATTTACAACCTGTTTTAAATATTTCAGCATGTAATAGTGAAACTATTTTTCACAATGAATAATTCAGTTCAATCCTACTTTGGGGGCAGGGTTGGGGGAGAAGATATAATAACTTTTGTGTTTTGTCAAAGAAAAAATGTCCTGACATTCTGCTAGAAGGTATTTCCACTGGTGCCATTGCTCCAATGATGATGAGCAAAGCGATTGTACTTGGGAGGATTGGGGACTAGAAAGAGGGGAAAAAAAAGTTTGGGGACAAAGCTGTTCCACAAAGCTGCCCCGTGAACTAATGGAATTAGATTATCTTAGAATTCTCTCCACCCCAATTCCAAGTAGTCACTAATGCCTTTCTTTGCTCTTTTGCTGTTTGCAAAGAGGTTCCCTAAAGCCTGAATTGATATAATTATTGGCTTGGATTGTTCAAGATCTAGGCCAGATGGCTATGGGTTTCTAAAGTCCCAGTTGCTTGTGTTAGCTTTCGAAGTTTGCCTATAGGGTTTGGGGATCAGCACTTTGAAAAGGCTGCAAACTTGTAAAACAGTATTATTCATGGGGGCAGAATGTTCATCAGCGTGACCCAGGACTAAATACATTCATTATCGGCATTTCTATTCTGCACAATTTGCCACACGGCACTGGTTTCTGAAAAAAGGAGACAATGGCTTATAAAATGCTTTTGAATGCTTAAAAAGCAGGAGAGTTCACACTGAGACTCCTCTGCTGGCTTTCTTACTCTTCTGCTTGCTTTCTTTCTTCCTTCCTTCCTTTCTTTCTTTCTTTCTTCCTTTCTTTTTTTTTTTTTTTCCAAACAGCCTCTTAGTGACTTTGGCTGAGCTCTGCTAAAAGTAAGCAAAAGTGGGGGGAAAAATAAATCGCAGATTTACTTTAAAAAAATTTCAGGGGAGGTAGAAGGAGAGAAATGAGGAAAAAGGGGACTGAGAGATGATGTCAAAAAGCAAATAAGTGAGTGGATGAAGTCAGCTGAGACATAATGCAAGGAGTAATGAAAGAACAGAAATCCTGTTTCTCTGATGATAAATTTAAAAGGAATTTCAGAACTGAAAGCACATCATAAATAATTATATTTGAAATGAGAATAACAGATCAGTTTCTGTGACCTGGTTAGACTGAGAGTTTCACATCAAGTTCCACTGAATTTTAAAGTATAAAGAATTAAATTCAAGTTTGGGCTTTTAAAAGTTTTCTATTTTTGCATCTTTTGGGGTTGTTGTTATAGGCATATGTGTTTGTAATATGTAGATACATATTACTTATGTTTGTTTAAATATATGTACATATTACATCTATGTATGTAGCTAGCTATCTAATAGTTCTTCTGAGCAACAGAGATATTGAAAAATTTCCACTTATAGTAGATGTAGTATGACTATCCTTTGGGATGTTTCTGAAGCATTTGGTATGGGTAGGGTATGTTTTACTAGAAATTGTCATGCTTGAGTATGAATGGAGCTGTTTTTTT
Organism: Gracilinanus agilis; assembly: GCF_016433145.1. Taxonomy (NCBI): domain Eukaryota; kingdom Metazoa; phylum Chordata; class Mammalia; order Didelphimorphia; family Didelphidae; genus Gracilinanus; species Gracilinanus agilis. Next base: position 136,615,936 of record NC_058135.1, read on the forward strand.
TTTTCCTTAACCCAGGATGAAAACGGTTTTTCTGAAGGACAGAGGAAGCAAAATAAACACATGTAGACCATGCTCTGAAATCTAAGGAGGGAAAGAGGGAAGATGGGGGCAAATAGATTATGCTGTCATGAAGTAACTTTTCTTCTTTCTTGAAGGAATGACATTAAAATGAAAAGAAACAGAAAATGAGGCAGAACATTTTATCTTCCTAAGTCTACTCTTTGAAACACTGATTCATTCAATAAAGATTGCTAGAGCAGTTTGAGGTGGGAAAAGTCATGAGGGGGGGCCTTAGTTTCTTCCCCAAAAATATAAGCAGGAAGATCCAAATATTAAAAATGAGGGAGGTTTGAGAAGACCAGGAGAACTAGCCACCCCCCACCTCCATTTTATTAACCTCCTATCCAAACAAAATGCTCTCAAAAAGGGGGAAAAAAGTGAAAAGAGGACTTAAAAACTATGTAAACCAGAAGGATGATGATTGCATGTTTGCAGAAGAAAGCAGCCTAATTAAGATTACGAGAACAATTTCAAGTGTCATATAAATAAAGACGACTCGAAGTTGATTTAAAGTTTTTCTTTAGTAATTTGTCTCTTCTTTGTTGTGGCACACTCTAAGAAAGTGAATGCAGTAAAATGAAGGGGGTTGGGGGGCGGGGGGTGGAGTGTGTGGTAGAGGGGAGGGAGGAGCCCAGAGGAAAGGAGGCAAGAGGAAAGGAATAGCTATCATCCTTCTCCAGCCTTCCCAGCCCTTCCCCCAGCCCCCAGGATCTTCCAGCTCTCCCTCGCTCTCTCTCTCTCCCTCTTTTGTGACTCCACCAGCCTTTGATTTGGGAGTGCGCTGATTGGCTGGAAGCGTTTCAACACATGCCGGGCAAAAAAGCTTTGTCTGAGTTGAACTGAAGTTGTACAGATTTTAGACTGGAGTCAGCAATCAAGGGTGTTTAGTCTGCAGCAGAGCAGTGAAAGGGGGGGAAAAAGAATCGCTCAGGAAAAGATACACTGCAGACTCGCTCGGCGGGCATCCTGCATTAATGGATACAGACTGCTCAAGGGAGAAAGGACTGGTGTGACATATTTCTGCCTGGAAAAGGGAAGAGCGGAAAAGATATGCCTGAGATCAGCTTGTGTGCAGAGCCTAGCTGCAAGTCATGACACGGTGTGTATGAACCAGACGGGTTTTTTTTTTTTTTCTTTTCTTTTCTTTTTCCTTTTCTTTTTTTAATAAGAAGTTTGTGAACAGTTAACTGCTGTATTGGTTTAGAAAAAGCCGTTTTCAAGTTTAAGAGACCAAATGTAGTCTGGGTTTAAGTGGCCAGAGGAAGTTGATAGGACTGCGCTTTTCCCCCTTTATCGCCCTTTTTATCTTTTTTTTTTTTTTTCCAAGTTGTTGGGAGAGGTGAATGGCAGAAACTTACCCAATGCACCAAATGAGTTGGACGATGCACTTTATAGCTTTTTTTGCACTGTTGCTATTCTCTTTCAACGGAGACGTGCTGGGCAAGAATTTGAAATACAGGATTTATGAGGAACAGAGGGTTGGCTCAGTCATTGCGAGACTCTCTGAGGATGTGGCTGATATTTTATTTAAGCTCCCCAATCCTTCTATGGTGAGGTTCCGAGCCATGCAGAGGGGAAATTCTCCTCTACTCACAGTTCGAGAGGATAATGGGGAGATCAGCATTGGGGCAAAAATTGACCGGGAACAACTCTGCCAGAAGAACTTGAACTGCTCCATTGAGTTTGATGTGATCACTCTCCCCACCGAACATCTGCAGCTTTTCCACATTGAAGTGGAAGTGCTGGATATCAATGACAATTCCCCCCAGTTTTCCCGACCTCTCATCCCCATTGAGATCTCAGAGAGCGCAGCTGTAGGGACTCGGATCCCCTTGGACAGCGCGTTCGATCCAGATGTTGGGGAGAACTCTCTCCACACGTACTCTCTCTCTGCTAATGACTTTTTTAATATCGAGGTGAGGACGAGGACGGATGGGGCGAAATATGCGGAGCTCATAGTGGTGAGAGAACTGGATAGGGAGCTGAAGTCCAGCTATGAACTCCAGCTCACCGCCTCTGACATGGGAGTGCCTCAGAGGTCTGGATCCTCCATCCTCAAAATAAGCATTTCGGACTCTAATGACAACAGTCCTGTTTTTGAGAAGCAATCTTATGTAATACAGCTCTTGGAGAACTCCCCAGTGGGGACTTTGCTCCTCGACCTGAATGCCACTGATCCAGATGAGGGCGCTAATGGGAAAATTGTGTATTCCTTCAGCAGTCATGTGTCTCCCAAAATTATAGAGACTTTTAAGATTGATTCGGAAAGAGGTCATTTGACCCTTTTCAAGCAAGTGGACTATGAGACCACCAAGTCCTATGAAATTGATGCTCAGGCTCAGGACATGGGTCCCAATTCAATTCCTGCTCATTGCAAAATCATCATTAAGGTTGTGGATGTGAATGACAATAAGCCTGAAATTAACATAAACCTGATGTCTCCTGGCAAAGAGGAAATATCTTATGTTTTTGAAGGGGATCCCATTGACACATTTGTCGCCCTGGTCAGAGTACAAGACAAAGATTCTGGACTGAATGGAGAAATAGTTTGCAAACTTCATGGACATGGTCACTTTAAACTTCAGAAGACCTATGAGAACAATTATTTGATCTTGACTAATGCCACACTGGACAGAGAAAAGAGATCCGAATATAGTTTGACTGTAATTGCTGAGGACAGGGGAACCCCCAGTCTCTCAACAGTGAAACATTTCACTGTCCAAATAAATGATGTAAATGACAATCCACCCCATTTTCAGAGAAGCCGATATGAATTTGTCATCTCTGAGAATAATTCTCCAGGGGCATATATCACTTCTGTCACAGCCACGGATCCTGACTTAGGAGAAAATGGACAGGTCACCTATACTATTTTGGAGAGTTTTATCTTGGGAAGTTCTATAACTACATATGTAACCATTGACCCATCTAATGGCGCCATCTACGCCCTCAGAATCTTTGATCACGAAGAAGTAAGTCAGATTGCTTTTGTGGTTGAAGCAAGGGATGGAGGAAGCCCAAAACAACTTGTCAGCAATACCACAGTTGTGCTCACCATCATCGATGAAAATGACAATGTTCCTGTGATTGTAGGCCCTGCACTTCGCAATAACACAGCGGAAATCCCAATCCCCAAAGGGGCTGAAAGTGGCTTCCATGTTACCAGAATAAGGTCTGTAGACCGGGACTCTGGCATGAATGCAGAACTCAGCTGCTCCATAGTAGGAGGAAATGAAGACAATATCTTTGTCATAGACCCCAAATCATGTGACATCTACACCAATGTGAGCATGGAGTCAACTCCATACACTGAATGGGAGCTTGCTGTCCTGGTCCAGGATAAAGGCAGTCCCCAGCTCCATACCAAAGCATTTTTGAAGTGTTCAGTTTTTGAGTTTGTCGAATCAGTGACAAGTACAGCAATGACTTCAGTTAGTCAGGCCTCTATGGATGTCTCTATGATAATCATTATCTCCTTGGGAGCCATCTGTGCTGTCTTATTGGTCATCATGGTCCTCTTTGCAACCCGGTGCAACAGAGAGAAGAAGGACAACCGGTCCTACAATTGTAGAGTGGCTGAATCTACTTATCAGCACCATCCAAAACGACCCTCCAGGCAGATTCACAAAGGAGATATTACTCTAGTGCCTACAATTAATGGCACCTTGCCCATTAGATCCCATCACAGGTCATCCCCTTCTTCATCTCCCACCCTGGAAAGAGGACAGATGAGCAGTCGACAAAGTCACCACAGCCACCAGTCACTCAACAGCCTGGTGACAATCTCATCCAACCATGTGCCCGAAAATTTCTCATTGGAACTCACCCATGCTACTCCAGCTGTTGAGGTAAGATCATAAATTGTGACACCTAAGTCTATTCTCAGTACACACTCAGAATTAATACATTAATATATCTCAGTCTTAAAAGTGCTTATATAAATATTTATAAAAGGTTCTTCCTTAATCTAGATAAAGGAGCAAAATATAAATTAAGAATAAAGCAATACAATTCAATTAGAATAAGCCTATAGATTATATTTATATATATATACATATGCATTTCAGTATATGCCTATGTTGATATGTATGTATGCATGTATGTAGCAGGTCTATCTGCATATATGTACATCATATAATAACTGTTAGTGGTCTATATCTGTGTATTTGTATACACAGATACATAGCCTTAAATTAGAGATGAAGAAACCAAGGTAAAGAGAGTTTAAATAACTGTATGTATATATGCATCTGTGTGTATTTATATATCTGTATGCATATATGTATACTATACGTACACACATAGGCATAAATATACACACAGAGATTGAGAATAAAGAATATTCTTTTATATTTTCCTCCTATATGAAAGTACCCACAAATAATAAATAAGAATGAATTTGCAATAAATATAGTACTTGTATTCAAAATCCACTAACAACCTGTTTGATTATGGGCAAGTCAGTTCATCTTTTTGGGCCTCAGATGCTCTCATCTTTAAAATGATGGGTTTGGACTAGATGACCTTTGAAAACCTTTGTAATGCTAAATCTGTGATCCTATTGTCCTAATACCTTTTACAGGAAGTCATAGAATTTTAGAGTTGAAGAGGTCATCTATTCCAAATCCATCATTTTATAGATGAGACAACCGAGGCCCAGAGAGGCTTAGTGAATTGCCTACAGTGACAGTGAGAGCTGTAAACTAATTCTCCTATTACTTGCACACTCTTTCTAATATTTTATTGCCTCCAATATGTGTTCAGCTACTTGGAAGATAGAAAAACACTATGAGCATTTTAAGTTGAGATTTTACAGACCATAGTGTTATATAATATGCTCCTGTATCTTAATATTAATAATTGATCACTTGAATCTAAAATAGAAGCAGACCTGTTTGATCTGAATCTGAAATAGAAATAGATCAATTAGTTAAAGAAAACCAGCTTTTCAATGAAATAATCAACTAAATCTAATTACTACCAGATCATTAAATCCATTCGCCATCGATTTGGACACACAATTAGAAAGATCATTAAGGTTATGATTTAGTAACTGGGAAATGACTTGAGAATGTTTATCTTTTGGTGACAGGCAGTGAACCATGAACATGCTGGCTCTAAAATATGTTTATGCTGTGAAACTTTAAAGCTGAACTAGCATGCTTACTAAGGAGCAATTCTTCTTTTTGTCTCCATAATAATGAACTTGTGAGAGGCAGTATGGCATAGTGTATAGAAAGATGGCCTTGAGATCAGAAAAACCTGGGTTCAAATCTTGATTCTAGCACACACCAGCTGTGTGACCCTAGACAAATCATATAGTCTTTCAGTGCCCCAGGACAACAATATGGCTATAAGTTATAGATGAATTGCTTTTAGAATAGTATTTCTATATCAGGTGTTTTTCAGACTGATGAAATCATAGGTCTGGACCCTCATCTCTCCCCCATCTCCCAAAATAGTCCAAGCAGGTACTAGTTTTATTTCTAGGACTTGGTACTAACTATTTTTTTTCCAGCAGGTCTCTCAGCTTCTCTCAATGCTTCATCAGGGCCAATATCAGCCACGACCAAGTTTTCGGGGAAATAAATACTCTAGGAGCTATAGGTGAGAGATTTAAAATCGTTCTGCTCATTTCTTAAGTTGTGCCCCAAAATAGAAGCAGGTACCTTTGAATAGTAATATCCATGCACTTATTATGATCTGATTTCTGTCTATAGGTATGCCCTTCAAGATATGGATAAATTCAGCTTGAAGGACAGTGGCCGGGGTGACAGTGAGGCAGGGGACAGTGATTACGATTTGGGTCGTGATTCTCCAATAGACCGGCTACTTGGGGAAGGCTTCAGTGATCTTTTCCTCACTGATGGAAGAATTCCTGCAGGTAAGAATGTATTAAAAAGGGAGTAGTTTCTTTTCTAAGACTCTCAAAATGACATGTCAGTAGAGTGATGTTTTTATTTTCCCCATTCTTTAATTCCCTCTTTCCTTTTTTTCTCTATCCACTCCAGGTAAATATATGTCATCTCCAAAATCAGGGAAGAAGGTGACACTTAGGATGAAACAATTTAAAATTACTTTCAGAAGCTAGGGGACTTAAGCAGGGCACTTTACCCCACCCCTAAACACCCTGTGGAGCATGCTTTCTAAAATTATTGGGTGGATATTTCTGGACAGCTTCACTGTCCTAGTGTGTGTTCATGCTAAAACTATAATTCAGAAAAAAAGTTTTTCCTAACTTGGGAACTGTTTGTCAGAACCAGAAGCTAAAGTATAGCAACAGTTGCTGTACTTCAGTCTCTAAACATAGCCGAGGGAGGGAAGAATCTTTGCATGAGGTTGACTACACCCTGACCATCTGACCATTGCTAGACCTCCTAGATGATTGTTTCAACACACTGGAAAGAAAGAGGGCTGTAAGAGAGCAATATTTATTTGTAAATTATGCAACCAGAAAAAGAAAGGCATACTTACCCTTAGTTTTCCTTGGGGCCCAACAATTCAAAGAAGCACCTAGAAAGTTGTAATATTTTTTGGTCCCACAAGTGTAGAACATCACTTACAGAATACAGCAGCATTACTCTAAAACAGGGATGCTTAACCATTTTTGTGCCATGGATTCCTTTTCTGAATGTGGTAAAGTGTATGCACTCCAAATGCATACAATATACAAAGAGAACTAATTATATTAAAATTCAGATCTCTCTCTCTCTCTCTCTCTCTCTCTCTCTCTCTCTCTCTCTCTGTCTCTTATAC
>NC_058135.1:136623110-136697244 GCF_016433145.1 Gracilinanus agilis
TCTCTCTCTCTCTCTCTCTCTCTCTCTCTCTCTCTCTCTCTCTCTCTCTCTCTCTCTCTCTCTCTCTCTCCTTCTCCTCACCAACCCTCAGTTCATGGATCTCAGGTTAAGAACCCCTACTCTAGAACTAAAGCACAAATGAGTTTCTAAAGGCTTCTGAGAATTACTGACTACTTCCTTGAATTTTAGTTTTAGATAATTATTAAATGTAACTTTCACTTAGTTTATAGTGTGATTTTCAGTTGAAAAAATAAAAAAATAAGGTACAACAATTTCAATAAATTGCCTTAAGACTTGCAAAATACTATGAAATAAAAATACAATTTTATTGGCTTGTATCTAATACTCTAGCTAAAGACATTATATAGCAAAGGACAGTGTGAAAAAGCTAGCAAGTGAGAGCAAGAGGTCACAGAACTTAAAGCTAGAAAGTACTTTACAGGCAATTTAGCTTACTTCCCCCCCTCATATTATAGGGAAAGTTACCAATGCCTAAATACAAGAAGTTTGAATGTGCCCGGACAAGAAGTCTTCTGTGGTCTGGGGTTCTTTATTTTCTGGAATCTTTAGGAAAGACTCAAGTTCAAAAGTTCTTTCCAATATTGTACAAAATAGCTCAGGGGCTTTACATATAATAATTATTTTTTATTATCAGCTATTTATTTATACCAACACATTAAGAGTATTACAAATCTATAGTTTGGTTAGTCATTGAATAAATCATTTTCATCCTGATTTCCTCAGTTTACTATATTTCAATTATATGCATTGATTTAACATCTAACTAGGACAATGACTTAAATATTATTGGGAAATGACCTATATAATCCATTATTGGTAAAAACAATGTCCATTTCATGGTCCTCTGATGGTCAGGAGTTCCTGTAATATGAGAGCAGATTACTTGGGGGGCACAGTTAGCATGTCTTATCATCATCATCTTGATTATATTTTCCAAGGCAATTCATAAGAATAACGTAGGGTACAAGAGGTTGAATCATTCAATTTGTAGAACATGCTTTCTTCATTATACATTATTTACTTTAATAAAATAAACTAGCATACGACTAACAAACCTTGATTTGGAAGGGGGAAAGCCAACCTTATTCTAGAGAAAGTTACCAATAATTTTGTGGCCATTCATAATATCAAAAATATAAATAATACCAATTCAAATGTGCATTTAGTTCAATAACATATTTCCTGATTTAAGTATCTTTAATTTATTCTATACCCCTCCCCTTCACCTTGTGTTGTGGACAGTGATAAATATGTCCTCTTCCTATTCTTGCAGCAAAATTGTCCTTTCCTTCTTTTCTGAATTCAAGAGCTTCCACCTGTGGGGTGTTCTTACATTCAGCTAGACAAACTTAAAATATGAGTCAAATGACCTCACAGGGAAGTTCCATAAGCAGAACAATAGTAGTTTCTAACCTCGTCATTCTTCCTATCAGTTATATTTCATTTCCACATTAGGTAGGTACCTGGATAGCTCCATTTTACTCTGTATGGCTTCTCATATCTTAGAAGTTCAGTCTCCCCTTTAGGATCTTATATGTATTCATAGAATCCTGGGAAGTACCATCTAGGCCAAGAAATATAGAATTCCTAGGTGGAAGGGCTTTGGAGATCTATTTTGTCTTATTTTATTGATTCAGGGAAAAAAGAGAAGTGATTGACTTAGCCAAAGAGTGGAGTTGATATCCAAGTCTTTGGTTTCTTGTTTCCCAGCTTAATTCATTTTCCACTGTTTATATAGCTCTATTTCTTTCATCATTTCATGAGTCAACAAATATTGCTTAAGTGTCTGCTCCATGTCAGCCACTATGCTAAGTCTTGGAGTTTCAAAAAATGGTAAAAAGACAGTCTCTTTCTAGCAAGCAGCTTATAATGTCTTCAGTGTGTGAGGCAGCTTCTCTGGAGATTTCATTGTGTGTTTGTGTGTGTGTGTGTGTGTGTGTGTGTGTGTGTGTGTGTGTATTGGACCTTATTTTCAATGGTAGAGAGAGCTTCCAGTGTGGAAAATCCTTCTTCCAACATAGATTGGCACTGACTATAACATTCAGTATTGTGTCAGGAGTAAGACTTGAAGTTAAGTCTTCCTGGCTCTGAGGACAACCATCTATGCACTTTACTGTTCTGTACCTCATATATGTAAACATTTATACATGTGTGGAGATGTATGAAAAATATATAAATGTATATATGCAAACATACACACTCCATAATTCAATAAATAACTCAATTGGTTGACTATAGAGTGAAATTAACATTCATTACATCCAAAAAATTCTCCTTTGATGTGTTGATCATTCAGATGACACCTACCTCTTCTCATATAAGTAGGCACCTATGGTGATACACACTAAGTGTATCAGCTTTCTATCTGGTATCCCCACTGCCAGTCTCGTCCTTCTCCCATCTGATTTGAAGTCACAACAATTGAATTAATAATATTATGGTCCTGGTTCTGAACCCTCACGTAAACTTTGTCTTCACCTCTCTGGATTTCAGTTTTCTCACCTATAGAGTGAAAGAATTGAACAAGATGGCTTCTAGCAATCCTTCCTCCTCTAAATCCCATGATGATCTGGCTATTACTACTATCTTGAGATTCACAATCTTCTATCATCTGTCCCCAGTTACTTGTCTGCCCATCCAACACATTCAAAAGAGTACAAGTTCCTTGCCACCTGGGATTATTTCATGTTTGCCTGTGTACCTGTATCCCCTGGCACAAAGAGGTTGTTTATAAAATGCTTGCTGAATGAATGTTCATCCCCCCCAAAAAGATCGGAGCAGTCCCCTTACTGTCATTCAGACACACTATGCTCATCCAGGCAACCAAATATTTGTCATGCTGTCGTGATATGGAATGTGGAATCTCTCCACGTTCCCCTCCACAACTATTCAAATCCTAAGTATTGAATGGTAGGCAGTTGTCTAAGCAGATAAATTAGTAGAAAAAATACTGGATTTGGGAGTCAAAGAACTGGGTCCACTTCCTAACTCTACACCATACCAAATATGTGATTCTGTACAGGTCTCTTCATCTGTTTGATTTTGATTTCTCCACCAATAAAATGGAGATAACGATATGTCGTATTTTGCTCATTGGCTTTATTTACAGAACCTGCCTTTAAAATCTTATGAATGAGTCATTAATGTCTGTGTCATATTTGGATCACTGAACCATGACAATCCTAAAAGAACACTCATATTCCTTTATCTCAATACTTTTCACAGCAGCTAAGCCCTTAGGGAAGAAGTAAGAAATATTAACTAAAATAATAGAAATACTCTTTTTCAATGCTTTGATTTCTTCTGTTCTTCCTCATTCCTATTTTGTAGACTGACCTCCTTTACTTCTGTTAGTTCAATAGAACATACATCACACTTTCCTTTATGCAGTAAAGACTGAAACACATCTTTTATTTTTCTAATATATAAAGGATTCATGATTTCTTCAAGGTGTAGAATTCCTCTCAGAGTGGGGGGAATACAGACTGCGTACTCCCTAATGATTTAGTTAGTCATTCCTAGTATGTTGCCTGAAGCACAGAAAAGTCAAATAGCCTATCTAGGGTCACATGGGTAGTGACTGTCAGAAGTGGGAGTGGAACACAGGTCCACACTGTTATGCCATACTGGCTATATCCTTTAATTCTTCTAAAATTCATGGGGCAGAGGTTATTCTCTTGATGGTTAGTCACACAGTTAATTACCAAGTTTTCATTATAATTCTTTGGCATCATTGGAGGTCAGATTATCTCTGTATTCAGTTCTTTGGAAATTTTGATGCAACTCAAGATTCCCAGAATAATGTGTGTTTTTCCAGTTATAAATAATGGGAAAGATGCTTTATTTAAAAATGCAAAACATCCAAAGAACTTTCCAATTATAAAACTAAAGAAATCACATAAAACTCTAGGTCACAGAGGCAAGTTCAGGGACATTTTGTCCATTCCCAGGATTCTGTATTTAAAATCAAAGGACCTGGGGTCAAATTCTGGCTATGGTGCTCAGTACCCAGGTAATCTCAGTTATATCCCTTTTCCAGGTTTAAGTTTATCTCCATAGTGAAGGAGTTGGGCTAGAAGACCTCCAAGTTCCTTTTTACCACTGTAACTATGATGCTAAGATTCCTGCTTGCCAAGAAGATGACGGAGAAGCCATAATAAGATTATAGTTCTATCTGATTTTCTATTTTAAATCTATCAGATAGAGAATTCATGCCTATCCATTGTTTAACAAGGTCCAATTATTCTTTCAATTCAAGAAACATTTCACAAGCACCTTTTAAAAGCAAGGCACTGTAGATACTAAAAAGAAGATCCCTGCTCTCAAGAAGCTCACATTGTACTACTGAGACACAAGTTGTAAATTAGTGGATTCCATGCATGCACGTATGATCTCCACTTCTGCATACACATGTATATGTAGAAATCTATATGTGCATATATATTTATAGACATGCATAGAAGATACAGAAATAATCTTTGGACCTTTGGAAATTTTTGTGCAACTCAAGTCTTCCTGAAGAATATATATTTTGTTTTCTTTTCTGTTATTAATTATGGGAATGATATTTCATAAAAATGTACAGTGCTTTCATAAAACTGTAATACAAATACACAAACACACATACCAGTGTATACATGGATACATTCAGGCATGCATGGAAGGATAGATGTATACACAAAATTTTGCCTGGACCTAAGGTGTCTTCTCCCAAGTCACATAGTCGGAGAGGAAGTTAAACCTAAAACTTTCTGCCTCTGAGGCCAGCTTTATATATAACCATTATGAAATCCTGCCTCTCAGGAAACACATAGATAAAGAAATCAAGAAAGATAAAGCACTGAATGTGAGGAGGATTGGCAGTCTTCCCATGAGATGTGGTACCTGAGCTAGGACTTGAGGGAATACAGGAATTTTATAAGTGAAGAAAGAATACAACTAAGACATGCAGAGCAATGTAGGCAATGGTGTGGCAGTGAGTGTAACACTGACTTTAGGGAATAATGAGCAGGCCAGTTTGGCTGAAACAGAAAATATAAAAGAGAATAATATGTAATGGAGTCAGAAGAAGTATATTAGAGCCTTGCTCTGGAGGACATTAAGGGCTAGGTTGAGACTGTATTTTCCTTAGAGGCAGTAGACCACTTAAGCTTCTTGAGCAAAGGAGTAACACAGTAGAGATATGCTTTTGGAAAATTATTCAGGTAGATTGTGGAGGATAGACTCTGGAAAGACTAAGAGGGTACTGAGAAAGTCCCGAAAAAATTCAATTCTATTCATGTGGAATTCCACTCTCTTTGATTATAAGAGAAGGAGACTAATAGCTGGTAACTCTTTTCATCAACAAAATATGGGGATCAATATCACTTAGTTCTGTCTTTGCCTTAATTAATTTCTATTCTTTAGAATTTCATGGAAGACTTAATCCAGTGGATCTCTAATACTGTTTCTTCAACTATAAAATGAGGGAGTTAGGCAAGATGAATTATAAGGTACCATCCTAGTCTAAATCTCTAATTCCATGGGGTACTCACTGTGCTGAGAACTAGAGGTACAAAATAAAAAATGAAGCAAGCCTTGCTCTCAAGGAGCATATATTCCTTATCAGTTTCTGAAAGGACAGGTATTACCTAGTACTTTTGACTCAGAAGTTCCTTTATATTCTTCCTATTATTCATAAAGTCTTCTTATCCCCTAATTCTACTTCACAGATGAATTTCCTGAATCCTTACTCATTTTGGTTCCTCAGTGTTGGATATCTTCAAATTATTCTCATAAGTAGAAATGGAACCCACAAATTAATATTATTGTCTAGTAATTGTTCATTTAGTACTCTGTATTGAGGGATAGGTGGATAGATAGATAGATAGATAGATAGATAGATAGATAGATAGATAGATAGATAGATAGTAGATAGATAGATAGATAGACAGATGGATAGATAGGTGGATGGACAGACAGATTCCTATAAACCTTTAACTGTTGTAGATGTCAGTCATCATTAGAATATTTAAAATACTTTAATCATATTTTCACCTCCCTGTGTAAATTGCCTTTATGACTCAGATGTTTGACTAAGATTGGCTGTTAACCCCCAGTGTGCATTCTGATTGCAGCAATGCGGCTTTGCACCGATGAATGCAGAGTCCTGGGACACTCGGACCAGTGTTGGATGCCACCTCTTCCCTCCCCGTCTTCTGATTATCGAAGCAACATGTTCATTCCAGGGGAAGAATTTCCAACCCAGCCACAACCCCAGCACCCCCACCAGAGTTTGGAAGAAGACTCCCAGCCCATCGATTCCAGTGAAAAAAAGAAGAGTTTTTCCACGTTTGGGAAGGATGTGCAGAATGAAGAAGACTCTGGGGACCAATGCACATCTTCTTTGCTCTCTGAAATGAGCAGTGTGTTTCAGCGTCTGTTACCTCCGTCTCTGGACACCTACACTGAGTGCAGTGAGGTGGATCGGGCCAACTCATTAGAGCGTCGAAAGGGAACTGTCCCAGCCAAGACTGTGGGTTATCCACAAGGAGTGGCGGCATGGGCAGCCAGTACCCATTTCCAAAATCCTGCCAACACCACTGGGCCCACCCTGGGGACTCACTCAAGTGTGCAGCCTTCTTCCAAATGGCTTCCAGCCATGGAAGAGATTCCTGAAAACTATGAGGAAGATGATTTTGATAATGTACTCAACCATCTCAATGATGGGAAGCATGAACTCATGGATGCCAGTGAGCTGGTGGCAGAGATTAACAAGCTGCTACAAGATGTTAGACAGAGCTAGAGAAGTTTGAAAAACAAAAGCATCTTTTTTTTCCATTTTTATGGAAACAAGGAAAGGGGGAAAAAAGACAGAACTGGCATTGCCAATTAGTTGCATTTATCATAAATGTGTCTGTGTATATGGAATATTAAATACTGTATTTTCATATGTACACAATGCAAGTGTGGTTATCTTAATCTGTATTTTAAAAATACATTTGTACCTTATATTTATGTGTAATTTAACAAATAAATTTTATTTTTCTACTCCCATGGCAAGCATGTCTTCCCTAAGTATATAAAAACCAGCCACTATTTGATTCTGGCACATCGTCCAGACACAAGAGATGAGGGTACTGCTTCCTATTGCTTGTTTATTTTTTTTTTCTTAATGAGCTTTTTTTTAAAGAGAAATAAGCGTCTCGTTGCAGAATCAGCCCCAATGAAGTATTATCCCACCCTCAGCTTTAATTGTGTTTTATTGCTGAATTCTTAGAATAATAAATTGCCAACTTTAGTGAACTTTTATTTTCCTCCACTGTCTACCTTTGTCTTTTCATGTATTCTCCAACCATACTTCTTGTGCTTGGTTAAAGACTTGGATTCATGTTGGTATAAGTGAAACCTCAGATATTAGAAAAATCCATGCGTCTCAAAGCATTCATGTTCATTTAAAAATCAATGCCAGCAATGAGTTTCAGTCTATCCTTGCAACTAGTAAAAGGTGCTAAAGACAATGGAATCGATCTTTTGCTTATGGCCTTCCTAGGCTAAACTGTGGACTGACACAGAGAGCCACGTAGGTGTCTCTCCTAAGGTAGTGGTAACTAGAACCAATTCTTCCTGCATATATATCCTAATCTCCTCCCACACCCCACAATCTCTTCTGGCATACTTGAATGTTTTTCTCATTTGACGAATTGTTTATGATGATGTTCACTGTTAATTCCTCCAACCCCTAATCCTGTGCATGATTTCATTTATAACTTTTATCTTTAGCATAAGAAAGTTTTTTAAATCACATTTTCTTTTTTGTGGTGTTGTTCTTGTCGGTCTATTTTTGCTTTGTTGTGTTTTAAGCTATTCCTCCTCCTTTATTTATTGTGAAGTTTTATTTGCAATCCTGAATGCCTTGGTAAATGGGTACACTATTATGGTTAGCCCTGCACTGCTCTCATTTATTACTGAACTACTATTAATGTCATTTCTATGAATAAAAATGTCATTCTTGTACTACCCAGTAACTCTGACTGTCAATGGAAATAAATGGAAAATGAAAACAAGCTAAGAAAACTGTCCCTAATTTAGACCCTTGTCCCTACGTTTGTCCTGGAGGCATTGACTCTTTGGAGGGTTTAAGTCAGAGGGCTGGTGGAGTAGTTAGTGTGCTTTCCTGAAGATCAGGAGCACCAATTTGGCAAATCACAAACAAAACCACTGTCCATTAGTCATCAGTTTCAGCAATATCAAACGATTGTCTACCCAGTTTGAAAAAAATGAGTTGAGCCTTTAAATAAAGTTCAGGCAATGTTCTCAAGAGAGAAAACATGGCACAGAAGAGAGGTATAGACGGTCCTAGTAAAAGGAAGACCTGACCTGCGTAGATAACTATGGTCAAGTTACAATCTACATAGAAGTCCCACTGTTTCAGTGGAGGGACTGGTAGAAATCACAGATCTGGAGTTCTTCTCTTACTCCTCAATACCTAATAAAATAGAGCCAAGAAATAAATAAAATTATAGATCATATTAATTAAGCTCTAAAACCAAAAAGTTAAAGGATTTTTAAATATCACTCTTTCTTATATTTCAGATTTTCTTTATTAGATTTGCTTTTTTCATAATTTATTTCTATTTTATATACATACATACACACTATATATATATCACAATATATATATAGTAATATATACATATACACACATATTTTCATGAGATAGAAATGATACGGTGTTACTTTTTGGTCCTCATAAATAGGGACATTATAGACTAGAAAAGTAATTGATTTCCCAGGGAATGGAGCCTAGACATAATTAAAGCCTGACTAAACCTTGAAGGTTTTATAGTTGATCTTCACCCCACCCCCACCTCCACTTCCCACACCAACACCCTCTCACTTTACCTAGGAAGAAAGCCCTTAGGGGCTAACTGTCTTGCCTGAGGCCACACAGACAGATAGTAACAGACAGAACTGAAATTAGAACTTAGACCATCTTGCTCTAAAGCCAGCCAGTTTTCCAGTGCCCCATTTCTGAACTTCCAAACTCCTGGCATACAGAATATAGCTTATGTTGTGGATATAAGCAATAGGTAACGTCTTCACTGTATTTTCTGTTCTGGGATGAGAGATGGAGATTTGGCTGGTAATCAAAGGTGTGTGTGTGTGTGTGTGTGTGTGTGTGTTTGCATATGTGTGTGTGTGTATGTTTTTCCTCAGGGATATGATCATGAAAATTCTAAGGCTTTTGCCTTATATAGGGTGGTCACACAGCCTGTAATAGGGCATCATTAAGTCAAAAGTTTAGAAAATGTTTTTAAAAAAACAAAAACTAGAGTAAATGAGGAAATAGTACAAAATCACAACAGCACATTCATATGTTTGCAATATATGTGAACATAAATGAATATATATATGTAAACATATATTTAAATATATAGGTAATATACATTGTAAAATAGACATTTCATTGATTTAGGAAATTTTTAAATGAGTTAACACTTTCTACAAACAAGCACATATTCTTGTTTCTTTCTCTTACATGTGTATATACACATTCATACATATTATTTGTGATTCCATCAAGATGATCAATGTATGAAACCCCTAACATGAGGAAATCCACCTAACCAATGCAAATGAGCACTTGCTCTGACATTAAGTGGCTGGCCCAGAGTCACACAGCTAGCATGATTTGCACCAACATCTTCAGCCTCTGAATCTATCTCATCTGCCTCTGCTTAAGCAGCAAAAGTGTGATCTATGGCCACATTTGCTTAAATAACCTTTTCTCCTATTTCCCTCTCTTAGCTTTTTTCTTTATCACTTCCTTTATTAATAAACTAAGTAAAAAAAAGAGGCAGTGTGGCAGAGGAGAAGAATGTTGGGCTTCTGTTGATCAGCAGCTGTGTGAATAGAGACAAGTCTTGTAGGCTTTTGAAAACATGTAGAAATAAACATTTGTTGAGAGCTTACTATGCACCAGTTACTGCACTAAGAGTTCTACAAGTTTATCTATTGATGCTCACAGCAACCCTTGGAGGTAGGTGCTATTATTATCCTCATGTTATACTTGAGAAAATTCAGGCAGATGTTAATTGAGTGAGTTGCTCAGAATCACACAGTTATAAGTATCTGAGGCCAGATTTAAACTCAAGTCTGCCTGGCACTTTCCACTGAGCCACCTGGCTGCTCTAGCTTTGAAGCTCAGTTTCCTCATTTCTAAGATGAGTGTTAAGACCTGTAGTATTACAACTTCAGGGGGTTGTTTTTGAGGTTGAAAAGAGGCCAGGTATGCACAAAGCTTCATTGACCTCAATGTGACAGATAAATGTCAGCTGTTATTATGCCCACCTGCTAATTTGCTCTCAGAAGCCCCTCTGCTTTGTTCTTCTGCCCTAGAATTTCTCTAGCACCATCCTAGACCCTAAGACTTCTCTAGCACCAACAAAGTACCATCTTTGTTCCATCAAAACTGATTGCCCAGCTCAGTCAAGGCTGTGGTACCAGGAGAATGCTGTGCAATATTTCTTTTTTCTAATGTCATACTAAGAAGATAGACCTGCACAATACTATTTATCTCCACATCTAAAAACAACAGCCACAGTTTCTCATATTTCTACAGAGCTTTAAGGTTGACAATGTACTTTTCTCCTCCACTGCACTTTGGATTAGATGGGGGAAATGACTTAATCCCCATTCTTCACAGTGAAGAAAATGAGTTTCAGAGGGATCAAATAACCCTTGGTCAAAAAAGAGAGTACTTGTCAGAAATGGGACTCTAAGTTCAAGTATCCTGTCTCCTATCCCCACTTCATTAAATTTCTTTTTAGGCAGAAAAGCATATCCTAATTTTCCCATGAAGTAGAAGACAGCTGTTTATTTTCCAATTATTATAATTTTCCAGGCAATTTCTCATTATTCTCCATTACATAGTCTACGTTCTAATTTTATCTTGCTTCCTTGCCTCTTAAATTCAATATTCCATCACCTGCCTTATTATCATTTATCGCCTCATAGCCAATCTATTGCCAGGGACTTGATTTCACCTTTGCAACATCTCTCAATACACCTCTTCTTTCTTCTGGTGCAGAGCATCACCACCTTGCACCTAGACTCCTGCAATAGCTGCCTGCCACAAATCTCTCCTTGGTCCAGGTCATATTGTATTCAGCTGTCAAAGTGTTTTCCTAAAGGTGGGACTATGACACTTCCGTATTCAACAAATTCCACTGGCTCCCTATCACCTCTGGAATCAAATACAAAACCCTTTGTTGTTCAAAGCCCTTTATAGCCTAATTTTATCTCCTTTCCCATTCTCACACCTTACACCCCAATGGACTCTTAGGTCCAGGGACACTGGTCTCTTTGATGTTCCTGGAACAAGATACTTATTTAGGGTCTCAGCTTAACCCATTTTCTTTGGCTTTTCCCTGTACCAGGATGTTGTGCTTTTTCATGTTCACCTTCTGCCTTCCCAGGCTTCCTTAAGTCCCAGCTTAAGACTCATATTCACCAAGCATCCTTTACTTATCCTTTTAATTCTAGAGTCTTCCCTCTGTTGATTACTCCCTACTTTTCCTGTATATCACTTGTTTGTTCATAATTGTTTACATACTGTCTCCCCCATTTGACTGTGAGGTCTTAGAGGGCAAGGACTGTCTTTTGACGTTCTTTGTATTGCAGTACTTAGTTCAGTTACTGGCACAAATAGTAGGTGCTTAATAAATGCTCAGTGGCTGGCTGACCGCCTCCAGACTTCTGAACAGGTTGAAGCCAATGCCCTGAATGTGCTTCCTCCTCATTTTTAAATTTTGAAATCCATATCTTCCTCTTAGTTTCAACTTGTGGTCTCTCCCCTATAGAAATTCTTTCTTGATCTTCCTATTAGTGCTCTGATTTCTCTTTAATCAGTCATGAATATCTGCCAAATACGCTATACTTTGATTTGGTTTTGTATATCCAGTTTGTTTATTTAAAGCCGGTGTTTTACATATGATAGATGTCTAATAAGTACTTGTTGGATAGGATCAGATTGTACTGAATTTTTCTTCTGTAAGAAATTATTTTTCATATACTGAATTCAATTTTATATCTTATATCAGTGTTCTAGAGTAGAAAATGTCTAAAACAATTTCTATATGTAAAGAAGAATTACTGTGTATTTCTGGGTCTTAGGTCTGAGTCAGAGATTTCATTCAGTCTATTTTTGGGGGGTTTTTTTGCATTTTCTTTTCCCTTAGAAATCCCAGAGAATGTCTTTCTTTTTAATAGAATTTGATTAATAAATGAAGAAGGAAATAAGTGTTGCTTTAGGAATGACAAACCCTCATCTGTCCACCTGTGGGTATGGGGAAGAGTGGATGGTTAGATAGACCACATCTTAATTAGCTATCTACCAATTAGAAAAGAAATGTCTTGGGATGTTCAAAGGGAAGATTTAAATAATGAGCTCTTAAAACTATTTATTAAGCTGCCTGAGCCTGCTTCTGGGTCCCTGGTGGTTCAAGAGAGCCATGGAGACCTATGTCACTTTTTTGGTTATGATGCTGGCCTTACCAATAAATCTGATATAATCAATGGATAGATATTTTTTACCCCAAATTCAGTCTAAGATCATTTTAATTGTAACACTTTGAAGTCAGGGTGGCCATGTCTACTAAAG
Source organism: Gracilinanus agilis (assembly GCF_016433145.1). Classification (NCBI taxonomy): domain Eukaryota; kingdom Metazoa; phylum Chordata; class Mammalia; order Didelphimorphia; family Didelphidae; genus Gracilinanus; species Gracilinanus agilis. The sequence continues at coordinate 136,635,775 of NC_058135.1, forward strand.
GACTTGACCAAGAGAAAAATCATTGGCCAAAAATCTATAGGACAAGTTGACATATGACAGGAAGAAAAGTCAAAAATATGGAAATCAGGCAGAGAGGAGGGAAGGATGGAAAGAATGAAGGAAGGAACAATTATGTTCCAGGCACTGTTCTAAGAACTTTATAAATATTATCTCATTTTATATTCACAAAACCCTTGGAGTTAGGCATTATTATTATCTTCATTTTAGAGGTAAGTAAACTGAGACAGACTTGCCCAGGAACATACTACGTCCAAGTGTCTGAGGACAGATTTAAACTCTGGTCTTCCTGAATATAGGACCAGTATTATGCAAGTGTATTTTCTGAAAATTAGACATAGAGGCAGATTTAAGATCAATGCTGGCTACCTCTAAGATGAAACAGGCAACTGCCAGAGGAAGTGGGTACCCTTTCACTCAAGGTCTTCACAGGAAAGCTGGCTGAACAATGGTCAGACAAAATTGTTATTCAGCTTTTGTTTGCATTGAGATTTTGAGATTCAGTGATTCTGAGTAAATGTAAAGCCATACAATTTCTTTAAATTATCATAGATATTTGTACACAGAAAAAAAAGCCTAATAAATGGTACTCAAAGGGTCTCAAAGAACCATCCACATCCTACTGGAGTTGAGAGAATGATCTTGGGGTAAAATTGATCTAAATATATGTTACAATAGACTTAGATCTGGATAATACATTGGTACTCTGTCTATGTGATAGTCACCTCTTTAACTATGTCAGTCATGCCCATATAAAACTGTCATGTGGCCATTATTTGAGGGTGACTACTTTATGAGTTACTACAGTAAGTGAAATATTATAAGCCAAATTCCTTAGGAACCATATTAAAATACGGCATAATTAAAACAATTTTAATGTAAACAAAACATTATAGGTCCTTTAAAGAAAGGACTCTCTTTAGTCTTTCCTCAAATTGTAGTGATTATTAAATGCCAAAATTCACACTAAGCATAACCATGAGCATAAACAAAATTGGAAAAATTCGACTTTGAAAAATGACTTTACCTTCACCCAATTCTTTATCTATGTGCAAAATGCTAGATATTTTAAAAGAAAAAACAAATATCCAAATTGCTAACCTTTCTTAAGTCTTTTTCCTCCTACTCAGCTTTACATAAAAATGTTTAAATTCAACAGGAAATATCTGAATATCCCATTTCCTTTCTAGCTCACAACTGGTAAGGAAACTTGGATGTTTTCAAAACTTTGAAGGCCTTCAAAGCTTCTATCTTATGGATTTTTTTTTCTATTGGGACTATGCCAGTAGTAATATGAGATAGAAGAGATAACAACCTACTTAAGAAAATATAACTTTCATGTTTGACCCAGAGGTGTTGGGTGGATTGAAGAAACCATGATTATATGGGCAAGAACACAATTCCCAAAGACTTAAATACTTGGGTTAGGACTGAGCCATAATGGGAAAAGGAAGAGAAAGGAATTAACTTTTGAATAGAACAATTTAGCAGATTTTACAATAATTTTCTGTTTATTACAGATAAAAAGTTTTTAGAGGTCTGAGTCAGCAAGATTATCTTATCTACTGAGGTTGGCTAGTAGTGTAGACCAAATGAAATATACATGTTTTTGAGGTGAATTCTCTTTAAAGAACAGAATCCAACTTTTTTTCCCTTTGGTTACTGCTGACTTCCAATTGATTTGGATGCTCTCAGGTGCTTGAAAATAGCTTTTTGTCCTCTTCTATTGTTTGATAAAAATTTCATGAGCATAGGGATTTTCTAGCAGTATCTTCTTGTTCTTTACTTTCTCCATTAATCTTCACTTCCCAAAATGTTACAAACTGTTTTACTCATTTGAAAAGCAGATTCAGTCATCCAAGTCCTTCCCTTCCTAGGCTATTTCTGGTAGTAGAAAAAAGGTTTAATTTCATGAGTCAGCAGGGAACCAGGTTTAAATTCAGATTCAGATTAGTTGTGTGACCACAGGTTGGCCCCAAGTTCTCTGAACCTCAGTGTAGTCATCCATAAAATGGGGATAGGATTAACTCTGTGCTAGAGTTATAGTGAATATCAAGTCAGATAGCATGCATAAATTGATTTGCACAACTTAAAACACCATAATAATGTTATCTATTTTGAATCAAACAAGCTGATAATGAGGGCTGCATGGCATAGTAGAATGTGATACCAACCTTAAAGTCAGAAATACCCCTGAGTTTAAGAGCAAGCACTATCTCCAATGGACTGGATGGAACTGGTCCAAAGTCCCCTAACCTGAGAGTGGTCAAGATAACTGTAAAACTCTAAGTCATGGTAAAGGTATTGATCTACACTAGCAGAGGGAGGTTCCTCTTGCAGCCTTCCCCTACCTTTGAAATGATAGTCCCATCCCAATTCTAGACCCATGGTGAGTGCACAAAGGAAACATTTACTTTAAAACTGAATTTTCCATCTGTGTGAACTAATTTCTATTTTTGCCACTGACAAATTTTAACTACCAAATTACTTACTAACATCTTTCCATTTAAAAGAAAACCCTCACTTTTCTTTCTTTTTTTCTTCCTCTTTTTCACTCCGTTTAGCTCCACCTACTACAGATGTGTTCCAGCATTCAGGCTTAAGGATCACTAAGAGGTGCTGATAGAACCTGCAGAGAAGAAAGTACTTCAGGATAGAAATTTTAGATCCTTACCCTAGGCTGCAGTACATTTGGGGCTAAGAAACTGGCTTCAAGCAAGAACGAGTATAAATTCAATGTCAGGAGTCTTCCGAATCCAGTCATTTGTTTAAAAATCTGTGTCACTATCTCTGTTTCCAACATTTAATTCAATCAACATTTTCTTGGAAACTATACCAGTCTGAATTTGATTTATTAGTCTATTAGCATATGAGAAGTTATGCTTCAATTAAAAACATATTTCTAATTGGGATAGAGGAATTTAAAAAAGCATGCCTTATGTGCTAATGACATTGTAGTAAAAAGTGCAAAATGGCTAAATGTGACAAGTATTTATTTTTCATGCTTCCCTTATCTGGAGAAATAATTTGCACAACCTGCCCAAGACGATTAGAGTTCAGGCAATTTGTATAACTACAATGCATGCGGCTTCACATCCCTGGTGCAATGCAGGGATGTCTTGATAATTTAGTCATCAAACTAGATGCCTAGTTTCAGCATGTCTTGCCAAGGATTAGTGATATACTCTGCAGAGGTCAAGAAGAGGTTTAAGATTTTTACAAACAAGCAAAAGAGAGTTTAAAACATTCTTCTGAGTCTCAGAAATAAAATCAAGTTTTGTCATCCTCCTAGAGCTCTGTTTTGTTCTTGTTTTTTTTAAATATAATACTTGTATCCTATATCTCCACCCTCCCTTTGGGGCTAAGTGGGTTCATGATGTTTAATGACAAGGGGCTCTGCATTGACTATTCTACTAATTGTAAAGCACTGCAGCATTTCAGCACATTATCTGTGCTCAACTGTGAATGAGAGAAAGACTACTCTTGGATCAAATAGGACTCCAAGCTCAGGAAAATGGGGCCACTTATGATGCCAAGACCTTGTTTGACCCAACTGGCCTACTTATGGTTGTAGCCTAATTGGCATCTCTCAGAAATAACATAGTGACATATATAGATGCTTAGATTAAATTTACTGTTTATGAAACCACTATAAATACTAAGGATAAAGGGAACATTCTTTTAATAGAAAGCTTTACCTCTTAAAAAAGAAATTATTACTAAAAAAAGATATTATTACTAAATAAGAGAATATTAGAGTGATATTGTCCATCATAAAATATCTCATAAGCCTTTACTTAGAGCCTGCATTGTTTATGCAACTATGTAGTTTAAAAAAATTTCATATGAAGTTACATAGAAAAAATTACTAGGAAAAAGTACTTAACTTCTTGACTTCAAGATTGTATGCTATCTTATATTATACCCCTTTCTTGGATCCTCTGTTTCCCTTTTAGGTTTAATATAAAAAAAAAACCTAATTTTTGAACTTCTTTCTCTGGTGTTACTTTCTCAATTCATCTATTTCTGCATGTATCTTTTTGATAAATCGAGCCTTATTTCCCCCAGCTATTTCTAACAGTCCTATTTGAGATCTGACATTCACGTAGCTCATTTAGTTGACTAAATTATTGGCCATACCATATTTCTCATTCTGGAATTTACTCAATCGAGGTCCAATACAATTTTTTCTTAATAAATGTCAATGGACTTTTTTTACTTCTTCTTGAGTTAAGTCTTTAGATATTTAGCAAAATTTGGTGCCAATGAAAAAATTCTAAAGATATTTGTTAAGCTTCTACCTGGATACACTGGAGAGAGACAAAATTAAAATATATATATATATATATATATATATTTCCTACTTTCATAAGATTAGTTTATGCTGCGGAGAAAACAATCTTTTTTTTTAAATAACTGAACAACTTTTAAATAGCATTAAAATTGCATTTAGCATGCACTTGAGAAAGGCTTGTTCATAAATTCATTTCATGAAATAGACTTCAGCTGAAAAACAAAAACTTGCAAAGAACCAATTACCTAAGGAAGAGACTTTAAAAACAGTTCTAATGGGGAAAGTATCATGGTGGATAGGGGAGGGGGAGGAATGGATAGGAATATTTAGACAGTAACATTTTGAGTAGAGTAGGGATAGCATTAATAGTCAAATAGAGATGATTAAAATATCAACCCTTCTCCATGGGAAAGAAAGTATGGAATTTGAGGGCTTTTCAAAGAAAATAATACTCAGATTTGTGCTTGGGTGATAGAAAGCGGGGGAAAAAAGCAAAAGAATTAAAGGACAATGCTCTGAATGAAAACCGTAACGCTTGGAGGAAGGCTATTCCACAGAAGAAGAAAATGGATTATGCCAAGACCTATTCTATACCATCACTGAAAAAACAAGAAGGAAGGAGCAGAAAGCTTTGAATTTCAACAATTTTTTCATTGAAACTCAGAAGAAAAAAATAACAAAGAAGCATTGTTGCTATGTAGAACATCAAACAGGTGATTGTACAAAGCAGCCTTTTAAGTGGTATGTTGCAGAAGTGATGGAGCCTGGCAAAGATAATATTTTTTCCCTTGTCAAATTAATGTAGTTGAAGGACAACTCTGGGCATCAAAAGAAGTCAGAACAGGAACAGATTCATTCTTTTGTGTGTCTGATAATCTGTATAATTCACCTATCAGCAAGTCATTCTCTGTGTTTGCTTCTTTATCTCAAACTGGGTTTCATGCCCCGGCATAAGGTACACACAGGCTGTTAAATTGGGAATGTGTTCTTTCATCAAGCCAAAGAGATTTTCCTTGGCAAGGATGTGATAAGAATAAGGGAACAGGGGGAGGAGTGCTTCAGTTTTTCTAAAAAGGCCTGATGTTCGACATCATGTGTCCCAGATTGTCATACTGGCTTGGCCTCCACAAACGGGGGGTTGTGGAGGGATGTCTGCAAACAGTAGAGGACAGCATGTCTGTGTTTCTGTGCATCATTCCAAGCACTGCTTACCTAACTGCTTGGCATATAATTTAACATCACCTGTATCCTTTGTAGAATCTTGTGAAAGGACCTTGACATAGGCTAGGCTCAGCTCTGACCCTGCTTCATTAATTTTCTTCCTTTAGTTTTAAACAAAAGTTGAGAAAAATGGTCCTGAGACCAATTTGCCTCTGAATCCCTTGATAAAGTTTCTCCATAGCTTCTGGCTAGTAATTTTGGTCATTAAATAGTATCCTGGTCATTTAACAACAACACAGTCCCACCAACAAGGTCCAGATCTCTCCCTTTGGGTGGTTTTCTGAAGCCCAAGCAAGTCCCCAGATCCTGCCCAGATGACCCAACTTATTTCTCCATGAGGGGATCTCATCTATAGAGGCTAAATGCCATAGTGTTCTTGTCTCCTATCTTTGCAGTGTTCATGTAGGTGATAACACAGGTAATGTAGGTAAAAAGGAAACCTTATTTTGTTTACTATTCAGTGACCTGTGAGTGCCTCCTTTGATCTCAACATCAACATTAATAACTAGATCTAGATTGTCAGTTCTATGCCTAACAAATCCCTAGTTTCCTTCAAAGTCTAGCAAGGTGCCACTGCTTTAATAAGACATTTCAGGAGCCACCTCTTTCCTCCACCAATGTCAGTGCCTCCTCTCTCCATAATATATGCATTATTTCATATATACAGGCATCCCATCTAAATAGTAACTGCCCCATTAAGGTTGTGGGTCAAAAATTAGGATTAAGAGATTAAATTAGGAAATTAAAGAAATTAAATGGGGACTTGGGGAGGACTTTTGCAATAGCCACAGATGACACAAAGGTCTGCAAGTGACATAGTAAAATTCAGAAACTCAGGAATATGTTTTTATTGAAGAATATCAACATATTTTATCTTTTAATGCCATGAACATACACAATTTCTTTTTAAAGTTAAAATAAGTAAGAAGTTAAAGTTTTCAAAAAAGAATGTGAAAGTCAGCAAAGACTAGAAATGTTAACGTTGACCTACATATAGCCTATGGCCAAATACTTAACCCAAATTTGACAAAAAGTTGCTGTAAGCACTTTGTGAAAGAAAAAAAAATAATTTCAGACTTCTCTGGTATGAAGAGAGGGCCATAGAAGTGTATGCCAACTCCGCAGATTGGCACCGAGTCCCTAACCCCACCAATGTGGAAGGGAATACCTGTACTCTATATTGACTTACCTGTGTGGATGTTGTCTCACTGAGTAAAATGCAAACTTTTTAGGCAGGGACAACTTGCTTGTTTGTTTGCTTTTTTGTCTTTGTATTCCCAGTGCCTAGCACAATACTTTGCATACAGGAGGGATATTTTCAGTAGATGTTGACTGATTGGATGGTCAGGTACCCCACATACAACATGCATAAAAATTTTCAAGCTGTCAGGTTAAGAGCTAATATTTATTCTCCCAGCTCACTTTTTTCATCTTTTAACTATTGTTTAGAAGCATTAAATTGGGTTTTCCTGATGGTTCTCTTCACAGGGTGATGCAGAAGCAATTCCCTGACTCTTTTATATCTCTGAGATCACTCTAATCTAATGGCAGAGATGGCATGATAGAAGATTGAAACAACTGTTTAATAACTTTAAAATGCCATTCTGAATTGAAGTTACTGAAATCAAATTCATTTTGAACAAATGTTTAATTCATAGTATGCCTGCTTTTACACAAAGTCCATAGGTAGCAGTATCTTCTATTTCCTAATGTCATTACTGTCTACACTTTATTGAGACAGGGTCGAGTATCTGCAATATTACTTCTGAGAAACAAAATCTCCCTATGATGCAAAATCTGTTTACATTTTAAGGATCAGCCTACCTTTCTGACTTTTTGTCATACACCTGTGCAATTCAAGAATACTTTAACCACATGCACAAGACATCTGCCTTCCATATTTGCTCAAGGCACCTACTAAGGGATAAGATGAAAAAAAACCCAAAGTAGTTCTTCCCCTCAAAGAAACTACATTCTACAGAGGAAACAAGTACACTTATATAAACCCAAGGCAACAGAGGGAGACAGAAAACAGTTGCAACTAAGGGAAAAGTGTCAGAGACAATTTCTCAGAAGAGGTAACACCTTAGCTGAGCCTTGAAGACAAATTAAAATTCTGTCAAAATAGACTGATTATTATCCCCAAGAGGTCCTTTGTTCCTGCTGTGCTGAATGCCAGAAAGATATTTTCAGATGATCATGAGATCATAAACCTGTTGCCAAAAGGGACTTTAAAGGCCATCTTTCACATTATCTTTATTTTATAGATGAGGAAACTGAGGCGTGGAAATGTGAAGTTATGTTTATACAAAATCGCATAGGTAGTAATAGCAGAATAGAATTTGAACCCAGGTGCTCTGATTTCGAATCTATTACTCCTTTCACTTACTTCATACACTTGCTTATAATTTATATTTACATATATACAAGTCCATGGGTGATATGACTGTTTTCACTTTGCTCTCAATTACTTATCCCACCCTGCCCTTACATTGGCAGGTCTGAGATTCCAAGATAACTCACAGGGACCTAGAAGGTAACCCTGTCATTGGAGGAGGAGTTCTTGTACCATTGATCATCATGCTGGCTTCTAAGAACCACCAATGTGGTTTACATTTATTCAAAATTAGATACTATAACACCTTTAACTCCTAAGCATAAAACACTTGTAAGGGAAAAGAAAGGATAATTATAATAACATAGTTAATCAATGTAAGGCAAATGCAATAAAACCAAATATATCACATCTAACTATTAACCTGGTTAGATTCTATTACTAATGCATATGATTTTGGGGCAAAGTCAGCAGACACATTAGTGTGAAAACCCATCCTTGGAAACTCACAATTCTGTTCTTCAAACCTTGATGACTTTGGTCCTTTAAATAATTTGCACCACAGAAATCTAGCCGTCTAATAAATTGTTCCCTTCTTTTATTCAGTGCTTTCCTAATGGGAAGATGTGTTTCTTTTCCACTCTTGAGCTGATGAAGCATTGACATTACGATTTGGTAGTAGCAAGAGGGCTCCTTAATCCAAAGAACTACAAAAGTCCTCAGGTTGTGTCTCTGGACAGTTCAGAACATCCTAATCAGCCCTCTGAATCACCAGGATTTTGTTTTATTCAATCACCTTTCAACCTATGCTTACAGCAAAGCAGAGTTCAAACTAAAACTGTTTAGTTCTCTCGATGATGCAGACAAGCCTAGCCAGTTCTTTACTCAACAGAAATCTGCATTGTCTAATTAGTCCTCAGCCAATCAAGCCTATTCTCCCAGCAAAGCAGATTCAAAGTCCATCTTTTCCATCTCTGTTTCGCTAACATTATAGTGGATTGTAGAAAATCAATAAAGTGTCCCAGAGAGGTTTTATTGCAAGTTGTAGATGGTGCTGGAGGGCAACAGTTCAAACAAAGCAGAATTAATCTTTCTTCCAATCAGTATAGCCTTTTCTTTAGCCAATGCTCAAAGTAATACCTATATTCCAGACTCCCAATCCAGTAACTGAAGACTTCTCATCAGGCAACTAACTCTCCAGTTAGTATCTTCATAATCAGTTCCTGCTGGCTTCTTAACTACTCTTGCTGTCTTCTTAACTTCTCTCCTGCTGACTTCTGAAGTCTCTAATGCTTTAAATCAGAACCTCCTGGTGGTTAGTGACTCACTCCTTTATGAGGTAAAGCTTATGAAATACACTTTTCAGTTATGAAACCAAAAGTCCTTATTTATTCTTTCCATTGTCTCTAAGCAGTTATTTGACCACTTTGCAAGTTATAACTGTCCAAGGCTCTCATACTCTAAAAAATATTCACATTTAAATGGTCAGGAACCACAATATACTACAGGTAGATTCATCTCTCCACCTTCCCACAGGTACTCTCAGCATATCCTTCAAAGATATAGTTTTCCGTCCATTTCTCCAATCTATCTCCTCACACTTTTCTGAGAAGCTATTTCTTCACAAACAAATTTTATCATTTTATGTAACAGAAAAGTTCCTTTTTCTTCATCTTTTACCATCTGAATTGTTCACCTACTAAAAGCTAAAGTATGTTACATTCTTCACAAAGTTGATTTAATCCTTTATTTCTTGGATGAAAGCTATTTTCTGCCCTTTAAGCAACTGAACAGTTTAGTTATTTATAAAAGCTAAAGCATGTTACATTCTCCACAACTTGATTTAATCATTTTCTCCCTTTTAAACAAGAGTTCATTTTGGTCCCTTTAAAAATCCAAACTCTTTTAAGGGTAGTCTTACACATATCTATATGCACATGTACACTGTTAGAACATAAATTCTAATTAGGAATGTCAGAGTTTTGTCTTTTCTTGTGCCTAGAACAGTGTGTAGCAAATATTATGTATGTATAATTAATTTTAATGAAGTTGAGTCTTATTTGTATTTTTTAATTTATTTTCTTGTACTTTTCTTCATTACCCTTGAGAACAGGATATACAACATACAATTTACCTTGATGGATTAAGGGATTAGATTCAGGAATGGCTATGGAATCTGAAATGTTAAATTCAAGTCCTGCCTTTGACACATATCATCATTGTGATCCAGGGCAAAATATTAAACTACCAGTCACTCCCTCTCCCATTCACTAAGATTATGAGTGGCAGAAAATTTGGTAGGTTTCATTGTTGGGTAGAACTCCATTCTTAGAAATCCTTATGTTGAATGTGTAAGGATGAAATGGCAACAATATATATCCACCAAACCTCATCCCCACCCATCCTCTGATTTTAATATAGACTTTTGCATTTATTTGGACACTTAATAGATTTTATTTAATTGAGATGATGTGAAAGTGCTTGAGAATGGGTCTTCTGTCTTGTCTTCTCTTTTTAAGAATAGAAGAATATGTCAAATAAGTTTAAATTCTGATTCATTGTAAAGCCCTTTTCCCCATACTTAATTCTCATCAAAAACAAGTACAAATTCCCTCACATATTCCATAGTTTAATTCAGGTTGTTCCTGCAAAGGGAGAAAAAAAAGGCACGTATGAGCCATATACCTTTAGAGACTGATCTTGAACTTAACTCTTTCTAATGCTAATGCTGTTTTTTTTAACTTTTCTACACCATTGTGTCTCAGATTCCTTACCTTTATCAGTTATGAATCGACACCTTTCTTGCAGAGGTATCATTTGGTTGGTAGGTGCTCTTGTAGATTCTGTATATGAGACTAAAATATAAGATAAGGCCAATTAAACATGGCAACAATAGGCAATTAATTCAGCACAAAATAAAAAACAAATTTGTTTCTCCACAAGAAGTAGATAAAACAACCAAGTGATTAAGCATGTTTTTCACTTCCCAGATATAGTAGGTCCCATATCCACTGGGCATACATTCTAAGACCTATAAAGGATGGCTGAAACTGTGGATTTAAGAAGATAACTGATCACTGAAGACACACACTATTATATATACTTGCATATAAATGCATATGTACATATACATCTATCTATCTATCTATCTATCTATCTATCTATCTATCTATCTATCTATCTATCTATCTATCTATCTATCTATCTATCTATCTATCCTTTTGTCTGTCTGCCTATCTGCCTGACTGCCTGTCTGTCTGTCTATCTATCTGAAAAAGATAGAAAACAAAGGTCAAACAGGTAGTGATTAAAAGACTAAGGATTCTTACTACAAGGAGCTACCTCCCACCTGAATTCTTTTCCCATATTAGCTCAGAGGCTCCACTCTGTCCTATGGCCATACCCCATTCCCTAGCCCAGGTTATTTCTTTTCACTACATTACATGGTTTCCACAAGTGACATTCACTGTGAATCCCCAAACAGCTATTAGCCATTGATATTCTCCTAATCTGAGGAAGTTAATATCATTTTTCCAAAGTACCCAATACGTTAGTTTGGCTACTGAGAATCAAGCATACTAAATTATACACTTGAGTGGAAAGAGGATTGAATTTTGAGTCAGAGGGTCTGGATTCAATTCTGATTTTGCAACTTACTACCTGTGTGACCTTGGGAAATTAATTTCATCTATGTGAGCCTTAATGTCTTTATCTGTAAAATAAAGGAGTTAGAGTAGATGATTTCTGAGGCTTTGTCCAGTATATATGGTCCTATAATGCTATAAATCTTTCGTCCATGACAAACATGTTCATACCTTATCATAAAGGGAAATGAGAGCCTTCAAGTGCACAAGAAGCAGCTGAATGTTTAGAGAAAAGTATAAAAAGTCTCATTTATCTTTCTGTCCAATAGTTGTACATACAATGGACACAAAAAAAGTACCAAGTACTGAATCTTTGTTTAAAATTCTCATTAGCTCCTTTTTGGGGGTGGGGTGGGTAGGGGTGGAGTTCAGTGGGATAGAGGACAGCCTCCCCATGTAGTAGCATTTTATTTTGTTTTTCTGGGCCTATGATGTCAAAGTTCCCCCCTTTCTTTCAAAAATCATTATCTCCCATTCCATCTTTGGTAAATTTTTACCATATCTCTGAGGCTTGAGCCTAAATATAGAATTGCTTCACAGATGAGCAATTCTCTCAGCTATGTTTTTCTGTGTTACCATATTTCCTACTCAAAATCTCCATTATTCCCAACGCTTTGTGGCTTTTGTTTTATCAGTAGGTAATTTTCCAACTGCAGAAATACCCAGTCAAAAAGTCTTGGCTTCATGCTGATAAACAGATATCTTTAATATTACTTTATCAGAAATGCTATGGGAGACGCCAAATAATTGTAACAAAAAGTTTTCCTTTAAAGTCTATTGCCTTATCTTTTGTACAACTACCTAGATAAGAAGACAAAATAACTGAAGGCTTTTGTAGAAAATTACTTGGGAAAACATACTAATACTTTCTATCTGCATGATTGACTAGTATGGCAATGTACTTTAAAATCCGGTAATCTCATTTTATTGTCTCAAGAATCCTATAACGTAGGTCACAGATAGAATGTGAGACTTAGGGTCAGGAAGTGTTTGATTGTTTTTTCAGTACTTACTATTCCTGACCCTGTTTGGGGTTTTCTTGGCAAAGATACTGGAATGGTTTGACATTTCCTTCTCCAGTTCATTTTACAGATGAGGAAATTGAGGAGAACAGAGTAACACTCATCGCTAATATATGCCTGAGGTACTCCTGACTCTAGGTCCTTGGTACTCTATAAATCTTTAAATAGCCACCCCGAGGAAGACCCGGGTTCAGATCTCATCTTGAACCCAGGGTCAGGAAGACCAGTTCAAATCTCACCTTAGATACTAAATGTTGAATGGCCCCAGGGTAAGTCATTTTAACCTCAGTAAACCTCAGTTTCCTCATCTGTAAAATGAGGATAACATGTGCAGACCCTACTGCAGAGTTGTATGACATTCAGATGAAATAATTTATATATAGGGCTTGGCAAATGTTAAAATTTTATTTATATGCCAGTTATTATCATAATGAAAACATTATTACCCCTATTTTATACATAAGAATTTCATAGAGGTCAAATGATGTATTCAATAACAATGGGAAACATTCAAGATCACATAGATGGTAAATGGTAGAGCAGGATTCAAACCCAGTTGTTGTTTTAAGGGAATTTCATTTTTTAAGGGTGTTTTAAGGGAATAACTAATATAAACAAAAAAATTACTAGTTGTTCTAATTCCAATTCCATTTTCATTAGGTTAAGTTTCTTTTAGATTATTAGTTTGGCATTTTTTATTTAGAGCTCACAGGAAACATTGAGGTCAACTAGTTGAACTCTCTCATTTTAAAAATGAAGAATTAATTATTCTAAGAACCAGAGGTGATGAGAGAAGGCATTCCAGGTTTGGAGGGGGTGAAGCATTGCAAAAAACTAGAAGCAGGATATGGAATGTCAGATTCAAGGGACAGCCAGTAGAATATTTGGTTTGCAGAGACTGCAGAGAACAATAAAATGCCATAAGTCTAGAAAGATAGGAAGGAGTCAGACTGGAAAGGATTTCAAATGTTCAAATGGGTAGTTTGTATTCTGTCCCATAAGAAAAAGGGCATCTCTTAAGGTTCTTTTTCAAGGGATTGGCATGGTCCAAAAAAGATACAATACTGAGGTTAAAAAAAAAATCTAGTTTTCTTGTTGCTATTGCTGTTGTTTTGTCCAGATCATCTCAATCCTCTTAAAAATGAAAAAAAAAAAACAACCTGTACTTTCATAGTGCTGGGAGTGCATACACACACATATACCAAAGAAAAGAAAAAAAAGGAAAACAGGCATTGGGTTGCAAAGGCTGAACTCACTTGCGAGGCATGGGATATGAGGTGCCAAGACAGACGAGAGGAAAACTTTCAGATTTTTTAAAGGTTGTGATTTAATTATTCAGTCACTTTTTAGAAAACACCATGAATGAAAAAAAAATCAGAACATTTGAACCAGAGTTTTTTGAAAAAGGACAAAATATCTCTTCTATATTTTTATCTGCAAATAGCCACAAAGATTGAGTGAAATGTGTGTTTTTCCCCCCGGCTCTGAAGCCTTACTATTTTTGAAATCAAATTCCATTAAACCACTGGAACTGACGCCAGGCCATGTGGCAGAGCGATTCAAGACTGAGTAATGTTTGAGGTTTTTATATACTACTTACTGCCCCACCCCCATCTTCCAGTTGAGCAAATGACATGGATAGAGTGAGATAGATTCAAGTTTGTTTTTGTCTTACCCTTTGGCAACACGTTCTGAAAATATATTTCTTTTTTTTAATAGAGAAAATTCTCTTAGTTCCAAGTCTCCCTTTTCCCTTAACTTAGACTGCTTGCCAATATCTTATGTTTTAATGAATAGTCTAAGGCATCTGGAGCCCCAGAGTTAAGCACAAAGAGATATTGCTAGACTGTAGACCTCTGGGTCCTATGAACATCACTACTTAAAAGGGAAATGCTGATGCTTTTATTAATTCATTTTGTCATCAGGTAGATTCAAATTTCATATTAAGATCATTCAAGTTGGTGCACAGGAGCACCTGGTACATAGAAGGTACTTTATAAATGTCCTTTAATTGACTGAAACTAAGCTGACCACATTCAATTGACAAAACATTTGTGAAGTACCCAGTATGTGCTGGGGAATTATGCTAGGAGATGGTATACAAAGGTCTTGAAAAAATAGCCCCAACACTAAAGGAGAGGCACAGGGGTTCTTAACTTGAATTATGTGAATTTTCCTTTTGAAATATTTCAATGAGTGGCTTTCAATATATTTGTTTTCTTCTTTAAGGTAGAAACTATATCCTGACCTCTCCCCTCATGCACATTAATTTCCCTTTTGTTTTCCTTAAATGGTATTCAGACATTCCTCCAAAATGGATTACTCAATGAATTGAGGACTCATCGTGTTCATTTCATTGCCTCAGACATTATAACCAGAAATAGGTAGAGAACTCTAGAAAACAGGGCAAGCATTTGAAGCAGTAGCTAGAGAACCAGGCCTAGAGTCAGGAAGACTCATCTTTCTGAGGTCAAATCTGGCTTCAGATACTTACTAGTTATGTGACCCTTGGACAAGTCACTTACCCCTATTTGCCTCAGTTCCTCATCTGTAAAATAAACTGGAGAAGGAAATAACAAACTACTTCAGTATCTTTGCCTCAAATGGGGTCAGGAAGAGTCTGGACACAACTGAACAATGACAAGATCTCAAATGAAAGCATGGCTCAGTTGAACAAGCTCAAGGGGTTATTAAAGTCTTTGGCTATTGAATTCCTATGTGTCTGAGAACTCCTTCTGTTAACTGTTGAATGACATACAAGTATCTTACTTTATTGAATTATTGAGCTAAAAATACCAAAGGACTCTCCTGATGCAAGCCCAGTCCAGGAAACTTGGTAATTCCATTTATTTTATTTCATGTAGAACAGTAGCCACAGGGGAATTTAATATGGGACCCTCTTCTTCTTGATAGACATCCATGCCCTCCATAGTGAAAGCTGGGGAGGAGTTTGTAGGAACAGGTGAAGATCTGATCCTCCTAAGTTTTGTCTAGCTCTTCAACCTCTTTAAGTGCTTCAAGAGAAAAGATGCAGGGAATGACTTCTGGGCAGAAGTCAACATTTGGAACTGCTGTTTGGCCAATTCCCATTGGCTGAGATGTAGGAATCACTCTTATGGTTGAATCCAGTTATCATTCCCAATGAGAGTTCCTTCACTAGCTGTCTAGTATAGATCTTCCTCTGTACATTTTTCTGATTTCTGTTTTGCTTGGGACTTGGATAAATAGGTTCTTTTTCTATTTGTTATGTGTGTTCACTGTAGAACTTACATTTATTGGGAAGAGAGTGAAGCCTTGAATATAAAATATAGGATCTTCCTTTATCTTTTTAGAAAGAGCAATCAGAAATTTATCCTAAACCTAAACATTACATCTTCTAGACTCAGAATATCTAAAGGAGCAGAAAGATATAATTCTAACCCAATATTCCCTTTCTCTGAGCAGAGTAGAATGGCCATGCTTCCAGCTACATCTGTATCTACTCTACTGTTAGGAATTAATTATAGTCTCTCTTGGAAATGGGTGGGAGAAGACAAAAGAGATATGTCTATTCTACCTCCTTTTCAGCCACACATTGAGATAGCCTTGTTACACATATTTTTAAAACCTCCTTCCTTGAGCAGGAATTCATAAGCTTCAACAGACTACCAAAGTGGTCAACATATGCATGCATACACACACACACACACACACACACACACACACACACTCTCACAATGTGTGCAGAGGGGGGTTCCTAATTCCTTTAATTAGTACATTACAAAGCTATCTTGAATTTATATATATGATGTATACTGCAAAAATCTGGGGATATGAATAAGAAAAAGAAATACAGTCTCTTCCTTTAAGGAGGTCAAAATCTAATAGAGACAAGAGGCAAAGAAATCGGTACATACCAGCTATATTTTGTTCTGCCATTTTCAACTGACTCTGACTCTTTGTAAACCCATTTTAAGGTTTTCCTGGCAGGTACTAGAGTGGTTTGTCATTTCCTTTTCCAGCTTATTTTATAGGCAAGGAAACTGAGGCAAACAACAATAAGTGTCTTGCTCAGGATCACATAACTAGTAAGTATCTGAGGTCAGGTTTGAACACAGGGGGATGAGTCTTCCTGACTCTAGGCTTGGCACTCTATTCATTGTGCCACCTACCTGCCCCGCATAATATAATAAATGATATCATGTGGGAGATGCATGGAATGTTCAGGGAGGTCTAGCACCTCTGGTGGAGGGGTTGCTGAGCCTTTTTCAGGGCTCTCATCCAATTCTCACTTGTGGTTCAAAAATGTTGTAGCATGTGCAGTGGCCGCACCTAAGCAAATTGCCTTGGCAGGAGGACTAAACCAGGTTGAGGGTAACAGTCAGGCCTTCAGCTCATTGGTGAGTTAGTGGGGTTTTTATCACAAATGTGAAAATTTCCTGCAGTGGAACAGGTAGATGAGAACAATTTGTTCCACGAAGGCAACTGAACAAGAGTGGTGGAGCATTTAGAGCTTGGTTAGAAATCAAAGATGCCAAGGTCCTCAGCTGTAGCTCAGGCCATCACCAGTCATCCAGACTTCTATTGTGCCACTGGACTTTAATGATTCTGGAAGAGAGGGTGAGGCAGATGACTTTGTTAACTCTGTCCCACTTAAATCCAATTCACTCAAAAGCCAAGACATCAGCCTGTGATGTCACTGGTGCTGTTTGAAAATGAAGGACAAACAACAGCAACAGCCTATCATTTAACAGCGTCTATAGCAAAAATTTGTACTTGTATCTTATCTGACAACAGGTTGCTTACTAGAGATTCAGGGAATGTTCACTGAAGACTTGATAATGCATTTGTGGATAACAAACCTGACAGGCGAATCAGCTACAGGTGAAAATGTAGAAGTAGAGAGACTTGAAGAATCTGTCTCACAAAAGCACGCTTCCTATAATCCCTTTTTTTTCCTTTGAAAGGGTCAGCTTTCATCCAGCTGACCACAAGCTTTCCTTCTAGCCCTTGCATAGAATGGAGATAAATAAAATGAAGAAGCAATTAGAGGACCAAACTTTACCTTGTAACAAACTAATATTGACATGTTAACATAATTATGCATGATCAATCTGTAATTCCCAGAACAAAATTTGCCATGGTACAATCAATGTCACCAAAAACAAAACAAAATAAAACAAAAAATAGTGTGTAACTCTTTCTTTCATAGTTAATTCTTCAGGCCCTTACAGAAAGTATCCAACTGTTCCATAATTATCTTATTTTTTTATAATCATTTTAACAGTATATACAGTTATGACACAAAACTTTGCACAGTCAGATAGGTTGAGATAAAGAGGTACACAAGAACAAAGAACATTTTATTATGGGGGGTGTGACTAGGGAGTCCTGATAGCTACATATTCTGCAATTAAAAAACAATGTATATGTACCAAAAATAGAGATGGCACTTCTATTCTCTCTCTGTCTCTGTCTCTGTCTCTGTCTCTGTCTCTGTCTCTGTCTCTGTCTCTCTCTCTCTCTCTCTCTCTGTCTTTCTCTCTCTCTCCCTGTCTCCTATCTTTCTTTCTTTCTTTCTTTCTTTCTTTCTTTCTTTCTTTCTTTCTTTCTTTCTTTCTTTCTTTCTCTCTTCTCTTTCTCTCCCCCTCTTTCCCTCCTTCCCATTCCCCTCTGTCTTTTTATTTGTCTCTGTCTCTCTCTGCCTTTTCTGTTTCTAGTTCTGTCTCTCTCCCACCTCCCTCCTTTCCTCCATCTCTCCTTCCCTCAATCCCTCCCTCCCATTCTCTCTCTTTGCCTCTCTCTTTCTTTGCCTCTCTCTCTCTCTTTCATTCTCTCTCTCTCTCTCTCTCTCTCTCTCTGCCTCTCTCTCTCTCTCTCTCTCTCTCTCTCTCTCTTTCAATGTCTCTATCACTGTCTCTTCTTCTTTTTAGGGTTGAGAGTCATACACTTTTTTCCCTTCCTAAACAACTGTTTCATAGAACCCTAATAAAACTGTCCCCTAGGATCCTGGAAAAGGTATCTTTATTGCTTTGCCTTCTCTTCCCAGGGGTGCTTTCATTATACTTTTCAAGCTCTACCTCTGTCACTAATACTGTATGTGAATGGTGTGGATGTGTGTGGGCCTGAAAAGGCATATATTTATGAATTTTTCCTACCTCTCATAAATTTTAACTGTTTATCCCCTTTCTGTTTATCTTCTCTGCTTGTACAAAGTGTGTGGGCTTTTACTAAGTTGCTCATGTAAAATAGATATCTGACCATGCCAGTTCTTATTTTGATATTTTAAATATGGTGGGGAGTGACATCAAATCATACTGGGAAGTTAGGTAAAATTCAAAATTGTGGAGGGTGTCATCTAACTCTCTTCCCACTATCATTCAATGATCTGTGATCTAAAATAAACCTCCCAAGTTAATTACTATTAAATATTTGGGGAACTGTTCTAGGGTCAAGGAGGAAAAGATTACAGGAAGTTAAGGCAGGATTATCTAGAATTCAAGGGGCAAGGTGGCTCATTGATAGAGCATTGAACTAGGAATCAAGAAAATGCATCTTCCTGAGTTCAAATCCAGCCCCAGTCACCTACTAGCTATGGGACTCTGGGCAAATCACTTAACCTTATTTGCTTCAGTCTCCTCATCTGTAAAATGAGCTGAAGAAGGAAATAGCAAATCATTCCAGTATCTTTGCTAAGAAAACCCCAGCTGGGGTCATGAAGAGCCAGACATGACTGAAAAGACTGAACAACATCTGTAATAGAAAACCCTGAATTTGTGAGTTCTGAACATCCATTTTAGGAAGTAGGTATGTTTAGCCTGGATATGAAAAAAGTAAAAGGGGACAAGTTTAGAAGAGATGAGATAAGGGGAGATGAGAAATGAGAATATATAGATAGTGCTTCAAAAACTTTGAAGTGCTATATAAGTGCTAGTTGGGGACCTGGAATCAGGAGTACCTGAGTTCAAATCTGGCCTCACACACTAACTGCATGATCCTAGGTTAGTCTTAAAACCCCATTTGTGTCACTTCCCTCATCTATTAAAAAAAAAGGTTGGAGAAGAAAGTGGCCAAACTACTCCAATATATTTTCCAAGAAAACCTCAAATGGGGTCACAAAGAGTCAAACACAACTGAACAACAACAATAAACGCCGGCTACTGTTATTATTACTTTTGGAGATCCTGATGATAGATGCCTTTAAATATTTGAAAGGTTATAAGATAAAAGAAGGGCTTGACTTATTCTGTTTAGCCTCAGGGGGAAAAAGCTAGTGCCAGGAGTGTTATCTAAAGGTAGATTTAATACTAATATAAAGGTGGGAGAAGGGGAAGCTTACTAACAGAATTATGATGGAACAGCCTGTCTTGGTGGGTGCTGTAGTGGGTTCTCCCTTTCCAGAAGTATCTAAGCAAAGGGCAGAGAGATGTTGTTGCTTATGTTGTAGAGTACATTTCTGTTTAGGTATGGTTTCTATTACATGGCCTCAGAGATCTCCTTCAATAATAACATTCTGTGATTCTGTAATGCCCTAAGAGTGAGTGGTGGCACTTGGGACAATGGCAGGTCTAGGGAAGTCAGCTCTTGAATATACAAGCGCGGGGCTGTTTGTTTTTTCCCCTCTCTTGCCCTAGGTAAAGTAGATGGCAAGGAGCAGAGAGCATTCAATTTCACAGACTAGTAACCGAATCTACTAAATGCTTTAGATTAAACTGGCAGAGATGGCTGTCAGTGAGCCCAATTTTAACACAGGGTCTGGGGGATATTTGTTTGGCCCACAAAACAGCCACAGAGTTTCCTAGTTCAGTAAGCCAGCAATAATGTGCAGGAAAGCATATGTCTGTGAAGTGATGCTGGGTGTCTGAATGTGATATCCTAAGGCCCTTGGAGAGCTCCAGAATAAAATGTTGCCTTTGTAGAAAGCCCCCCGCCTTTAGAAAAGCCTGCGTTTGTTAACACGTTTCTAAACTTTTAAAAGCTTTGTTTTCTGCCACAACATAAAATACCTCACTGATGCCAGAAGCAATTTGTGGCATGAACTTTCATCCTTTAAGAGTGACTGTAATATGTATTCAAAAGCCAAGCAGAATGGACACTCTGAGCAGTAGGGTACTTTAATTCCTAAGCTATTTATTTATTTGTTTATTTTTAAGCTCTTAACTTCTGTGTATTGGCTCCTAGGTGGAAGAGTGGTAAGGGTAGGCAATGGGGGTCGTGACTTGCCCAGGGTAACACAGCTGGGAAGTGTCTGAGGCCAGATTTGAACCTAGGACCTCCTGTCTCTTGGCCCGACTCTTAATCCACTGAGCTACCCAGCTGCCCCCATCCTAAGCTTTTTATATTGTCTTTCTGAATAGTTTGAAGATGGCTTCATGGACCGTGATCGTTATCAGCATTTGCCAATGTTACAGGAAAGACTGAATGAGTCAAGGCTTGGCTTCTCCTCACTGAGGAAGATGTTGCTGTCTCTGACCTTTGTGTTCACTATTTTGCAGCATTTGTTTGTGGCAATGTAAGCAGCAATCCAAGAAGCCTATAAGGATGAGGCAAAGAAGTGAAGTTTCAGGGTTTGGGGGTAGGAAACAGATATAGCCAACAAGCATTTATTAAGCACATTCTGCTATACACAGGGGGATACAAAGAAAGGTAAAAAATCTTGGAATTGTTCCATTATCATTTCATGGAAACCCTGAAGACTTTGCTATAATACTTTGGCCTTTATGAAGGATTTTAATATAATTATTAGTTTTAGTGAAAATAATTTAATCTTCCCTTTTAGACTGTAAGCTCTGTGAGAGCAAGGACATAGTTTGCTTTTTTTCATTCCCCAGAGTGTAGCAGAGGGCCTGATTGACACATGTCCTTGTTGTTGTTCAGTCATTTCATTCATAGTTATTCAAATATAAAAAAATGATTAAGGAGTTAGGGAACTTCAGTTCAAATCTCAGTTCTCTCAATGCCACTTCTGATCCTGGGCAATTCTTTCTCTTTTTTTTTATCCCATTTGAGGTTTTTCTGGGCAAAGATATTGGAGTGGTTTACCATTTCCTTCCCCAGATTATTTTAGAGATGGAGAAACTGAGACCAACAGAAAAGTGACTTGACCAGGGTCACGTAGCTAGTATCTCAGGTCATATTTTAACTCAGGTCTTACTATTGTTAGACCTGGTCATATATCCACTATGCCACCTAGTTTACCTCATTGGTACATAGTGGCCGTTTAATAACTGCTTATTGAATTGACCAACCAACTAGAAACATCTTTTGTTATGATCGTCAAAGTGTCTCTTTTCTTTGGTCATTCTTTTCCTTCCTTAGTCAGCAAGTCAGTTATCTTTATTAGTCACTATGTTGATTTTTAAATTCTGTCCTTAATAAGAACATGTTTCTTTTCTCAATACTTATTATTCTATGAGTTCAGTATTGTTGCTTCTCTTTCCTTGAAACAGTGTTATGTACTGGAGTTAGAGAAGCTAACTGAGATCCTCAGAGAGCTTCTGAGACTGAGTTTCTTCCTTTTCTCTGCTACTGTGGGATGAGGGTAAGGGAGAAGGGGGAGGTAGGGGTGGCGAACAGGTTTCAGGAGTATCCTTAGATAATGCTAAGAAGAAACTCTTGGAGACCTGATTGAATATCTTCTTTTCCTTTATCTCATCCCTGCTGCTTGGTTATTCCTGTAAATTATTAACTAGTTATAACTAGTCCCACAGTTGTGGTCCCTTTTCTCCTTCACTGACTTCTACTGAATCATCTATACTTCCCTGATGTCAATCTATTTTCTTTGTTTTCAAGGTTTGGGGTTTGACTGGTTCACAGGAATAAACTAACTCTTTAAGAGTAGCTCAAATGAGATATCCAGGAAATCGCTTCCAGAGTTGATAACTAATATTGATGCTTCCTAGAAGGACCTGATTTGAGAAATGGAGATAAAGGAGTTTCATGATGGGCGTGTTAGAAACAATAGTCTGGTGAGTTGGTCTTCAGTTTGTTTTGTTTTGTGAATTACCTTATAGTCAGGATTTTCAGTTATTCCTTTCCTTTTTACCACTGTACTAGTGACATGTGGGGTTTTTTTTCTTTTTTCTGCTGTATGTGGCAGAGACCTGACTCCTAGGTTATCTCTTACTCTACTATTCTTCAAGGATTCCCCTGTGCCTGCCCCCTCTCATTATAGTTGACTCTTTGGGACCCTATTTGAGGTTTTCTAGATAGAGAGATAGATATATACAAAGACAGAAAACTAGATGGATAGATATATAGATAGATTAATAGATTATGAAATAGATACATAGATGGATAGATACATAGACACACAGATAGATACATAGATAGATTCTGAGACAGATACATAGATTTGGATAAACACGAAACTCATCCATATAAAGAAGAGACAATTGTTTACAAAAGTCAGAAAGTCTGAAATAGAAGGACATGATGGAATGAAGAATACTTTTATATATACCCCAATGGTAGGAAATTAGGGAGTGCCAATAATAGAATCATTGATTTAAAGTTGGAAAACAACTTGGCAGTCACTTAGTCCAAACACTTTATTTTCCTTTTTGCATAGATGGGGAAACAGTGTTTCTTGATAAAGAATTGCCCAGGATCAGGAGTGGCATTGAGAGAACTGAGATTTGAACCAAATAACTCCTTAATCACTTTTTTTTCCTTATATCTAGAAGCGTCCTGGAGCTGTCTGGAAATACTTGAAGAGAATTTATTGTAAAAATTTCATTTACACGTTAGAAATCAACAAATGATGAAAGTCAGGGATTGTTTTAGTGTTTTGTTGATTGTCTAGTCTTAAGAAAGTAATGGAAAAATGATAATACTGAAGATTCAACTTGGAAGTGTGTCATATATAAAATGATTTCCCCCAGAGAGCCACTTTTTAAGCATTTGCCAGCATGCCCCTTTCTATAGCATACTGCTTCTAGCAAAGCTATGTAGCCACATAAATATATTTATATGTGTGTGGTATATGAGTATACACACACACACACACACACATATTCATGAGAAATAGAAAGAGAGAGAAGGAAAGACCAATAGAAGATAGAGAGAGAGACACAGTTTGTTTTTCCTTTTTCCTTGTTTTCTTTTGCTGATGTTTCTTATTTTAGGATGGGTGATTTTCTCTCTCTCTTTTGTTTTTGAAGAGCAATTTAGAATACATTCATGTGTAATTTCTCTTTTCTTAAGACTGAGAGCCTTAGAAACTCTAGTTATTGTTTTGCTTTGTTTTCATTTAATAATGAATTCTAAAGAACATACCTCAACTATGAAGAGCTAATATAACTCTGGGAAAGGCACCTTAATGGAATATGTTCATTTCAAGCTGCAATATCCATTTCTTTCCCCATCAGTATACACCACATATGTGTTTTCTCTTCTTATCTTAATCTTTTTGTTATTGTTGTTCAGCCATTTTTCAGACGTCTGACTCTTCGTGACTCCATTTGGGGTTTTCTTGGCAATGATAATAAAGTGGTTTGCAATTTCCTTCTACAGCTCATTTTTACAGATGAGGAACTGAGGCAGAGTTAAGTGACTTTCCCTGGGTCACACAGTTAAAAATTATGCGAGGCCACATTTAAACTTAAGTCTTCCTATCTCTAGGCCCAGTGCTCTATCCACTGCACTACCCAGCTGCCCTATCTTGAAACTTAACCCTGTTATTTTATATTTATATATAATAAAAATTATATTTATATTATTAATACTATTATAGGGATATATAACAAAAATTATATATATATATATATTCTCTGCTGGTTATGAGTTGTATGATTTTACTATTATAAAATATTTGTGAAGTTTATATATTATATATATATACACATACACGCAAATAGTGTGTATGTGTATCTATAATGCATACATGTATGTATTATACATTCATGAGGTGCATGTATCTAGTGTGTACATACATGCATTATATGCATCCATGTTGTGTGTATCTATAGTATATGCATACATGTATCATGTGTATCCATAGTGTGTATCTATAGTGCATACCTACATGCATTATACATTCATGGTGTGTGTATCTAGTGTGTACATACATGTATTATATATGTCCATTGTGTGTATATTCAGTGTATACATACACGTATTATATATCCATACTGTGTGTTATATGTCTGGATTGTGCATGCATATATGTTCATATGTGTGCAAATGTGTGTGCATGCATGTATGCATACATGCATGTATCTATGTATGTCCAGTGTCCCAAGAGTCTCAGTGAAATCATCAGCTTATAAAGCACACACATGATTGCACACACAAACATGTAGATTTTTTAAGTGTGAGCCTTACATATACATATGTGTCTGATAAAGCAGGGCCCATATTTGGTATAGATTCACTTGACTTGGAATTTAAATACACATATCTCTTCTGCCCCTCGGCCGATAGAGATTAAGCTAAAAGAAAACAGCTCCCCGAAAGCTGGACCGATACGGGGTGCTCTCAAACAGCAGGGAAGGCCTGATGAGGCACGAGTCCAAAACGGAAAGAAGAATGTAGTGTCAGGTTTCTCTACTGCACAGCTCCGGGTCCTCGTTTTCTCTAAACTAACAACAGCCCTCTCTCTATCAGCCAGGGACACTTCTTTCATCTGAGATGCCTGTTTTCAGTGCAAAAACAAAACACAACAAAAACCTGAGGTTTCCTTTAAGTGTGAGAATGCATTTTAAGTACCGCCAATACCAAAGGTCTACTAAAACCTTAGGCATGCTTCCACAACAGCTGGAGAACAAACACTTTCTAAACAAAAATGATTTCAGTTTTATAATGAATGTGATTGAGAAACATCAATTTAAATATAAAAATTCAATTAACTTGTAACTGTTTGCCAGCATTTTTCTGGATATTAAGGGATTTTTGTTCAAGGGAAGCCTTTGAATTAGCGCGGAGCCCTGAAATTCTGTGAAGGCGCAGGATGCTATTATTTATAAGATGAACTCATCATGTTCATCATTGATATTTATCAACACCAGGAATCAAGCGCCTGACAAAGCAGCATGCAAGATTACATAAAAAGACAGCGAGAAAAACAATGAAGATGATTATAATACACTTTCAAATTAATACAATGATTGCGTTCAATGATGTTAATGGTATTCCATTACAAAATTAGGACACCGTGTCATGCCTAGCACATAGTAGGCATCTATTAAATGTTTGGTGATTGATTTAGCTAAATGATCTTAGAAATAAAAATCCCACCATAGTCCAAAATGCCTGATAGAGACACACATGTCTCTTGGGTTCAGTTTCCCCATAGCTACCAATACAATCAACTTAGAAATCTGTGTTGAGCTCCTTTTTGAAAGTGGTTCTATAAAATGGTTAATGAGGTCTTTATTAAGGTTCAGTTTTGAAAATGAGAGGGGGAGGTAGAAGAACCTTAGCCTTCCTGAAATGGGATCATGGATTATGTGCTTGGTGTCCCTTAAATCCTCCCAAACAAAATCCTTTTTTTGGAGTCACGTGAGCGATAGGTCTTTAACATTCTAAACCTGCTATGGCTGCTGGGGCAGTTTATCACGGAAGAATAGAGAGAGCCTCTGGTGGGATCCAAAAGGAAGAAGAAGAAGAAGGAAAATGCTGTGTTCACAAGCAGGGCATTGTGCAGCCCGGGCTTAAAGAGGTGTTGCTGTTTGCTAAATATCATGATATGAAAAGACAGGCTGACTTCAGTCCTCTTGCCGGGTAGGCTCAATGCTGTTGGTGCCATGCGTGGGCTGGCAATCCCTCCTGATTTCTATGTACCACAGCCCTTTTGCATGAAAATACACCATAAAGGCAGTCAAAACACCTGCTTTCCTGACAAGCCTGATTAATGCTTTGATTTATCCCTCTAAGTGGGATCTAGTGTGCTGTGGCAGGGGCCTTGAGTTGGCATATAATTCATCAGACTGTGAAGGTCTTCTTTTCTATGTCCCAGAGTTTCAGCTGTGGGTGTCTTTTGTACCTGCTTGAAAGTTCTATTAACCCTAAGAATACTCAGCCCAGCTGGAAGCCAGAATTGTTGTGTTTTTTTTTATTTTTTTTTCTAATCAATATTGGTTCAGGCTTCTTACGTTATTAAGTGACAGTAAATTCACTGGACTAATTTGAGAGGCCTCTGGAATATTCATGCTTGCATTTCTCAGGATTCTACTGGGCCCCAGGGACATGGGGCAAAGCAAATCAACAGACCATTTGACAATTGTTTCCCCCCAAGTTTGTTCTCCTTGTTTGCTTTTAAAAGCCAAAATGGACCATTCTTGATTTGTGTTGTAGAGGGTTGTGATTGGCAATAGATCTGACTGTACTGAAGATTTTTTAGCTCTTTATTAAGGCTTAATTACAAAGTAAGCATGGTGGCAAAGATTAATGCAGGGCTGAAACATAACGCAGTCTTGTCTACATGTAAGACATTCAAAGAATTTAGCAAATTTATTCTCGTAAATTTAAGTATGTAAAGAAAAAAAAGTACCAAAACATAGAGGATGCAAACTAGCTGAGATACTTTCTTGTTTTATTGTCACTAAAACAAAAACAAAAGGAAATAGTCTTTTTGTCTTTCCCAAAGAAGCTTGGATTTTTGCTCCTCATACATAAAACGAATAGTCCTCAAGGTACACTGATATCTTCTTGATGTTAAAACTGCTGGAGGAAAAGGAGAGATGATATGATCAAAGGATTGTGGAAAGGTCCTGTGAGATACTGTAGTCCTACCTCTTCATTCTAAAATTAGCTTAAGACAAAGGTGTTTAAATCCATTAAACAGGGTTGCAAACCTAGTAAATGGAAATGAGATTAGAACTCAGGTCCTGTGGCTTCAGGTTTAGAATTACTCCCTAATAAATACCATTCCCTAATAGTGGGTAATAAGCTTAATGTACCATCAATATCTGATGGCTATCTGGCTACCTGTTTCGCTGTAATCACCCTAAGGAGAATGTCAATGGAGTTCACATTGACCTCACCTTGCTTCAGAGCTGACATTTGGTTTCAAAGGTTGAGTACCTTTGGCTGATTTTTAACAGATCTCCCAGATCCAAATATATTATGATTTCTGGATTTAATCAAGCTTGGAGGCAACAATTTATTTTAAAGATAGAATAACACATAACAAAACAGGACCAATACCACTGGGACACAACAACCATTCTCTAGGGCAGTGTAATGGAGAGCCTATGTTTAAAAATTGTATCAACATGTAAAAAATTTTTTAAATTAATTTAATTAAAAAAAGAAAGTCTATGAGAAGGAATATCTCTACCCCAAAAGAAATTAAGAATAGCCTTTTTATAAATACTGTGTGTTTCCAATGGAATAAGACAGCTTAGGAGCCTCCTGGCACTCTACTGTCTGCCCCATTAAGTTCACTTCCTATTTCCTTGTGATTTTCTTTCTATTTTTATACTCCTTATCTTGCCCTGCTTTAAGGAATCTGCAAAGGGCACAGGAGTATCAGGTGAATAACTTTTGCCACTCAGTATGCTCCATTACTGGAAGCTTATCTTCTTGCAATCACCCAGTGGCACAGACAGATAGCAAGGGTTCAGGCAGCAGCCACCTGGAAGTAGCCAGGTCTGTATTTTCTCTCCAATTTTAATAACTACCACTTGCTCTTAGGGAGATTGCAGTTTGTGTGAAAACTCTGGAAGGTGAGAGGTTCAGTGCAGATAAACCTTGGCAAGTAGAGATGTGTTTCTAAAGCACATTTGAAGTCATGCAAGCCTTTGGGACACAATATCATACAAGAAAAGTGGATCAGTGTTTTATCCTGGGATTCTTTTAAGGAACAGGGCAATAAAAAACCTATCAGTCAGTTAACAGTCATTTATCAAACACCTACTATGTGCCAAGCACTATGCTAAGTTCTAAGAATGTAAAAAGAAGAAAAAGTCCCTGTCCTCAAGGAACTCACAGTTTGATAGGAGAGTTGATAAGAAAACACATGAGATAGAAAGATACTTCCAAGTTTTCAAGATTACTCTATCTAGAAGGAACAAGTACCCTGAAAAATGGGGAAAGGGTGTAATATAGAAAATAGTCCCCTGGAATTCTGGGTGAGGCTTGACCCTGTATCTTGCAGGAATTCCACCTTGCCATTTTCTATATTACAAAGGTGATGTGAGTATCAGGGAATGAGCTCCAGGTTTGGAATTCAAAGACTTGAATTCAAATCTCAGATCTGATATCTAGTGTTTGAATTTCTTTGGAAAAAGCAATTTCACTTACCTTGTGCTCATTTCCTGTTCTGGAAAATGAAAGGTGGAGGAGGTTATTAGCCGATCCCTAAGGATTCTAATTCTAAATTTAATGATCCTCTAAAATGGCTATATCAAAAGAAGAAAGTTATATCTGTGTGGAAAATAGTCAGAGGTAATTTCATGAAAAGAAAAGGAAGTTTTGTGATTGATCACAGCTTGACGGTGGAGAGAGGTAGCGAGGTGGTTCAGGGGATAGACTGCTTAGACCTGGAGTCAGAAAAACCTAAGTTCAAATTCAGCCTTAGACATTTACTACTTATATGACCTTGGACAAGGTAGTTAACTTTTGCTTGCTTTAATCTACTAGAAAAGGAAATATCAAATCACTCCAATATATTTGCCAAGAAAACCTCCAGGAAAGTATTGGCTGCTGTGGTTCACAGGGTCACAAAGAGTTGGACACAACTGAATGACTGAACAACAAGGATGTAGAGAAAGCACCTAAATCTCTTTTAACTATATGCAGGGGATTCAAGATCTCCTTGGAGAATGACTTCACTTGCACCCAAATGAGAAAGCAAACGAAAGCATTGCTCAACCTTTCATGAATTGGTTAAGCTGGAAAATGAACCATGGAAATTAGACATCCCTATGTGAATACAGAATTATCCAGTCTGACACAACACTGCATCTCACAATTCTAAGTTTAAAGAAATACAAGGAATAGTTTAGATGACAAATGAGATTTTTCATCACTTCTCAGTTTATTGTGAATTTTAGCCCATTTTCCTTGGCATCTACAAGGAGCAATGCATGTGTTTGTGTGTGTGTGTGTGTGTGTGTGTGTGTGTGTGTGTGTGTGTATGTGTACAAACACACTCCTTACTTTCAATGTTCTTACAAATAATACTACATACCCACGAGTCAGGAATATCTCCAATATATTGTCTTAGTTTCCGTGGAAGCAGAAGACATGTGAGGAAGAAAACATAAAAAATTCAGAATGATGCCAGAATAAAGTTTAAAAGAAGGAGGGTGACTAATTAGTACCAGGGGATCTTCATTTTCTGTACATATAAATATTTCCTACTGTGTGCCCAAGTTGTTTTTAATCATTTGACTACAAATGTATCCAATATGTTTTATGTAAAGATAAAACACTAAAGATTTTGCAAATCGGGAGGATATCAGAGGTCAATACATATTTATTGGATTTCCTCAATTACCTTTTCTTGTTTATTTCTTTTTTTTGTTTTTGTTTTTGTTTTGTTTTGTTTTGTTTTTGTTTTTTTTTTAAACCATTAACTTCTGTGTATTGACTTATAGTTGGAAGCGTGTTAAGGGTAGGCAATGGGGGTCAAGTGACTTGCCCAGAGTCACACAGATGGGAAGTGTCTGAGGTCAGATTTGAACCTAGGACCTCCTGTCTCTAAGCCTGGCTCTCAATCCACTGAGCTACCCAGCTGCCCCCTCTTGTTTATTTCTGAAAAAGCTATACTTTATCTGTTGTGTTGATTCTTTTCCATTTAGAGATTCCAAGTATCCTTGTTTTCTTAACTGATGTTACAAAAATATTATGTTTCTAAGAGGTGTATACCTACTGAGGCCAGATCCTATGAAACCCTGTGGCTTTGGGTATGGAGGTGGATATCTCAGCTTCTAGGCCAGTTCAACATTAACTTCAGAGTATCATAGAACCCCATTTTTTCAAGGCTTTTGTGTCTGTTTGTAGAAATGCATTTATTCCTTTCAATAACTAAGATATAACTTTCCATGCTAAATATTACCATGGAATTAATATTACAACTATGGATTCATTTCTTTATTTTTTTAATATGAAATTTCTATTTTTGGTAAATACCAGAGATATCATGGTGAGAAGGGGAAAAAAGTCTAAAATTTGAAGTCACAGGCAACAAGCTCAAATCTCAGCACTGCTATTTGGTGTTTCTCTGACCTTTGGGAAAGTCACTTCATCTTTGCAGTTCTTAATAGCTGTCCTCTAAAATGGACAGGGGTGGATCTTTTGACCTCACAATTTCTTCGTACCTTTTAATCTCTGATTCTCAAGTTTAAGTTAATTCTTCATCATGGCTTATAGCTGACTCCAGGCTTTAATGGCCCTTCCTAGAAGAACACAAGGTCTGTCATGTCCTTCTCCTTCTCCTAGCAAAAACAATAACTAGCATTTACCCAATGCATTAAGATTTTCATTGAACTTTATATATAATTTCAAGTCAGAATTTGAAAATGGAACTCACAACAAATGTATACTCTGTCCAACATTTTTGCTTCTCTAGATAGGAAGCTTTTACTCTTCCCTAGCAACTACTCTGGACTTTGATATGTGTGTCTTTGCCCTATCTGGTGCTGAACCAAGGCCACTTCATATCCTGGTCACTAGCTGTAAACCACACTTTCCATCTATCATCCCATTTCTTCCACAGCAATAACCTGGACTCCACTGGTGAAATTCCCTTAGGCTCTGATAGATGAGTTTTTGTTCCATGCTGTATGGAACCTAAGCTTCCCTATTTCATGGCCATCAGCTTCAAACCAGGCCAACACTGGGGAACTTTTCCTTCTAGATCCCCTTTATTTATTTGTTCCACCATTTGAATATAAGCTCCTTGAGGGAAGAGACGTTTTTGCCTAAATATATATGTATTTCAAGCACTTAGAAAATGCTTAATAAATTCTCTTTCTAAACCTCTACCTACTTATTTATCTTTCCGCTGAGCTAAATTTACAGAAATTGTTTCCAAGTTTAACAAAAGATGAAAGATTTTTTGACACAGCATTTGACACACACATCATTCAAACAGTTCAGCAAGGGGTATGGATCTTAAACTGGGACAGGTGAAATGTTTTAGATGATAATGATGATGGTAATTATTTTAATATTATTTTTCTTTGTAATTTAAAATTTTTATTTTATACATGTAAAAATTTTATTCATAGAAGGAATCCCTAAGCTTCATCAGACTGACGAAAAGTTTGACGACAAAAAAAGAAGGAAAAAAAAAGCAGCTTAAGAATCAGTGGTCAAAGTGAATATTGATCTCAAACTGGCGTCAAAAAGGGGTGAGATCAAATCTGGCTTTAGAAACTTATATACTTGTATGATTCTGGAAAGGCATTTAATCTCTATTTGCCCTGCTTTCTTGACTATAAAATGAGGAGAACCTACTTAGCAGGGTTATTGAGAGAATGAAATGAGATATTCTGTAAAGTGCTTAGCATAGTACCTGGAACATAGTAACTGTTATGTTCTATACATGCTTACTCTCTTCCCCTTCCTTTCCTCAGACACAGAAGATCTACAATCTTTATTAGTGGACTTCTACAGCAATGAAAACATTAATCCTTGAAATATTGAAATCCTTGTAAAGTATGCTAGACAATGAGTTATAAGAGAGATTCCTTGCCCTAAAATGTTTTGCAATTTGGTTAGGGAGAAAAAAAATACAAATATCAAGTGCTATTCTCCAACAGAAAATATTATATAAGGTTCAGGGAAGGAATGAACATTTCTAACTGAATAATAGAGGAAATCATTCTAGATTTAGATGAGGCAACCATTTAAACTGTGCTTGAAAGGCGTATAGAATTTAATAGACAGATATGGGAAAGGTCCAGGGCAAAAGTATAGAGATAAGAATAATTTTAAATGGGACAAATTGAGTAGAGGTACTGTAGAAATGGAGGAAGGAAATGAATTTATTAGCTCCTCTCCTATATTCTGTTGTGTGAGGAGAAAAACACTAGCATGCTCCATCAATGCATTTTATAATCTTCCATGAAATGCCCTCTTGCCAATGGTCCTTTTGGATCTCCAGAACAAATGACTAGTTTTGGACATTCACCAGGGAAATTGATTCCTGACAAACTAGTAACATGTTATATGATAGGAGGACTTTATGAACTCTACACCATCTATTCCATTACAATGTCTTTCCTACCAAAAAGCAAAGGAAACGATAGTCCCAGAAATTTTTTTATTATTATTCTCTGCTCCTTGTGGTGAAAGGAAACTCCTCAGCTTCATTAATTAATGTTTTATCTACTAATCCCATTCAGCAGTTCCATATAAGTTGTCAGAATCTCCTTCCCTTCTAAAGGATGGAGCTGCCAGATAAAAGACCAGAAAGGTAAGATGGTAGGCATCCCATGGAGGGGACTTATTTTATTAAGTAATTTGAATGTTATTGACTAGCACTAGTCATCTCCTGAAAGTTTGTGAGCAGAAGAGGCACATTATGATATCTGTCCATAGGAAACATTAATACAGTAGTGACAATAAAGGTACAATGGAAGATGATTAAATTGGATAGTGAGGCCAATGGAGAGGTTATATTGCAATGATCTCAGCAAGAGGAAAAGATTCAGCTTGAAATGAAACCAATGTGACATGGTAGAAAAAGTACTTGTTTGGGAGTCAAAGGATCGAGTTTTGAATGACCTCAAATAAATTACTTAACTTTTCTGCTCCTCAACTTCATCTGAAGAAATAAAAGGCTAGAAGTAGGTGATTTTTTAGATCCTTCCCATCTTAAATCTATGATTCTATAAAGTCCAGCTTATCTAGCAAGGCTTAAATTTTTCCCAAAAATGATGACTCCTGTTGAAACTTTTTTTGGATTCAGTAATCATGTCAATCAGAGAGATTCAGTCCACTGGTCAGATAGAGGCACATCTTTACATCTTAACTTTGAGATTCCTTTCAATTTCTTCTCAATATCTCTTCAACCAAAGACTAGTTCTGATTTTTGCATTTAATGGTCTCTCTGGATCCAAGCTAAGTCACATGAATATACTGATACATACACATACACACACACACACACACACACACACACACATACACACAAACATACACACAGGAGTTTTATTTGTATGTCAGCTAAATATCCTTTTTCCAGTGTTCATATTTCCTGAAGCTGGGAGGGTGGTCATTCTTGAGCCGTATCATTGTTTAAATGAATATTTAGAAATTATTACCAATCAAGTTGCCTCCCCATGTCAAGTGTGAATCACATAGTGCTTACTGCAACTGTCTGACACTATTGCAAGTAGAGTCCTCAACACTTTGGGATTAATATCTTTGAAAGTGGAACCATAAAACAGGTCCAAAGATATCCGAACAACTGGTATAACTCTTTCTTTGACTGACTTGGCTCTGACTCTAGCCCAACTTTATTTAACTCAAAGCAGAGCTGTTATCCTATCTTTTTAGGTAGGTAAAATTCTGTGCTGAGACCTGAGCTCAGAATCTTGGTGTTAATTGCTATACAACATTCTGACACCGTCTTATTAGGGAAAGTTTTGTGTCATTTTTCGGGTAAAAAGCTTTTTTCCCCTTTAAAGGGAAGCTTCCAAAATATAATAGAAGATTGTTTGAGGATGCAAGTCAGTGCTTCTTTATGAATTTTAAATCACTTTTCTGTGCCACATAATAAAGTTGGAAAATGAAACACAACTGGTTTGAACAAAATGTTTGCTTCTCCTTTCAGTCTTTAAAATATTACTTAATCTAAGGGGTATTTTCATAAATGCATAAAACATGTTGTTCAAAATGCAAAATTAATAGAGTGCATATTTCTTCCCCCATATTTTCTGGTTCACCAATGATAGGTCTATTCAGACATATGCATCTACTTTCCCCCCTTTCTCTCCCTACACGAGGAAGTCATGAAGAACATATTTTAAACATTTTTCAGCAAAATTATTATTTTTTCTTTAAAAGAAGCTTGACTATGTGAAATATTTTAAAGCCACATAGAGGAGTCTCTTACCCTCAGTAAACCTCTCCCAGGACTTCTGGTGCAATGGGTCCTTCTCTAGATCTGAGCTCTAAGAATCGCAGAAGTTATAGAAACCTAAATATTTATGTTGAGGCATCTTTTGACACCATTATGTCCAATTCCTATTATATTGTATACACGAAAACTGAAACTTAAATAGGGAAAATGGCAGAATCAGAATTTGAATTCTCATCCAGGCAACTCTAAATATTTTAACTCAAGCCCTCTGACAGCCAGTTAAGTATTTTTCCATTATCCCTGTTCTACCTCCCAAATTGAAAGTGTCACTAAAAAGAAGAGTGGGACTTTCTACCTTTGCCTAATACAAATGAGGAAGCTTTCTTTTCCTTCCACATCTGAAGCAATCCATAGCTCAATTTCTGCAAGAAATGAATGGGAAAATCATATTTGTTAGTGCTTTATTGAGAGTAAGTAGTACATAGTGGATAGCATGGTGAACTTGATATCAGTACAAACTGGTTTTAAATCCATTCTCAGACACTTACTTCCTATGAACCTGGGCAAGTGTTTTCGCATCTCTGACCCTCAGTGTCCTCTTCAATATAATGGGATTCACTAAATGAATTGCTCCCAAAGGGCTTTGAAGCTCAAATAAAAATGTAAGCTTTAATACGTTCCAAAAATGTGAGTCATTTTAATTTATTTTAGTAAGGTACTTTTCTCCCTTGATATCAATTCTATTGTCTGTAGCCACATCGTGTTCCCTTTTATTATGATTTGCAGCATTGGCAATGAATGAATGGGCATTCTGGATGTGGTATTGAGAAGAGAGGTTAAAACCCTAACATTAATTGGCTGTGTAACCTTGGACAAGTCTTTATCTGAGCCTCAGATTTCTGATCTGTAAAATGGAGATAACAAATACTTATAGTATTTCCTTTAGAAGTTAGATTTGAGGCTCAAATGAACCACCACATGGCTTTGTCATCATCTTCAACCATATTTTTGTACTTCAACGTTTACCTCTAATCTGGCACACTAGATAGTGGATTAGACTTTGAAACAAGTGTCCCTAGATTGATGAAATTAAGGATCCAGGGAAGAGATGGGCAGATGGAGTATTTGTAATTTTTTCAATTGAAGAGTCTCTACTTGTTCAATATCTGTCTATATTTTTAATATTAGAGAGTTGGCTGAGAATGAAAAAAAATTCTCTAGCATCATATATCTAATAATCATGCTCAGGATCTGAGCTTAGGAATTCCTGCCTCCACTCCCACAATACATTGGTGTCCACAATTATCAGTAAAACTAAAAGTAGGTCTCCATCAAACTGAGGGAGTTTTCTGTGTGTTGAATGTATGAAAGGACTTGGATGAGAATCCCATAGCATGAACAGACCTAATGACAAAATTTAGGATATGAGTCATTGAAGAGAATACCTATTTCAATGATGTTAGACATCCATAAGGA
The DNA here is from genome assembly GCF_016433145.1 of Gracilinanus agilis. Taxonomy (NCBI): domain Eukaryota; kingdom Metazoa; phylum Chordata; class Mammalia; order Didelphimorphia; family Didelphidae; genus Gracilinanus; species Gracilinanus agilis. The sequence goes on from NC_058135.1 coordinate 136,671,743, forward strand.
AACTGGAGTATCAATTAAATCTCCATATTATTCCTAACATCTTTCTTTTTAGTTATGGCTTTCACATTTCCCTGTGTCTCTTTTGAATTATTTTCTTCATGGGAACTCACCTTTAAGTTTGAAATACTAAAGGATCTTTTTTTTTATTCTTCTCTGTTAACTGAAGACCTATATTTATAGTATTTGCTTGGAGGGTGTGCATTTGCATTATCATTGAAAAGGTTGCTGTCAAAGGGAGAAAAACACGAGAGGATGATTCAATGAAACATACCCTTTTGTCTAACTCCGATTTACTTCCGCATGACTCTTGGGTCTATATCTCAGAGAGAGAGCAGCAGCAGCCTAAGTTCAATTATTCATGTTCTCTAATTAAGCCCTGCTGATTGTGCTGAAATGGAGATTTGATTTTGAAGAGAATGTGTCCTTAATGTTTTCCACAACAACAATAATTTGTCAAAAGGCAATATTAGTCTCCCTAGCATCCCAGAGTGCATCATCTTGGGACTTCCAGAATATTTTAGAGTCTGCATGTGGATTCTATCCAGCCCTTTGAAAGTCCCCTAATTGTTGACTTTAGGTTTTGGTTAGAAATGACACAAGTATCCAATTTCTTACTAATGAGTCTTTAGTCATTGTATATAGTCTACATATTTAAGAATTATTGTGCCAGGTTTTGTCCCTCTGTATTATTAATCAGTTGCCATTTGCATATGTGAAGAGTCTGCCTTCCAGGGACGGATGAGGTATTACAGTTTTATATTTATAAACTCAATCCAATGCAATCCAAAAAGGAAAACAAAGCATTAAAAGGCATTGTCCCAGGTGCTGAGATTCAAAAACAAGACCAATTGGTGTCTAATTTCTCAGAATGAAAGTCACACTACAAAAAGGAGTTAGTAAAACAGGACCTTCCTTATACATGGCATTCCATCTTTTGCCTTCATGCCTCATGTAGACTGACATACTGAGAATGCAATCTTCCTCTCCCATACCTTCAAATCTCTATCTCCTTTTAAAGCTCACATCATATTCAATCATAAATCAAAGGTTTCATGATGCCTCCATTCAACTATAAATATTCTCCCTGTTTCAAATAAAATTCTCTATATTTGTTTTTTGTATTTACTAATCTGTATATGTGCTGTTTCTCTCTAATAGTCATTAGGACCTATTTTATTTATCTAGCAAAGAAATCATAGTATCTAGCATCCAGTACTTAGTAAAAAGTTTTATGAATTAAATTGAATTCTTCCTTTTAGTAACTTGGCTTTTCCATACTTTCTTGACTCCTTGATGTCATTCATGAATGATTGAATGGATAAATGAATAAAAGCCATTACATAAACATGCATTGAATTCCAATCACTAGGCTAAGAGCTGAGGACACAACGACAAAAGCAAAGCAGTCTCTATCCTCAAGGAAATTACATTTCAACAAGCAGAAAAAAAAAAAACATATAGAGGGGAGTGCTGGAGGAGACTGGCTCAGTCATTCTAGGATTCTATGAACAATAACAAAATTGATTTGATCATTCTTCCAGAAAAAGAAAAGTGTATACCAAAAAGTGGAGAGTGAAATAAAATGTGGCTAACGTCTGACTGAAATAGTGCTCTAAACGAGGTAATCATGATCAGGACAGCAAAGCTCCAGGACAGAAACTTCAGAGATGAATTATATTCCCTGGTCTTCAGGGAAGCTAGCAATGCTGTCAAGAAAACGGCCAAAAAGTAGAGGAATATAATGACCACTGATATAGGTGTTCCTTTCACTTGTGCAATCCTTTATAAGATAGTGGGTACTTCACAGTGTTTAGAGAAATATTTCATTAGTTCTTTATTTATTTGGATATCATATTTGAATCAGAAGTGTTCAATGTAAATATTTTTCTCCCAATAAAAAGTTTCCCTTCTTGGCAGTTGCCTTGCTTTTTTGGGGAAGGGTGTTTGGGCCAGGTAAAAACCTTTCAGGTTCATGTAATTAAAAAGAATTGTCTTGGGGCAGCTGGGTAGCTCAGTGGAGTGAGAGTCAGGCCTAGAGACGGCAGGTCCTAGGTTCAAACCTGGCCTCAGCCACTTCCCAGCTGTGTGACCCTGGGCAGGTCACTTGACCCCCATTGCCCACCCTTACCACTCTTCCACCTATGAGACAATACACCGAAGTTAAGGGTCTAAAAAAAAAAAAAAGAATTGTCTTTTTTATATTTGTCCTTTGCCTAGTTCAAAGTTCTCATGGTAGCCATGGTTGTGAACATTACTTCCTTCAATTTTCCTCCATTAAAAAATGATACAGTCTTTTGTATGTAGGATACACATTTAGTAAAAATTTAATGTGGTATATGGTATAAGTTGCTAATTTAAACCTATTTTGGTTAAACTGCTTTCTCATCCTTCTGGTAGTTTTTATTGTATAGCCACATACCCAATATTCTTTAATTTTGGTGAACAGAATGTTACTGCGATCTATTATCTTTCTTGCTTCACTCCTCTACTTCTTTGTTTTTGTTGTAATAAACCTCCATCAAATACCCCAATTTTGCTGGCATAAGTAAACTAAAGTTCAGAGAAATCAAGCAATTTTTTTCACATTCATGAAACACACAAGCTATAATTATAAGATTTGAACCTGAACCTTACCTGAATCTAAACCTGGCACTCTTCCTTTTATCTCACATTATCTCACTTTGAAGAACCGAAAAAGAAACAAAACAGAGTATATCTTGAGATTGTGGCTTCAATCAAATTAGTGAGCAACAGGCCAAAAGTAACTTGAAATTGTAATTCGATTATGATTCATTATCCCATCTATGGACAGATGTGTCTAGAAGAAAGAAAATTTGAATATAACTCCTAACATTTTAGAATATAAGGGATTATCTAGTAAAATACATCATCATATATAAGAATTCTCTGCTATGACATTATCTAAAATTATGCATATCCTTCCAGTGGCAAATCATTTCCTAGTTCATATACTAGTCTATTTGGGCTCTGATTACATGGCATAGTGGTACCACCCAGAATAGCTTAATTTTAGTAGCACATATGAAAAATTCAATCAAATCTGGGAAGTAAAGTCTGTTAGGAAATAATGCTTGTTCAGATTTGAGCTGTAATAGATGGTTCCTGAGATCCTTTCCAATTTCAAGATTCTTTGTCATTATTAAAGTCCTTGTTGAAATTGAAACAAAACAAAAACCTTCAAAGTAGAAAAAATGGACATTAGAGAGGCCATAGTCATACACTCTGTCCTGAGCCATTGCCAGTCAGTCTGACTTTTTTATCTTGCCACTGGACTTGCAGGGCTCTGGAAGGAAGAATGAGACTGACAGTTTTATGTAACTCTCCCTCACTTAAATCCAATTCACTTTTAAATTAAGGCATCACCCTGTGATATCATTGTTCCTATTTGAAAATGAAGGATAAATAACAACAACAATAGATAGATAATTTTTTTTTCTTTTTGAAACCCTTACCTTCTCTCTTGGAATCAATCCTGTGTATTGTCCAAGTCAAAAGAGTAGTAAGGGCTAGACAATGGAAGTCAAATGACTTGCCCAGAGTCACACAGCTGAGAAGTGTCTGAGATCAGATTTCAACCCCCTAATAGGTAATTTATTTCTAAGTTATTATGGCTGGTTGCAATATGTTCAGGGTTAAATAATTAGTGAAGCATTTTGTAATTTAAAAAATAATCACAATTTCTCTAAATAGAAGAAGATATCTAGTTTGTTACCTGTAAACAGACTTAATATTCTCACTTCCTTTCCAATATTTGTTATATTAATTTATTCATTAATTTAATGAGCATTTGTTAAGTAACTCCTGCAGAGAAAAAAAAAAGACAAAAATAAACAGTCTTTTCCCTGTAGATGTTAATTATATTTTATTGGGGAAGAATAACATATACATAGTAAAGTAAATATACACAAAATAAATACACTGTAATTGTGGGGGGAGGATAAAGTAGATTGTGCTGTTATCTAATGAAGATCTAGATAGGTTTTGCAGGGCAGATGGCTCCAGAACTGAGCCCTGAAGGAAGTTAGTTATCTAACTGATTTATCAACAAGAAGTTATTAAGTACCTACAATGGTGATAACGCTTTGGGAATATGAAGTTAAAAAAGAAAGGCAAAATCCTGCTTGACCTCAAGGAGCTTGTAATTTATCAATCAGGTAAAATAATAGGTAGGTAAAGTAAAGGAAGAATGATAAAATAACACAGTTCTTGGTCATTCCTTGTTAGTTCAGAGGAGATGAAAACTGGATAATCATCCATTTTATGGCTTCATCTAAATAAAAGATTAAAATATTGAATGCAAGGACAAGTTCTTAAGATGGTCCCTTCAAGTTGAAATTGTCCCATTAAGGTCACTAGTCATTAAACTATTTTGAATCCACTCATCTATTTTGAATCCACTCATCAGGAGCAATCAAAGTATATATGTCCATTTTGTGTTCAAGGTTGCCAAGAGAAGTTTTATCAGATCCTTGTTTGAAATGTTGGTTAACTATGTCTTTACCATACCCATGATCTGCCTTATTTAGTGACCCTGGCAAAAAATGAAAATTATATATATATATATATATATATATATATATATATATATATATATATATATATATATATATATATATAATTCTAACCTCTGTCTTAAAATCAATACTGTGTTTTGGTTCCACTGTAGAAGAAAAGTAAGGGCTAGGCAATTGGGGGGTTAAGTGAGTTGCCCAAGGTCATATGGCTAGGAAATATCTGAGGTCAAATTTGAACCCAGGACCTTCTGTCTCTAGGGCTAGCTCTCAATCCACTTCCCCCAAATGCTATGTTTTTGATAAGTTGTGCTCATATTTATTAATTATTGTTTCCTTTTTCATAGGCTCTAAAATATTATCTTTAATAGTATATTTTGCAATTTGGACCACGAATGGAAGAGAAATTTACTGGTCTTTAGTTGGCAAATATATCACTCTTCTTTTTCAGAGAGAGACACATGCTTTTCTTCAGTCACACAACAAGATCACTTGAAGACTACAGGCAGCATTTGGGCAATTGCAGCTAACTGTTCCTTCAGTCTTCAGAGAGATGGTATGGGATAGTAATAGGCTTTGGGACTTGAAGTCCTGAAGACCTGCATCTAAGCCTGCCCCCGACACTTAGTATGTGACTATGGGAAAGTTATTTAATCTCTCTGAGCCTTAGTTTCTTCATCTGCAAAGTGGCAAAATTAATAACTGCCATAACCAACTCACAGTGTCATTGTGAGATTTCAGTGAAATATAGTATGTAGAAAGGACTTTGCAAAATTCAAAGAATGATAGGAATGCCAATGTTGGAGAATAGTAAGAGAACCATTAATTCATGGGATATATTATTCAACAAGAGAACCAGAAAGAAATCAAACAAACAAACAAACAAATCCTTTGGCCACACTTATCTCTCTACAGATGAATGGAGAAGGGATGCACTATGACTATTGCTAAGTTAACTACAAATATTCTTGTTCTTTTGCTTTTTTGTTATATTCTTCTACTGACTATGTCCAGAAACCAGTTAGTATTACTTCTACTTCTGTTTATTTTTTCTCATCAATTCCTGCTTGAAGCATTTCAGTCTTTAAAAAAAAAAAAAAAAAAAAAAAACCTCTCTGATCAAAAGAAAAGAGGCATTTCTCAAGCACTTTCACACAAAACGGCATCACCTTCATGACCTTCAATGCTGAAATTCCTCTTTCTCATGGAAATTTTCTTCCTTCTATCTTTCTGACTCACTCTTTCTATTTTTTATTCTCTATGCAACCTTCTGCCCTCTAATCTCCTGTGTTCTCCCAATCTATCACACTTGCTCTGGCCACACTTTCCTTTCTTTCACAGCCTTGGCATTATAGTTGGCCAATTCATATACATGCTTTCCTCACCGAGACTGAACATGTCTGAAACAACTCATCATCTTTCCTTATGAAAAGTTCTTCCTCTCAAATTATCCCTATCTCTGTAGAAGGTATAGTTATGATTCTAGTCATCAAAATTCATAAATTTAAAATCATCATTGATACCTTTTTCTCCCCATCACCACCACCCCAAAAATGTAGATAGCAAAAAATAAATCCTCTAGCTTTTATTGCCATCTATAGAAATGTCTTCTGGTTGTTTTGATCAAATATTGAAATTAATAACCATATATACATACACATATACTTTCTCACACACACACACAAATGCCTATTTGGGAGATTCTGGGACTTGAATCATGGTGCTTGACTAGAAATTGCTTATTTTGATTAGTGGTCCTCTTCTCTTAACTTTTTAATTGTGGATTTCTAGTAATTTTATCAAATCTCATTATTTTTCCATATAACATCCCTTGGATCTATCCTCTTCTTTCACACAACAAATAAAGTATTTCAGACACACTTCACCTCTCACTTGTACTATTATAGTAACCTGTTAATTAGTTTTTCTCCTTCTAATCTCTCTCCTCTCTAGTCTACCTTCCAAGAAGCTGCAAAAATAATTTTCCTGAAAAAAAGGTTTGGCCATATGACTTCTCTGCTCAGAAGCTTTTCATGACTTTCTATCACCTCTCAAATAAAATAAAAATTTCCCAATCTTATATTTAAGGCCTTTCACAATCTAACTCATTCTCTGTCTTTTCATGGTACTACTTGCCTATTTCATAGGTTGATTGATTGTTGCACTAGTGGAAATGGATTAATAGTTATTTCTTTGACTACTTTATTCTAAGTTACACATTTGTGCATTTGCAAAAACGACCTTCCTTGTGTAGAATCCACTCCTTCATCTTTTCCATATGTTAACTTGCTCATTTTCCTTCAAAAAGCAGCAAAGTTTAGTGGTTATCCGACTGGCAGTGGAGCCAGGAACAATGGGATCCAAGCTCTTCCTCAGACATGTACTGGCTGTGTGACTGTGGATACTTAACCTACCAGTCCTCTAAGGAAGGTGGTCAAATATGGAAATGTGTTTTGCATTATGAGAGCTGTATGGCCCAAATTATATTGCTTATTATTTCTGCTTTGGGAGAAGAAAGGAAGGGAGGGAGATGGTTTGATCTTATATTTTTGGAAAAAAATGTGGAAAATTATTATTACATATAATTGGGAAAATAAAATATCTTTGAAGACAAAAAAAGATGGTCATACGGATTGGTAGAGTAGGAACACCCATCCAGGAATTCCCCATAACAGTGAAATTATAATTGTTTTTGTTGTTGCTGTTGTTTTTGCTCTTGTTGTTAAATAATGTACCTTCCCTAAGGAGAATTTCTTGAAGGACATGAAGAAGAGTCAGAAGTAATGAGAAAGCATGGAGAGGCTGTAAGTTTCAGAAATGGAATGTTGTGATCACATTGTGGAGTTTATTCGTCTATTAAACAATAGATGTATGGAGTGTGGAAGGAATCATAATATTGTGCTCTGGAGAGGAACAGAAGAGATTCCAGGATGAAGTAACTGCATATTTTATATCATACAAACATCTTGTGCCCCAAGCTTCCAATAAACCTCTGAATGAGTCCTATGGGTAAATCTCTTAGAATTGCAATGCATGTTTGCTAACACATACACACATACACACAAAGTCATCCATAAATTTTTTCACTGAAATAGTCCTTCTACAAAGCATTAATATCTTTCAATATTTCCTTGAAATTGTTTCTTGATTGAACACTGAGTCCTGTTCCATATAGAACTATAAAAGGGCATCTAGTTGGCTAAGTAGATTGAGAACCAGACTAGACATGGGTGGTCCTGAGTTGAAATATGGTCTCAGATACTACCAAGCTGTGTGACCCTGGGCAAGTCACTTAACCCCCATTGCCTAGCCCTTAACACTCTTCTGCCTTGGAACTAATACTGAGTAGTGATGCTAAGACAGAAGGTAAGGGTTTAAAAACAAACACTCATGGATTCTTATGTTTGATGTGTATAGGAAACAAATTAAAAAAAAAAAACAAAACTAGTATAAGGGCAATTTAAGTATGACCAGGCTGGAATAATCATTTCTGTTATTTTTGAAGTCTATAGGGAACTGCATATTTGAAATTAAACCTGAACTTGGGCTCTGTTCAGAGTAATTGTTTTCTGCTCTTGCCCAGGCAAGAGTTTGTGAAATGGATTTTCTGAATGCTGTTGACCTTTTCGCATAGATTTTTGCCAAGGCCGTGAGAATGTTTTTTGACCCATTCTTGGTAGAGTGTCTACAGAGAGACAAATGAGGTATGACTTTATCATGCCATATTGAGCACATAGTTAGCTAAAAGCTACCACTATTAACCCTTCCAAGTATAATAGCACTCTGTCTTATTATCTAATGCTAAAAACAACAACAAAGTGAAAATGCAAACTACTACAAGGTTCCCTGTTTTCCAGAGGTTTTAGAGAAAGCGTGAGCACCTCCTCAAATGGATGCTTAGCATAGATAAATGTATGTATTGAAAAGTTTTATAGATCAGGTAAAAGTTCGGAGACATAATTAGTGCATTTTGCTCCCAGAAAAAAAAGCCACCAAAGTATTCTGAAGTTAATTTTTTAAAGAAAAATTAAGTTTATTTTGATGGGGGAACACAGACACTTTGTAACTATTTCTGGTTTTATCCAAATTGAGGAAAGAGAAAGTGTGTTCTATAATGACTTGCTATTTTTAATAATTATTCTCCCTAACTGGAAGCTCAGCTGAGTTGTTTCAAACTCTATCAATGACTGGAAATCCTATCAATATTGGAAGATGATGACAATAATGATAATAATGATAATAATAATAATAATAGGATTTTATAGGGCTATAAAATTTATAAAATGCTTTACAAGCATTATCTCATTTTATTTTCACAATAATCTGGAAGGTAGTTGCTTTTATCTCCATTTTACACATGAGTAAAATGAGGGAGAGACTGAGAAAAATGCCTTGCCCAGAGTCAGATAGTATGGAGCTGAATTTGAACTAGGTCTTCTAGATCTCAGAACTTATACTCAATTTGCTGGACCTTCCATTGGTTTTTAAATTTCATTGTCCTAGGGTAGAGTCTAGTTCTTCTGTGTCTACTCCCCATTAGGTTATAGCTTTGAAGCGAAGTTGATATGGGTCTAGACAGTGATTCATCAGAATGGAGCTATCAATCACATTATTTGTTATTTTGTCAGAGCAGTAAAACTCAACAGAGCAAGACTTTGCTCCTCATCATGGCCGAAGGGTAGAATTAGTCCAAGGAGTTTTATCTTCACAGGGCTGGCATAGGTTTATTGAACAGTTTTTGTGTGGTAAGTAGAAATGCTAGTTTTAAATATTTTGTGACTTTTCTCACACTGTGATCTTTAACTGATTGAATCAAATTTCAAGTACTAATTTCATTTAAATCAACTAAATAAGCAATTTTAAGCACCAAATTTGTCTAAGATTCTAGGTCCTGGAGATAAAAAAAAAATAAATGTCTTGCTTTCAAGGAGTTTAAATCCTATTAGAATATGTAACATGGAAAAACAGGTAAATAAACATTAAGAGAAGAGAGCACATTAATAACCAAGGGAATTAGAAAAAGCTTTCTATAGGAAGGGGTACCTTTGCTTAACAAAGGATTCTAAAAAACAAAATTAAGAGAGATAAGAATTTAAGTTATAGAGGTCAATCTGTATAAATGTTTGGAGATTGTAGATAAAATGCTAAGTTCTAGAAAAAGCAAGTATACCTATGATATTCTTTAGAGTGATTAAGAGTTATGTAAAATAAAATAATAAATTTAAGCTGGTTTATTTATGGACTCTAAAGAAGTCAAAGAAATGTTCATTCAAAGTGCATTATTTGAAAACAAAAAGATGATCATTCTTTTAGATTTCCATGAAGGTATCACACTGTAGCATACTCAAAACCTTTTGGTGATGATCACGACTCACAGACAGTCCAACTTTCCAACTTATACATTCTAAAAATGAAGCATTATACGAGTCAGTCCTTTGGGGAGGACATACATATGGTTTTGTTAGGTTTCTGTAAAAAGAGTATTGTTCTTTTCCTCTATCTTAGATAGAAAACAAACACCGCTAAGGAAAAAAAATTAAAAAGATTCAAGTATTTCAGGAAGTGGTCATATGTTTCTTTCCATAAATAAGACTACAGTTGATTTTATTTAACAAAATGTGCCCTTCTTCTTCTTCCCCTCTCCCCATACAGATTAGAAGTAAGTTATGTTAGATTCTTTAGGAAGCCCAAGTGAAATAAGATTTCAACTGTAAAAATATTGTTTCTCCGTTTCTTTCTCTGGATATGAAAACATTAGTATGCATTTCAATTAAAAACATACTTGCCTGTGAGAAGGCACCAAGAATCATGTTAGCCTGTAGTGAAACAGAGGCAGGCTTCTTTACAAAGTCTGCTTCTTGATAAAACAAGTTGTCTTGAAATGAATTATTCACAGTCCGAGTTCCAAACAGTCAGACATACTGATACCAGGTTTAAAACACCTGGACCTAATTCTGCAGATTTTTTTTTGAGCAATGTTTCTTGGTCTTTTATGAAATGCCCTCATTAAACCAAGAGACAGGAAAAACATTATATATATATATTTTTTTTCCCTAGTTTATTATAAGGCTCCTGCCAGCATTGCTCTCATTATCCTCTATTTTCATGGAAAGTTGTACCACAATCATAAAAATGTGCTCCCGGCTATAACCTAGTGTACCTGGGGCTCTGGAGAGTAGCTCCTAGTTTTTATAAATCCCTTCTCCTCTCATCCACCATGATCTCCTTCTTCATCCTCCTTGATATCAGCTTTAACCTTGTAAGATACATTATAGAAAGGCAAGAACCAAAAAACCAAAGAATTCATCAGTTAGGCATTTTTCTCTCCTCTCATAACCTAAAATTTTTTTTCTAAGTTTCTTTCAGAGGACCGATTATGCTTTTAAGAGCTTAGGAAGGACTTGTCTTCTTTGGCATTTTTTGCAAAGAAAATAGGAACCAGCTGTTTAATGTAGATTGGAAAAGCAACGACTGGGCATGTGCAATGACATTTCAAAGTACCATTTTAGTGAAGCATGGCTATCCTTGTGCTTTGCTATGCTAAATGAAATCAAACAAGTAAGATGAAGGGAAGTAGTGGATTCTAGCAGATTTGGCATTTTGTTACTGTCCTACATAGAATTCTGAAACAAATCCAAGGTCTTATATCCATTACTGACAGATGAGAAATGCAGGCATGAAGAAAACAAATAAAATGGGGCTCATGAATTGAGGCCACACAAGCCTAACAAGTTCCCCAAAGTTTTGCTGTTGTTGTTAAATGTTATTATGTAGAAATTCAATTTAAGTGAATTTTTAAAACCTGTCCATATTTATTGAACTATATTCCAGATCTCTTTATTTTCTAGGGAACGTAACCTGTGTGAAGCCCCTAAACTTAATGTTCTCTCTTTGTAGCTCAGGCTAACCCCTATGCATTGGGTGGGTAGGGGGGGGAAGGTTAAGTTTAATAAATGAAATAATCTCTACTTCCAAAGAAAGAGCATTCTAGTGGGAGAGTCAATCTGTTCATATATAAATAGGAATTACTAAGAGGAAAAATACCCTCAAATAAGTACCCCAATAAATAAATACAAAATGCATACATTTTAATAGGGAGATGGTGCTAATAACCATGAAAATGAGTAAATTAGTTCTATAAATGAGATAAGGAAGAATTTTAAATGTTAGAGTGAAGATTTTTGTAATTTATAGTAAAGGCACAGGAAGTTGATTTATAGGAGACAGGTAGTTGGTTCTACAATTTGATTAACAATTTGACAGCTGTATTTCAAGGAAATTAATTTGGGAGACAGAATGGATAGGAAAGAGGTAGAGATAGGCAGATCAAATAGGAGGCTATTTATTGTCTAGGCAAGTTGTGATGAGGGTCTGAGTGAAAGAGAAATGGGAATGGAATTGAGAGATGTGCAAAAAGAAGGGTCCACTAATCTTATTTTTCTAATGTCAGATTTAGGAAAATTTAAATAAATCTCTGGTCTAAATCATCTGGTATATCAATTATCCTTTAGTTGGCCAAGGAAAAATAAGTATAATAAAATTAAATTAAAATTATTTATGCAAAATTTTGCTCATACATATAGTAAAGTCAATTTTTCTGAAAACAGAATATCCCACAAGTGAATATAATTTAGGTCATTAATACTACAATACTAAATAAAATAGCATATAGAAAAAAGGAAGTAACTGATACTCTTTATGCTTAATATTGTTTTAGTATCTATATTTTTCCTATTCTTACTAAAGTATACTTACATTGGAGTATTTCCAAAGTTTGATTATTGGCAAAAATATCTTATTAAAAAATTAAATAGTACAACATTTGTTTAAAATACCATATTTATCTACCTAAATAGCTAGCCATACTACACACATGAGAAAACGGAGATGAAGTAGAAGTGACAAAAGAAGAAAAACAATTTTTTCCCTACAGAGTGGAATTAGTATTATAAAAAATTACTTATAGATCATTTGGAAAATAGATTTATCTAAAATGTTAATGCATATGATGTGATGCTTGTTGACTTTTTTAAAATGCTCAAATGATTAGAATATTATTTTTGGCATATTTTCCCTTATTTATTTCTGTTATGAGGTGGTACTCACAAAGACCATGTTTCCATGAGGTCAACACTTCAACTCCTTTGATCTTAGGCTTTGATTTCTTAATGGATAAATCAGACACTCCTTTTGAAAAAGGTGAACTTGTCTGCTTAGTAAAACTGAGGGAAGGTTTCAACCTAAAATGTTTTCTTTTAATGTTTTCTTTAAATCTCTTTTGTTTATTTGATTAAACCTAGATAATCTGGTATAGTTATGGGCAATTGGGTTTAGTTCGTGTACTGTAGAGTATTTAGAAAGTGGTGACCAAGATGTGGAATGATCTTGAAATCATGCTATACATATAATTGAAGTAAATAGGGATGGTTAACAAAAAGAAGGTAATGCTTAGAGGATGATTGTCTTCAAGGTCATGAAGGACTATTGAATGGAAAAAAGCGGTGACTTGTTCTGTGTGGCAGACCTAGGAACAAAGAGTGAGAGTTCCAGAGAGGTAAATTTAAGCTTGATGTAAGGAATACCTCTTTAATTATTAGGGTAATCCCATAATGGAATGGGTTGCAAAGGAATTTATTGAGTGCCTTCTCACTCATTGGACATCTTCTGTTATGGGATGGATATGTTCTTCATCCGTGTTGTAGATAGATGAGTCATTCCTCTGTGAACTTTTCTCTAGTGTAAGCAATATGTATCTTCTTTCATAACATGATGAACGTGGAAATACATATTATGTGATAATATATGTACAACCTATATCATATTACCTGCTTTCTTGGGGAGGGAACAAGGATGGGAGGCAGAGAGAGAACATGGATTGCAAATATCAGAAATGAATATTTTTTAAAATTGTATTAACATGTAATCTGGAAAAATAGAAATGCATAGTAATAAATAAATATATTGACATAGAAGAAGACTTCTATTACATTGGGGCAAATTCTCTGTTTAGGTTCTTTGAAGAAACTAAAACAAATTACAAAGTATAAGAAGATACAAATGAGTTATGATCTCAAATGAGGAAAGGAAAGCGTGCATTGATGGGATCACATATATGTTGAAATGCTATAACTGTGCCCACTTTCATGTCTGTATATGTTTATATGCATACATATTTACATATAAATGCAGCTATTATTATGTATACATATATACAATGAATACTGAAGAGACAATATTTCCTTATCCTAATCTATATATAGATCTAATTGGAGATTTGACATATTTTACAGAAATTTTATGTCAGTTGAATATTCAAGCTGAAAATATTACTTTTACACATATATACAAAAATCTAAGAGACTGCTACAGGTTTGATTTTCTATTTATATGCACCTATTCGATTTAATCCAAAACCATGATGCGAATGAAATTAACTCTTAATCCTTCTCCAGTATGTGCTCACTTTACAAATATAGATTAATTAATTTGGAAATTATATGATGTAAAATGTCAAAGTATTGAAAGGATGAAAGAAGAAGGTGGCTATATATTTCAAAATGAATGTGAAATGCTACTATTACACCACTACCCAGAGTATTTGCTTTTTTCATACATATTAATATCCAGGACAGGAATATTCCTTTTAGCATTAGCTTCCCTGCCCAAGCAAAGCATAAGAGATTCTAAGAACTAGGAAAAGAAAGCAGCAGTATAGAGTATACATCTCTCCTTAAAACTCTATTGAGATGAGGACAAATAATAAAGAGAAATAAAAATAAAGCTCAAGGTATGGAAAGTTCTTAAATGAGCATGAACACAGAGAGAAGCTGCAATTTGATACTATATGCTGTGAACTCCCCCAGGGGCAGCAGCAATGTTGACTTTCCATTACATTGTGAGGAATGTGAAGCTTTGATTTTGCCAGGGAATGTGGAGCAAAGCAGAGTTCCCTAATGGAAAACGTGGTGGCAGACAGACTTTTAATTTAAATGTTTTTTTTTCCACTTGTAGTTTTTCTTTTTTGGTTTGTATCTAGACATTAATGAAATTCAATAGTATATATTTTTAATCTTATGGTAAAACCATTGCCTTTAGTCACTCCTAGTCCAACTTTGTCTAGAGCAAATGAAGAAAACTGAGCATCAGAAAATGCAAGCAAAATTCCTTCTATTGAGAAAAAATATGAACTTTGAATAAATAATGTAGTAAAATGCTAAGCCTATAAAGGTGAGGGTCATAGGTAAATAAAGAGAATCAAGAAAAACATTATCAGAGTTGGAAGGAAACTTATGGGGGCAGCATGGTGACTCAGTGGATGGAGATGCAGGCTCAGTGATGGGAGATCCTAGATTCAAATTTGGTCTTAGACACATCCTAGCTGGGTAACCATGGACGAGTCACTTAACCCTGATTGTTCAGCTCTTACCACTCTTCAGCCTTGGAACCAATACACAGTATTGATTCTAAGATGGAAGGTGAGGGCTTAATATCTATCTATCAAAAGTTCATAGAGGAAATAAAGAATAGCATGTTCCTTCTATGGCTATGTCTATGTCTTGTTACAGTTTGGGTATAAGAGTATATCACTTGGTATGATCATCTATCTTTATTCTCACTACCACTGGCCCATTTTTTTCTGAAGTTATCCCTCCTCAATAATGAAAGAAGTTAATGCTCTTTTATGAGTATAGGTTATCACAGGAAATAAAAAGCAGAAGGATTGCAACTACAATCATGTCTTTAGGGCCTTTTGGTCATTAGGAACTTTCTTTCCATTGACATGATGGTACTCTATGATTTGCAGATATTCATCATTACCAGGAAAACTCATTCAGTGAAAAATTTTTCCTTTGTGCTAAGGAGCAGGCAGGGTCTGGGGAAAGTACTGCACAACATCTCAAAGGAAGTTCAGCCTATTCTCTTCTGGTATTTGATTCTGCTTTAACTCATTGTTCCTCTTAAGAAGCTAGATGGGATAGTAGAGTGGGTTGAAAAAGACCCGACTTAAACTCTTACCTCAGACACTTAGCAGAGTTGACTTGGATCAACCACCTAATATCTTTCATCCTTTGTATTCTCATCTACGAACTAGAGCTGATAGTATTAGTGGAATTGTTTTGAGAACAAAGTGAGATAATACATGTCAAGTGCTTTGTAAATCTTAAATAATGTTAATACCTATTATTATTAATATTATTATTATTAGCATATGTCTCAAATATATGTGCTAATGGTACCTTGAGCTAAATAGGTCTTTGTCATCCGTTTTTCCCTTTGTGGATTGTTAGGTCAATTTCTTGAATAATGATGAGTCAATGGATAAGCCCTTTAATGTGCTGGACTCAATATGGTGGGTGCAAAAAAAAAAAAAACCCAGCAAAGAAAGTACTTGGTGTTCTCACCATTAATAAGAACTCAATTTCCCATTTGAATTTTATGAAATATACCTCCCTAAGAGTGGCAAACAACTTTTGTGAGCATAGATATCTTTATTATTGTGTGACCTATTAATAAGTATTTTTTAAACCTTTATCTTCTTTCTTAGAATCAGTACTGTGTGTTGGTTCCAAGAAAGAAGAGTAGTAAGGGCTATGCAATGGGGGTTAAGTGACTTGCCCAAGGTCACCCAGCTAGGAAGTATCTGAAGCAAAATTTGAATGCAGGATCGTCTATCTCTAGGCCAGGTTTTCAATCCACTAAGCCAATTATGTGCCCCCCCAAACAAGTACTATTGAATAAAGTTATCTCTGTATGTGTGTGTATGTATATATATATACATATATATATAAATGTATGTATTTATATATAGCTATGTTCATATAGTATCATATATAATACTGTATGACCTCAACATATCCATATATATTTATATATATAAAACATATAATACTGTATGAACTAAACATATCCATATATAAATCTATAGTATTTTATGTATTTATATTCATAAAATACCATATAACCTCAACATTTGCATGAGGTACTCTTTGTTGGAGCAAATATTTAAAGTTAACTTTGTTCTGCCAAGTCAAATGCATTTTTCATAATCCACAAAGGAAAAAAATGAGATCTTATACAATCTTCCCTTAGCTGCATGATTATAAAGATCCAATTTCTTGTCAAGAATTACTCTATTATTATATTTTCACTGATGCAGTCTTCTTATCACACATAGATCATAGATTTAGACCTTGAAGGGATGTCAGAAGCCATCTGATGATTTTTAAAATGAAGGTCAGTATATTACCTAACTTGCCCAAACTTATATAGATAGTAAGTTAAAAGGTGGTGTTTAAATCTAGCTCTTTTGACTTGAGTCATCATTCTTTCCATTATACCATGATGCCTTTTAAAGGTATTATCATGGAATATTTTATATTTTTACAATAGTAAAATAAGAATCTTTTCTAATTAGATTCTATGTGAAATGAAGATTTTTTTCTCCAGTGATAAGCTATTTCCTAAAATAACTTCTCTATTGTGCTGTTCATGCCTCCAGCAGTAGAGAAGTTTTGTGGCAAGTAACGTGGCAGTATAATGGAATGAACAGGGAGCTTGACATCAGAAGAAACCTGGGTTTGGGTCCCTACTTTATCTTTCCCTTGATGTACGAATCTGAGTAATTATTTCCTCTCTCATCACCTCTGTTTCCTCAGCTGTAAATGAGGGTAATCCATGAATCACACAGTAGTTGTAAGGAAAGTTTCTTTGCAAATTTTCCAGTACCATAGGAATGAAAGATCATTATTATGCATATACATTGAATTTTTAATCAATATTAAAATATTTTTTAAATTCTGAGTTAAAGTTTTCTTTCCCCCTCCACCCCCACCCAAAGCACAATGTGTACTTTTTTGTCTTGGTCATGATTTAGGATTAAATGGGTTTAGGGATTTAATTCTCTATGTACAAATTATTTCCACCAAATGAAGATCAGCAACTTCTCTATAATTTTGAGTTTAGAAAGGTTCTCATCTTGGAGTTCATGGGCCTGTATAATTTTATGTAAATGTAACTAATGTATTTAAAATAATATTCTGAAAACTATTCCAGTAGGCTTTAGCAGAATAACCAAGGAATCCACGAAATACCCAAAAACGTTAAGAGCCTCTATTTAAGTGAATTGCCTGAGACATCAAACATTTAAGCAGCACTGTCATAAGTCAGAGGCAGGCAGGACTTGAATGCAGGTTTTCTTCATTCACTTTCTACTTTATCCGTTATGGTAAGTTGCCTCTCTAAAAGCAGATATTCTAATATTTTGTAAGAAAGAAATGAGTAAAATAGACAAATTTGGGGTGACGAAATCAAACCCATTTTATATGTACATGAAAAATGCTCTAAATTACTACTGATAAAGAAAAAGTAAACCAAAATAATTCTGCAGTATTATCTCAAAACTGATTGGCTAAAATGACCAAAGGGCAAAGTGACAAATATTGGAGGGAAAATGGAAAAGTGGGAACACATACAGTCTTAGTGGAACTGTGAACCAATCCAACCATTTGTTTTTGAGCAATTTGGCATTTAAGAGGTATAAAACTGTATATGTTCTTAGATTACTGGGTCTATTTCCCAAGGAGATTAGGGGAAAAGGGTAAGGACATGTATGTTCCAATATATTTATAGCTGCTCTCTTTGGGGTGACAAAAAACTGAAAATTAAGAGGATGTCCATTAACTGTGAAATGGTTAAACAAATTGTGGTATATGATTGTGACAGAATACCACTGTGACATAAGAAACATAAATAGATTAATTCTTTTTCAAAAATTAGAAAGAACTACATGAGATATAAAGACCAAAATGAGAACTAAGAAAACATTACATATAGCTATTAAAATAATAATTTGTGAATAATCACCTCCAAAGAAGCAACTATAAGCAATGATAACATGAAAGACATAATCTATACTTACATATCTATTTGATGGATGATCCTTCTAAGGTGTGGAGAGGGGAGGAAGGACTTAAGATATGAAGAAAGACATTCTATTAATAAAGAAAGAAATGAGCAATCAATTCTTTATATGCTTTGAGAAGTTTTAATAAATATTCCTTAATTTGAATTGCATTGAATTTTAATGTATATTTGTGCAGAAACTGGGGGGAAAACCATTATTGTTTTAATTAGGCTTAGAAACCTCAGACTATGATTTATCCTCCCTTCTATGATATTAAAAGGTTTATTTTGAATTAGTATATTACATCTCACTATTTCCAATAACTATTTTCCAAGCATAATATTTATGATATTTCACTGAACTTTTTAATACAGCTTGATTAGGGTTTAGTCATGTCCTTTCTCCATCTTTGAAAAACTGCCAATTTATTGCCAGAACTCATTTCTTTTTCAGTTCAATATTATGCTTTCAATGCAATAGGACGGAGGTAAGTTTCTAAAGTACCTTCATTAGGTCTATATTAAAGTGATTCATTTGTATCCTCCATTTGGAGATCCTCCATGAAAGATTGGAAAGACAAGGTAAGGAGGGGTAGGAGCTAGGGTAAGGTAGGGCTACATTTTTATTCACTTCATTTGGTAGACATATATGATCAGAGATAAAACATCTTTTACTATCATGAAAAACCTCACCTATTAAAAAGTTCAATGTTGGAGGAAATGTGGCAAAGAGATAATAAGGAAAAAATACATGTACAAAAATATTCATAGCTGTGCTTTTTGTGGTGGCAAAAAAAATGGAAAATGAGAAGTTGTTCCTCAATTGGGGAATGGCTGAACAAACTGTGGTATATGATGGTGATGGAATACTATTATGCTATAAGGATTGGTGATCGGAGGCTTTCTATATGAACTGGGAGAACTTCCAGGAACTGATGCAGAATGGAATGAGAAGAACCGGGAGAAAATTGTACACACAAAGTAAAACATTGTGTAATAATCCAAGGTAATGGACTTTGCTACTAGTAGCAATGCAATAAGCCAGGAAACTTCTGAAGGACTTATAGGAAAGAATCCTAACCACAGTGAGAGAAATAATGATGGGAATAGAAATGCAAAAGAAAAAACATATGATATTACTTATCACATGTATATATGGGCATGTGATTTGGGATTTGGGCTTTAAAAGATCATTCAATAGAAAAAAATGAATAATATGAAAATAGATATCAAGTGACAACATTTGTACAACCCTGTGGAACTGCTTGTCAACTCTGGGAAGGGGGAGGAAATAGGGGAGGGAAAGAAAATGATTTATGTAAACATGGAAAAATTTTTAAAAATTGAAATAAAAAAAGTTCAAGTCTCTAGAAAAAAAGTATTCTCTTTAAACTTGACTGATGTACAAAAGCAGTAAGTTATACAGACTTTGGAAGTTGAATTCTCACCATAATTTAAGTGTGTGTGTGTGTGTGTGTGTGTGTGTGTGTGTGTGTGTTTATTGGACAGTTGCCAAAGGCTTGCTTATAAATTCAGATTGAATGAATCTGAATAGATGGAGTCCAGATCAATCCAATTCAAAAAACAACATAAAAAATGCTTTAAGCACTTTATGTGTGCTAGGCAGAAGGGGTAAATAAAGACAGAACAGAAGAGAATCTATACACTTTGGGGGCTTATATTCTATTAGGACATGTAATCTAATTGTAACTTTATAGGCTATCTTTTGTCTTTCAATATTCAAACTTTATCAGTGATTCTATAATGACTTTGTGACAGATACTTTATAAGATAATTTCACAAGTATTTACTAAATGAGACATTTCTTTGTACACACTTACTTTCTGCAATTGTGAACCCTTGCTAATATATTCAACCAGAAAGAATAGGCTTCACATAATGGAAGATATAACAAATGATGTATAGATGTTTATTGTAACACTATTTTCTTTAAGGCTCCTGACAGAACTAAAATTGTCCATATGAGTAAAAGAAACCCAGCATGAATCATAAACTCATAACCTTAGATCTGGAAGGGATTTTAAAAATCATTTAATCCACTTCATTCAATTGATAAATGAGATTTAGAACTTTGAAGACAAGCCCAAGATTACAAAACCAATAGGCACTAGAGCTATAATTTGAACCTTGATTTTATTTTAAAACCACTACTTCTTTTGCTTTGTTAATGATTTTTTTTGTTCTGACCTAGGATTTCTTCAATGTAGGATTCTTAATTAGAAATTCCATTCACTTATGCCAATCAGCAGCTCCTTTGAACCATATAGTCATATCCAAGGCTATCGAGATTTGCCAACGATATGGAGAAATTCTCTTGAGTTTTGTCACTAGCCAGTATGCAACAGATGCATGCCTTAAACCCAAGTCTTTCTGTTTCCAAGATCAGCCTTCTATCCATTAAGCCACCCTAACACTCACAAATTTTGTCAACTGTTAAAGATATTGATTATCATACAAATAAATTTGTTCATAACTTCAACCAAGAATGGCTATGTTTGAGTGGATAATGTAATTAATCTTGTTCTTCCTGCTCACTCCCCATTTGATTTTGTGTATAAAACTTGTTTTTTTATTGACAAGTAGAGATATCCTTGCAAATGCTTAACAATCATCTCTCTAAAAATATTATACTTGGCATACTTTTAAGTATATTATAAACAATGAAAAAAAGGAAATCGAGTTTTGATATGTAGCATTTGTCAATTTCTGTTATGTAAATATTTGCATTTAAAATTTAGGAATGGACTCTCAAAAGTAGATATGAGCTGGCTCCAGCACACCTCTGCATGTGCAGTACTGCCAATGAAGAAATCCTCTCATTCTTTACTTGCTCTGAAACTTTAAGTCTTAGACTCTAAGACTTGTAGTGTTACAGAAAAGGTTACTTTAGTTAAAGAGGATAAGTGACTTTCCAAGAGGCAACCATCTAGTGTTTCAGAATCAGGATTTGAATGCAAGTCTTTAGATTGCAAGATTCCATATCTACTTGCCATGATACTCTCTGCCTCTTGTATGAAAATGTTAAAAAAATCAACTCACAATCCTATATTGTCATTTTTACACAAAGCACCATTATAACATCCATTTACAGTCTTGCTTATTCTCTCCTGCATCTCAGCTGTCACTCAATGACTTTAGAAATATAATA
Source organism: Gracilinanus agilis (assembly GCF_016433145.1). Lineage (NCBI taxonomy): Eukaryota > Metazoa > Chordata > Mammalia > Didelphimorphia > Didelphidae > Gracilinanus > Gracilinanus agilis. The sequence goes on from NC_058135.1 coordinate 136,693,346, forward strand.
ACAAATCTTTCTTAATTTAATAAACATTAAACACAGAAAGGAATATACACATCAGTGGAGTCACACATCCATTAGTATAAGAGTATACAGAGCACTATTATCACATACTGAGGATCATGGAAATCTTGACTCAGCCATGGTTCCTGTTTCAATGGATACTAGTTTAAGAGAGATATAAGCACAGCACAGAGAATTATGATGTACAATATAAAATGAGACATGCATTAGATAGCTTCAAAGCAAAGTGATACTTGAGCTCTGAATGGAACCATCCTCATCAGCTGAGGACCATCAGGTAAAGTTTCTTGAAACAGGTAATGTTTGAGTTTAATTTGAAAAGTTGTTGAAAAATTTACTGAGTATTGGGAAAAGAAGATATTCTAGACACAGGAAGAAGTGTGCGTATCTACAGATGACAGGATTATCCCAAGTCTGAATCAGAAAGTTTCAAACCCTACATATCTTCAATCATGTCTAGTAATAGTATCTGCCCCTTATTTTCCTTTTTCTTTTTTTCCCACACTCTTTCTTTTAAAAGATGAAGATGCTCAGGCATCACAGGATCACAGGATGCTGAAAGGTCTCTCTATTAGCCTCCATCTGTCCTCTCTGTGTCTGCGTTTCTATCTTTGTTTGGCTTGTCTCTTTCTGTCTTTGTCTCTGTTTCTCTCTGTCACTCTATGTTTCTGATTTTCTTTGTGTTTGTCTCTCTGTCCCCTAGCTACTTCCTTGAAGCCCAGAAGCATGACCAAAACTGCTCTTCTTACTCTCATTCTATATTACCTTTCCTCATTTCCCTAGAAAGAATCTTTGACATATCTTCACTTTCTTATAACATATTCTACTCTTAACTTCTTACAAATGAGTTTCTGACTTTAACTATTCAACTGAAACTTTTATCTCTAAGGTTACCAATGATCACCGGTGGAACTTAAAATGATTAATTTCCTTCCTCTCTGAACTCATTGATTATTTTGGAGATGACAATTTAAAGTTTGTACCTAGGAGTTCATTCTTCACTATATTCTCACAAAATCTGAAAGGCACATGAACAATGAGAATTATGAAGTATAAAATTTATAAAGTAATAAAATCTATATTGGTTCTCTCTCTTCATGTTTTTCGGCTTGTTTCTTGTTTGAATATGAGCATCATTTCTCAATCATTAAGTAATCTAGTGCACTAATAAATAGTTTTTAAACTCCTTTAAGAATATGATTAGCAAAGAAAAAATCCCTTGTCTCATTTCTAGGTAAACAATGGTCTCAATGCCAATTTCAGTCTTCTCATTGAATAGAAATGGAAGGTATTATGATGTAACAGATAGACTACTTGACTTGGTGTCAAAAGGTCTTGGGTTCAAGCCCATGATCTAATTTTTCTAGCTAGGGCATCATGTGCAAGATATTTAACCTCTATAGAAACACGAAAGAAAAACATATGATTGATCACATGGTTTGATGGGTATATGATTGGGGATTTTTACTTTAAAATTATATTTAACCTCTATAAGCATCAGTTTCTTCCTTTGTAGAATGGAGATAACTGTTATACTATCTACATGAAAGAATTTTTGTTAGAAAATTGATATATAAATTTTCAACTGTCATTTTCCTAGAATAATAGATTTTGAGCTAGAAAGTATTTTAGTGTTCATCTACCATTTGACCCTCTCATTTTGCAAAGGAACAAATTGAGATTTAATAATTTAAGAGCCTTATCCATGGTCACACAAGTAGCAAGTGGCATAGCAAGGATTTGACCTAGGTCCTCTGATTCTAAATAAAAGTCTTTATACTGTGCCAGTCTCACTTTGAATTTCTCTTATGAAAATACTTTATTATAACTTTCTGTTGGGAATATCTCATTTAAGGATTGTATTTTGCCTCTGAGAAGATCTTGAAATTCTCAAAAGTGGTAACTTTCCAGGAAAGTTGTGCTTATAAAAATGCTGAAATTATCGCATTTTGCAGCTTTCGTTTTAAATTTACATGGCATGCATAGTGGATTCTAAATCTTCTGACCAGGGTTAACTGCATAACCAAGAATGAGATGAAACCCAAAATAAGAATGACAGGGTGGAGTAACTATTCCTCAGCCTGTTTTCAGCTACTGGGTATTTTTAGTGTTATGTATAAAATGCTCAGCATGGTGCTTGGATGACACAGATGCCAGATGTTGAAACCATGCAGGTTTCGAAGGTCAAAAATTCAGCCATCATGATAATAAACCAATTATTCTGACATACAGCAAGAATGAAACAAACACTAGATGAGTCTGCATCTGCAAGGCTGTGTATTTTAGAGAAATGAAAGACCACCTTTACAACTGGGGAGCCAGTTCCTACAACATGTAGACCATCTTGTAGCTCTCCTGCTGGTAAAAGAACTTCATAAACTTAGTTTATAAACATTGGCTTTACACAAGCTTGTACCACAGCCACATTTTCCAAACATTTCATTTGGGTAACATTAAGGATGTGTGGAAAAAAATTCATTTTTTTCCCTTTTAATTACTAAACTATCTTTCCTTTAAGTCAAATTTAGTCCATATGCTTCTTTCTTACTCTTTTTAAAAATCAGTTATCCAAAACATTGATCTGTAATATCTATAAGATTATTTCACATTCAAAAAACTTTTTGAGATCTTTATTTCCCCATTTAAAAAGAGCCAAATTTTGCCAAAATCGTTCAAGTGGCTATTACCAAGTAGATAAATATGCAGATAAATAAATATGCATACACACACATATATATGTTAATAAATATATATATATAGAGAGAGAGAATTAATAACCCAGACTTTAAAGTCTGTCTGTCTATCCCTATCTTTCCCTTCTCCCCCCTCTCACGTCAGAACCTAGATTGTCATCAATACTATTTAGAGATTTGTAGATTTGAAACACTTCCTATATACATTAAAGCAACTATGCTATTTTCAGTAGAAGTCACTCTGAAAGTCACCAGTTACTTAGATTGGATAGAACCTTAAAGGATTTGCAAATTATGATCTATGCTCTGATTAAATTTCTCAAATGAGGGAGAACACTTGTTCAGGTGGTCCATTACATATTTGGGTAACTTTTATCCCATTCAGCCTAATTTTGAAATATTTTAATAACAAGTTGATTTCTCTGGCATATATCACCATTCCATATTATAGCAGGTAGAGAAGTCAATATTTCCTCAGTTGAAACTCAATTTGATTTAATAAATATTAAACAATTAAATCACTAATAAATAAATTATTAATTAAATTACTAATTAAACATAAGACCCTCAAAGGACTATGGGAGACACAAGGAAATATAATACAGAATTTAAATTCAAACATTCAAAATTATATTCCAGCAAGATAAAGTAAGAAATAAGAAAACTAAATAATTATGAAGGGTATTTATACACGTATCTTATGAATGTAATTTGGGTTTAGCCTACTCCAAAGTAGTTACCATGGGAACTTGATGGAGTAGGTGGAACTTTGTTAAATATACATAGTCTCATTGAACTCTTTAACAACTCTGAGAGGCAAGAAATAAAAATTTCATTATCCTCATTTGACAGATATGAAGTGTCAGAGGTATGATTTGAACCCAGACCTTTATAACAGTGGCTTTCCAACACATAGTTCTATATCTTTTCATTGGCTATCAGAGAATACCCTGGAATGCCTGGAATTATTTTCCTCCTTGTCTTCCCCTCCTAATTCCTTTCAGGTCTCTATTAAAATTTCCCTTTCTCCAAGAAACTTTTCTCTGGTTGTATATGTAAATTTGGGGAATATTTGCATAGAAATAATTGACTCCATAGCAAGTGAGAAGAGAGAGAGAGAGAGAGAGAGAGAGAGAGAGAGAGAGAGAGAGACAGACAGACAGACAGACAGACAGACAGACAGAGACA
>NC_058135.1:136697636-136779089 GCF_016433145.1 Gracilinanus agilis
GAGAGAGAGAGAGAGAGGGAGAGAGAGAGAGAGAGAGAGAGAGAGAGAGAGAGAGAGAGAATATATCTGTGTATTGATAAAACTCAGAGGATTCATCCAAGCTTATTGGGTATGGTGTAGATAGAATTTCCAAAAAGGAATCTGATAAAGAATGATAACACATTCAGAAAAATCCAGACAGAGCAATGTCAAGAAAAATCAAGGCAGCAGAGAACAGACAAAACAATAGAAATTTATCAGATTTACCAATTAAGAAAACATTGTTTTTAAGAGAACAGTTTTATTTAAGTGGAGGGCAGTAAAATGTAATGGTTTGAGGAGTAAATGGAGAACAAATAGAGGTGATAATAATAGATGGCTTCCCCCCACCCAACCACCAGGAGTTTGGTAGTGAAACAGAGATTGGATTTAGGAAGTTAGCTTGAGGGGATGGCAATATCAAGAAGAGAAAATAGTGGGGAAGAGCTAGTCATATTTTAGGCAGCAGGAAAGAATAAGGAGTTATAGAAATTTATGGGTATGCTGGAGGGAAAGTGATTAACAACAAGGCAAGCTTCCAGAGGAGACCAGAAGGAACTCGAAATCTGTTCCCTACAGGGAAAAGTTGGTCCAAGAAAGGAGAAAGGCAAATTTTTCATAAGCAAGTAGAGCAAAAGAAGAAAGAATGAAAGATGGTGCTGATGAATTAGAAAGGGAAAATGGGAGCTCATGAAAGCTTTCCTTTTTGGATAGTTTGAGAATAAAACTCTCTCAGTCTCTGTCTCTGTCTCTGTCTCTGTCTCTATCTCTGTGTCTCTGTCTCTGTCTCTGTGTCTGTCTGTCTGTCTGTCTCTCTCTCACACACACACACACACACACACACACACACACACCCTGTTTAAATTTCAGGAACCAGATTTTTCTAGAAACTTATAAAATGATACCTCTAAAAGTATTTACTTTGTTTCTTGTGTTCCTCTTTCTAAAAGTCTATATTAATTCTGCTTAAAATTTTGAGTTTTCCTGAGACCTCTCTGAAAATGTGGCTTTTGAAGCTGTGGAGCTATGGACCACATTTGAGATAATCATAACTACTTTTCACCAGTAAAACTGTAGATTAGCTAGACAATTGAAACAGAATTCTCCCTTTAAAAAAAGACACCTGATATTAATAATGGTAATTATTTCGATGATAATGATATATTGCATTTATGTCTTTATGGTTTACAAAATACTTTACATATGTTGTCTCATTTCATTCTAATTTCAACACTGTATTGTCCCTATTTTATGGATGGGAAAACAGAGGCAGACAGAGGTTGAGTAATTTGCCCAAGGTAACACAACTGTGTGAGCATTTAGGCTGAATTGAAATGCAGGTCTTTCTGACTCCAGGTTCAGCATCCCATCCATCCTCTGTGCCACCTAACTGCCTCAGTAATGATTAATTTTTGCTTGCTGCTTAAGGAAAATAGAGTCTCCATGAACATCACTGCTTCAAAACATTTATACTTCAATAGATTTATGATATGATGGATGGGTGTATATATGTGCTTTTATTTTTTCCATGCAATATGTATTTCCACATTAGCCATATTGAAAAAAAGTCTTTCATTTCTGAGAGTTGTAAAGTAATAGTTCATAGTTGTTTTAATTTGTATTTCCTAACTAATAATGATTTAGGGCATCATGTTATAGAATTATAAACAGTTTTAATTTCTTCTCTCTGACTGCTCATATACTTTGGCCCTTTTTATCAATTAGTGAATAACTTTTTAAATGAATAAATTTGGCTGAGTTTGTATGTTAGATAAATGAGGCCTCTATCAGAGAAACTTACAATAATATTTATGTTATTTTATCATTTGTGGCAGTTTTTTTAAAAAAATATAGTTTCTCTGCTTATCTCTTTTAATAAAATCTCTTTATTTTTGCTTTGTCTGAGATCATGATTGCAAACCTTGCTTGCCTTTTTCCTTTCAGCTGAAACATAACATATTCTGCTCTGGTGCTTTATTTTAATTCTATGTGTGTCTTTTTATTTCATATGTGTCTCTTGTAAGCTAAATATTGTTGAATTCTGGTTTCTAATCCATTCTGCTATCTATTTCTGTTTTGGGGTGAACTCATCCCATTCACATTTATAATTACTAACTGTATTTCCCTTCTTCCTCTGTTTATCCTTCTTTTTCTCTTTTCCTGTCTCCTCAAAAATCTTTTTTTCTTCTGACCACTGTCTCCCTTAATCTGGTCTCCCTTATATCATCCCCCCCACAATTATCTCTTTTCTCCTTCCCCCTCTTATTTACCTTTTGTGTAATATAGATTTCTATACTCAATTGAGTGTCTATACATTCTCTTCACTTTTTGAACTAATGATATTCAATCATTGCTTACCATACCTCTCTCATTTCCTCCTCCAGTATGAAAATTATTGCGAACTTCTTCTTTGTGTGAAAAATATTCTCATTTTACCTTTACCTTTCCCCTTCTCCCAGTTCATCCCCTCTTTCTCAGTACTTACTTTTTTTTTAAATCATGACAATATAATCAACTACATTTATGTCCTCTGGTTATTGATGATTAAAAATTCTGAGAGACTGGCTTCAGCATAAGAAATTAAATTTATTGATTAGGCTAGTGATAACCAATAAATTAATTTATTTTTTTATTTCTTTCAGTGATCAAAGACAAAAAAATTCCACTGTTCAGATCTTTACCACATTGGAAGTTCATTGTTCAGCTTTCCCATAGACTTACTAAAATATTTCTTGTTGGTTAAATGCCAATGAGGGAGTCCACTATTTTCTCAGTCCCTCCCCAATTCCTTGGTTGATGATGTAGAATCACATGCTTGTTCTTATGATTCCAATGTCTTTACCAGGAGAAATCAAGATCTGCTCAGTTAGCAGTGACTTTGTTCAATAATTTTTCATGTAAGATTCATGGACTTGGTCCTGCTACTCAGACACACAAGGCCCAAGTTGTTTTTTTGTTTTTATTTTTTTACTAGGCAAGATGGAACCCATGTTCTTATTTTCCCATCATCCTCCAATGGGAGCTATTTTTAGGTAGGGCATTCCTTGCATTTCCTATGAACAAAGGAATGAATAAGGAAGTCCAAGGGTCAAATCTGAACTTCAATTCAAATCCCAGAAAGAAATAATTCAATGTATTAGAAATAAATCTCATATTATAGACTCCTGTAACTGACCTAATAGTGATAAAATTTTTAGGAATTATATTTATCATCTTTGCATGTAGGAAGTATATAATTTAATTATGATTACTCTTAATTATGTACCTTTTATTTTCTTGAGTCAGGTTTGAATATTATATTTTCCATTTCACTCTGGATTTTTCATTTAGAATGCTTGAAAAGTCTCAGTTTCAATTAATGTCATTATTCCTCTACCACTCCCACCCCTGTCCTCAAATGATTTATGTTCATTTTTTCCAGGTAGAATATTCTGGGTTATAAACCTAGCTTCTTTGACTTCTGGAATATATTAAAAGATCTTCACTTCTTTAAGGGGGAAGCTGCTAAATCTTGTGTGATCTTGACTGTGATTCCATAATATTTGAAGATTTTTTTTTTACAAGAGGTATTTGGCAAATTCCCTGAATTTTTAATTTACCCTCTGGATCTTAGATATCAGGACAATTTCTCTTCACAATTCCTTGAAATAGTATGTCTGTACTTTTTTTGATCATGGTTTCCAAGTTGTTCAATAATTCTTAAATTATCCATTTTAATTGATGTATTTTCTAGGCCAGTTGTTTTGCTAATAAGATATTTCACTATTTTTAGATTTTTTTCTTTATTTTTACTTTGTTTCATTTTTTTGATATTGAAGTAATTAATTTTGGCTTGCTCAATCAAAATTTTTCAGAAATTACTTTCTTTGATAAGCTTTTGTACTTCTTTTCTCATTTAACCAATTCTGCTTTAGAAGTGTTTTATTTTTTCTTCAATGAATTTTTGTACCTCCTTTAACATTAGGAAAAATTTTTTTAAAGTTATTGTCTTAAGTATTTTTTGTGCTTCTTTTACAAAGCTACTGATTTTCTTTTCGTAATTTCCTTGCATTACTCATTTTTCCCAATTGTTCCTCTACTACTGATTTCATTCTTTAACTCTTATAGGAAATAGAAAAGTTGAGTGTGGGTCCAATTAGTATTTTTTTCTTTGAGGGTTTTGCTCGTAGCTGTTTTTACATTGTTATCTTCTTTTTAGTTTACACCTTGGACTTCTTCACCACCATAGTAGCTTTTTATCATCAAATTCTCATTATTTTGGGTTATTTTGATCATTTTTTCAGACTATTTCTTGACCTTTATGTTAAACTTGAGCTCTGCTAACAGAAGTGGAGAGATCTTGAACTAAGCTTGAGGTCTTTTTGTGCTACTGTTTTCAGAATTAGTACTAGGATGCTATAGATTTTTGGAGCTTCTAAGGTGATATGATCTGTGGAGGGATTTACCCATTGCTTTCCTGGTCTGTGCTCTGATCTTTACTTAGGAATGAACCCTACTGTCTAGTAGCCACAGACACAGGTATTTCTCTCTGACCCAGATCTGTGTACCAGAATTGTTTATGGGTAATACAGTTGCCAATTATTGCCAGCTGTACCCAGTGCTGTCAAAATGGTCCCCAATGATCTCTTTCTGACTAGTTGTCTGATCCCCTTACCTACTCTGGGCTTAGAGCTCATGAATTTGTTGATGTTACTACTGTCTTAGTCACCACCAAAGGAATCTTTCCCCTGTAACACCAGAAAAAGGTAGTCTGGTATTCCTCTCTGAGCCCATCCCCAAACCTTATGTCACATACCTTTCCTACCAATCTCTTAAATTGTCTTAGGTAGCAAAAGTTTCTCATTTTGAACTTTAATTGACACTGCTACTCCATAATTTGATTTGAGGAGTTAGGTTGAGGTTAGAAGGCAGTGTTGAGCTGGGCTGCTGTGTATACTTCAACATCTTGAGTTTGCTTCTTTGAGAACCCTTTTTCAGTAAAAGAGATTGCAACTAAACCACTTCTCATCTTCGACAACTTTTCACTACATACTTCTGTAATTTCTAGGAGCATTCTACTCCAGAGTCTGAGAAGACCTTCCTCTGGTGTCTTGATATTATGTGGGGATCAATATAGCTTGTAGGCTTTCTCTGTGCTACACTTCACTCTAACTGCATGGATTGTCCATCTACCTTTCCATATCCTTGATTGTTCTTGGTAAAAATAATTCTGTATTGAAAATGTAAAAGAAACTTGACCTCCAAAACTTTCCAATGTTTTCGTGCTTCCTGGACACAATGTAGTCATGTATAGAATTGATCTTGATGTGAATGAAATAAATTTGGAAAGAATTGTGCTGAGATTGAACAGCAATATCAGCAAATGTTAGAAAGTCATATTTGGTAGCAAAAAATCTGGGTCATTCTTGTATATCAAGGAAAAAGAGAGAGAGAGAGAGAGAGAGAGAGAGAGTGAGGAGAAAGAGAAGCCCAGAGCTGGGCTTTGCAGACTCTTACTTTTTATACAGGTCAGATATTTCATCTTAGGTAACTACTTTCTGTTTTATTCCTGCAACATAGCCTTGAGAAGATTAAAGTTGCTTTATTAGAGACACAAAGGACTGCTTTTTCTGGTCTAATTAGCATCTTGCATTAAATTTCTTTTTCAAGGTCATGTCATATGTTATTAATTTTTTCCCTGTAACACCAGAAAAAGGTAGTCGGCACGGTCTTTATGTGCTGTTTTATTAGATGAGAATGGGGAAAACAAACTGATATCAAACTGGAGAAAAAACTCAGGTGGTCATTTAAAAAAAAAGCCACTAATTACTCTAGCGTGGTGTTGGTTCGTCAAGGTGGAGAATTAGTTAACATTGGCCCCATACTTACCTTATACCTTTTGACACTTGAATCTCAGTAGTACAAGTTGTAACATGCACATGCAACTTGTAAAAAAAAAGGACTACCTTATTTGTCTTTACAACAAATCAGTGAGGAAGACAAAATCAGGTTTTGTCTTCATTTGATCAACCATTGATCTACACCCTAGGGCAAATATCAATAATATGGAAATAGATCTTGATCAATGACACATGTAAAACCCAATGGAATTGCACCTTGGCTATGGAAGGAGGGTGGGAGGAGGGGAGGGAAAGCACATGAATCATGTAACCATGGAACAATTTTCCTAATTAATCAATTAAATAAAATTTTAAAAATAAAGGAAAGAATCTATTATGTTCTAATGTAGCTTGTTCCATTTCTTAAATAAGCAATTATAAGGACATTTCCCTAAGTCTAAATTTGTCTCTTTGGAACTTCTAACTATTGTCTCTAGTTTTGCCCCTTGATATCATGTAGGGCAGTCTAAAACCTCTAGGATATGATAGTTCTTCAAATACTTTAAAGTAACTATGACATCCTTTTGTAATTTCTAGTCTATGTTTTGCCATTTATAACCCAGGGAGTATCTACTCGACATTGTCATTCCTCCTACTGGAAAAAAATGCTGTCTCAGTGCCTCTGGGGGCGACTCCTACATGGGAGTTCCAGTCTCTCAGTACCTAATCTTCACCCAATTTCCTTGGATCCTGGTAGCTGGGAAGTTGAGCATGGTTTCTTATTTCAACTTCTACCTACAAAATGATCTTCTAAACCTTTGGCTCTATATTCCTATGCCATTTTCTGCCCAGATATTTAACTTCCATTTATAGATTAAACTCATCAGTGATGCTGGAATCTCTTCTCATTTCCTGGACACCAGCCTCGCCTTATACTGCTTCCTTTCATTTTGATTTTCATTATCCTGAAAAACTTGGCTGGTCCCCAGGAACCCTGATGGGCTCTGATAGGTAAGTTTTCACCTTATTTTCATAAGAAGCCTAACTCCATCTCACATCCTGATTACCAGTCCACATGTAGAACTCCTTTCCCTTTCTGGATCCTATTTATGTGTTATCTTCCTCCACTAAAAGGTATGCTCCTTGAGGACTAGAACTGTATTGTTTGCTCATATTTCTCCCTCAAGAACTTAGCATAGTGCCTCATACATAGTAAAAAAGCTTAATAAATGTCCTCTGACCCATTTCTTTTTCCATCTACTTCTCTTTCTGCCTATTTCCCTCTCAAGAATGGGCAAATTAGGTAAAAGAACCTGATCTGGTCTTGTGCTTTACAACTTTCTGCTAACTTTTTGTTGTTTTAGTTGCTCAGTTCTTTTAGTCAAGTCTGATTCTTCAGAACCCCATTTGGGGTTTTCTTGATAAAGATGCTGGAGTACTTTGCCATTTCCTTCTCCAGCTAATTTTATGGTTGAGAAAATTGAGGCAAAACAGGGTTAAGTGACTTGCTCAGCATTACACAGATAATAAATGCCTGAGGCTAGGTTTACAAACAGGGCTAAGAGTTTTCCTGACTTCAGGCACAGTGGTATATCCATTGTACTACCTAGCTGCCCCCTAACTAGATATCTTCTTTGTACTCAGTTCTTCCATTTTCTTATAATGCCTTAGTTAACAGAATTTTCTATCTTTTTTCCACCAGTGTGGGTAAATAAACCTTCTTTTATTAATAGATTGATATTAATAAATATTAAATATTAATATCTTTTGAGTGACCCTTAATTTTACTCAAATGGGTACATCCTTTAAGAATATAGATTTTTAGTAAGGTATCATGGAAATAAAGTAAGCAGGAATAGGAAAAAGAGGACTTAGATCCAAATCCATTTGAACTCTGGCACTTGTTATTTCATGATCTCAAACAAGTCATTTAACCTTTCTGTGACTCAATTTCTTCAATGGCAAAACGACGAGGTTAGGAAAGCTGATGCTGAGTTTACAGATGCTCTAAATTCATTCACTAAAACATGTACATGCACATAAATGGCAAAACATAGATTAGAAATTACAAAGGGATATGATAGTTACTTTAAAGCATTTGAAGAATCATCATATCCTAGATTCAACAAGTTCATTTCCAGTTCTATGTCCTATAGCATTTCTGTCCTTTCTCATTTTTATGATCTTTAGATTACACTAACCAAGAATTCCTCATAGATTATCACTCAGCATACTGGAGAACTGACTCTTGTTCTTTTTGTATCTCCTATGTACTATTCAAGTTTTATAACTATTGCCTTTCAATCATTCTACATGACTGACCTGCCTTCTTTTTTAGACAGGCACATACATCCTCAGTGGTATCTTTAATGCCACTCTGTCTATAAAAGTTATTGATAGTAAATTGTAGTCTGTTTATGTCCACAATCCATTTTTCTCTTAGATTTACATTAAATTGATCAAACTTCAGGGTTTAATGATAAACAAAACAATTTACTGCGTATACTTATACAAAGATGTTTCAAGGCACATAGGCTCTCAGCCTAACTCTTATCTCTGGATAAACTTCTTTGACTTGATGAAGAGAAGGAACAAACAGAGATAAGTACCCATATGCCAAGAAATCAATGAATTCCAGGGAATTTATTCGTTCTAGAGTTATGGAGATTTGGGGAGACACAGACATTTTATATGGATGTGACAAGAGGGAAGGATAGGTATTAGACCCCTTATTTTATTGAGATAAAGGACTCTTGGGGTGAGAAATTTCCTTTCAGCAGTACAGGCTGGCATCTTCTTTACAACTCATAGTCTTAGAGAGCTGCCAAGGACATTGATGTTACATTATTTGCCAAGGGTCAAACAAATAGTGTCATACTGAGGTGTATGGGGTATTCAGGAAAGAATAGCACCCCTGGCATGAGGGCTTGTCAGTACCTTTTCAGGTATGCCCATCTACTTTTGGTGTCAATCTGTCACCCATCTCTCACTTGTGGCTCCAAGAACTGTGGCATGTGTAGTAGTCATACTCTAGTAAAACCAAGTCAGCAGAAATGAAGTTGAGGGTAACCAATAGACCTTTAATCTTTCAATGAATTAAGGTGAAAGTCTACTCTAAGCATGTGAAGACTTCCCTTGTGTAAGGGAAATTAAATCTATGGAGAGACAAGTAGGTATATATTCACCAACTATCATTCACTAGCCCAACCTTTAAGGTAAGGTAATAACCTAAAGGTGGAGAACAACCCTAAATGGAGGAATGACAGTTGGGCAGTTACTGATCATCCACAACCTGGAGAAAAGGCATGGGTAAATGATATACTCTCTGGGTTCTTATTGGAGGTAAAGGATGAAAACAGGAAGTAAACAAAGATAGTTTATTAGGAAGGGTGATAGATTGGAGAAAAGGGAAAGGCTTCTCTACACTAGGATACTATGGGCAGACTTCAAGGATTGGGAAAATGGGTCAATCTACTCTCAACTACAACAGGCTATCAGGGTTCAGCTGGGCTGGTTGGAAGAAAGTAAATGCCTAGCAACTGGGTCTTCTTCTGTTCCAATGACAATCGAGGGTTTCCAGGAACACAGGTCCAAAGCAAAATAAATCCACAGAGTGAAGAAGGCAAGGAGCTGGAGCAGTCTGAGCTCCATCCTCCAGAGCAGCACTAATGCTCAACCTGCACTACCTCTCAGGATAGATTATTTCTTGAAGGAGACAAATCCATTCTTTTTTTGAGTTTTCTACTGAGGCAGTTAATCCTGTCTCTAGCTGCCCTCAGCTCCCAACACGGAGCCCAAACCCAAGAACTTCCTCCTTTCTCATTCCATTTAGAATTCTCCAGCCTTCCCTGATAAGCCTGTTACCAAATTTAATCTATAAATTTGCCTATTACACCTGGTGCAATGAACAGATGAGAATAATATCTTCTAACAGCCATGAAGATGACTTTAGCAGAGGCTGTGGAGGGACTTGGTTAGACATCAAAGATGCCACATCCTGGCCATCTTCAGTCAACTTGATTTTTGTCTTGCTACTGTACTTCGATAACTCTGGAAGAGTGTGAGACTGATGACTTTGTATAATTCTTCCTTACATAAATCCAGTTTATGCACAATTCAATACATCACCCTGTGATATCATTGGTCCTCTTCAAAATGGAGGAACAACAAAGACTCACATAATTCTCGTCTTGGACTCCAGGCCAGCTTTCTATCTACTATGCCAAGTTTCTTGTAGTCTTAATCTACAATGAATTAATTCCATCTAGGGCACTTAAGTGGTAGAGGAAATAGAGTGTCAGACCAGGAGACAGGAAGGATTATCTTCCTGAGTTTAAATCTGGACTCCTGGGCAAGTCACTTAATTCTATTTTCCCCAGTTTCTTTATCTGTAAAATAAGCTGGAAAAGGGAAAAAGTCTGCCAAGAAAATACCAAATGGAGTTATAAAGAGTCGGATAAGACTGCAAATTACTGAACAAAATCTCATTCTTTTTTGTTTATCCTTTTTAAATGTTAATAATTTTTATAAATTTTTAAAAACTTTATCTTTATTTCCAGATTTCATGTAGATATTTATATATTTTTTACTTTTTTAGATTTTTTTGGTATTATAAAGATATTTTATTATTTTTAACAATTATATGTAATAACAAATTTTCACATGAGTTTTCCAAAGTTATATGATACAAATTATCTCTTTCCTAACCTTACCTACCCCCTTCTAGAGATGACAACCAATTTGTTCTAGATTATGCATACATTATCATGCAAAACATATTTCCATATTGTTCATTTTTGTAAGATAATAATCATACAAAACCAAACCACAAAACAAAAATCCAAATAAAAAAGTGAAAAAATTACATTTTTTTCATCTGCATTCTAACTCCAACAGTTCTTTCTTTGGAGGTGGATAGCATTCTTTGTCATAACTCTCTTAGAATTGTCCTGGATCATTGTACAGTTGAGAGTAGTCTATCTCAGTTGATCATTTCACAATATCGCTGTTACTGTGTACAATATTATCTTGGTTCTGCTTCTTTTACTCTGCATCAGTTCAATTAGATCTTTCTGGTTCTTTCTGAAATCATTCTGTTCATCATTCTCCACTATCCTTCAATATTTTCCTTCTATTTCACTATAGGGTAAGATTGGATTCTATACTCAAATGAGTGTGGCTGTTATTCCTTATTTCAGCCAACTCAAATCATAGTAAGGTTTATTGTCTATCACCAACCTCATCCTCCCCTCCACTGTAATAGTTTTCTTCTGTTTTATTATTCTTTTGATTGTGTTTAATTGTTTCTTAATATCTCATGAAGTCATTAACTTCTATTTGACCAATTCTGCTTTTTAAAGAGAGATTTTCTTCCATGATCTTTTGAACCTCCTTTTCCATTTCATTCATTCTGTGTTTCCTGGAACTTTTTTCTTCATGAATTTTCTTGTTGGTCAATTCTACTTAAAAAAAAAAAAAACTTTTCTCCATTGGATTTGTGTGCCTCTTTTTCCATTTAACCTATTCTTCTTTTTAAGCTGTTATTTTCTATTTTGTTAAAAGGTAAGGGGAATGCTCCAGGTTGTTGTAAAATATGACTAATCAGGTGAGTGGTAACCTGACTTGTCTGAATATTCCCCCTTCTTAAGGCTAGAGAACAATGGTAGCCCTCTGCCCTTTTAGAATAGAATTGGTGGCCAAGAGGGACTGGCATTTGTTGGTGATCTCTCCTGAACAGAGCTGCCAGGGAAGGAGAGTAGTGGTGGGCAGCTCAGAAGTTTGACAACCTGATTTTTTAAAAACTCTCCTTCCCCAAAAGGAAACCTCCACCCACCAATCTTCTTTTAAAATTCTGTTGTTAAATGATCTGACTGCTTTCCTCTATTTCCTTTATAATGTTTGTTATCTGAAATAAGGATAGGGTTTGGGGAAAAGGGAATAGGATTTTCCTCACTGTGGGACATGAATCAAAGTCAATGTCTCTCAAGTCTTCAATTACTGCCAAGTAATACCTGAACCCTCTCTATCCGCTGGTATTTATGTACTAACTAACCTAGCCTAAAATTGAAGAAGATATAATCTCTAGGAATTAGCTGCCATAATAGAGGTTAGGTTTCATGTTTGGCTCAGTCCCTCTGAGAGGAATTCCTTCGATGTGACTGGCAGCTAACCCGGATCACACAGAATAAGCTTTCAGTTCAAGAACAGCAGGAATGTCTTCAAGGTAAGATGGTTTCTCTTTATCCTTTGGGAAATACAGCAATGGGAATAATTTCAAGTCTGAAGTGGTCTCTCAAACCTCCTTCACTCCCCCGAGTCCCAGACCTGTTTCCCAGAATGTCCATTATTTCTCAGTTACACCCTGCTCTCTAGGTTTCACTTGACCTCTGGCCTTTTGTCACTCTCCTCCTGCATTCCATGGCAAATCTGTTTGAAACCCTTTCCTTCACTTTTCATTTCTTTTTTCATTTTTTCTTCTATTTCTATTATTTGATTTTTGAATTCCTTTTTAGGTTCTTCCAGTGCTTGAGACCAATTCCTATTTTTCTTTGAAGTTTTACATGTGACTTCCTTGATCTTACTGTCCCCTACTGAGTCTGTGCCTTGCTTTTCTTTGCCTCTATAAAAGTTTTTTATGGTTAAGTGTTTCTTTTGCTATTTGCTCCTTTTCCCCAGCCTTTTTTTAACTTTTACTTTTATCTTTGAGGTTGATGGCTTCTTTTCAGATTAGAGAATTCACTTTCTTAATTTTCAGTTTTTCTTTTTTTTTTTTTTTTTTTTTTTTTTTTTTTTTTTTTGCTACCCTTGACTTTAGTTCTGGTTTTCTGCAAATTTCAGTTCTTTCAAAGTGGTATGATGGCCTGTGGGCTGAGAGTTCTGGAAGCCACCTTCCAACTGCTGATTCTGTCTCCTGTAGGGACTGATGATGGTATGTGGGACTAAGAGCACTGCAAGCTACTTTACTCTGGAGCTAGGGTCTTCACCACATGCTTGAATGGGCCAGGAGCTAAGCACATGGGGCTTCACTACAGACTTCTGCTTGGGCTTGGGACTTCAAGAGGTGGGTGTGAGGTGTTCTACTGACTAAGGCAGGGTCCCTGGGTCTCAAAAGTGCCTTGTGTACAGGTTCAGAACCTGATGTAGCAGGTAGGGGGTGGAGATGGAGGGTGTAGTTTTTACTCCAGTGTGTAGTACTCTGTTTGTAGTTTTACTTCCAGTTCCCCTCTTATTCTGTGAAATAGATTCTGTCCACTGTTCAAATTATTTCTGTAGGAGATAAACTTCACTCTGACCTCTTGTTGGTTCTGTGACTCAATATTCGTTCTGGGGCATTATTTTAATATTGGTTTGAAAGAATTCTCAAAGTGGTTCCAGCTATCTGTGCTCCTATGCCTCCATTTTGGCTCCACCTCTCTCTTCTGGGTATATTAATCATGAATAGATTAATAAGCCTATTTTCAGGGACTGGTCATTTCTTTGAAATTGAAGGTTCACATGTATAAATGTTCATTGGTGATGCTATTTACCATTCTATTTATATCATTCTGGGTAAAATTTTCTCTAATTTTGTATGACTCTATTCTCTCTTGGTTCTCCTCTTCCTCTTTGTTCCTTTTCTTCTCTTTTGCTGGATCTACATCCATGTCATGTTCCTTAGGTAAATGTCACCTATGATCTTCATTTTTTCTCACTTGGTAATCTTGTCAGGTCTAATAAGTTTGGGTATCATTTCTATGCAGATGATTTCCATACTTATTTATTAAGTTCTATGTTCTCTTCTGAGCTCCTGTAGCACATCACTAAGTAGCTCTTGGACGTCTCAAACTAGATGAGACCACAGGCATCTCAAACTCAGTGTGTCCAAAGCAAAACTTAGAATCCTCTTCTTCACTTGTCTCCTAGCTCCAACTTTCTTATTAATGTCATCAAGGGTACCATCATCCTTCCAGTTATCCAGATTCAAAATCTTAATATCATCCTCAAATCTTCTCTCAGTCCACATATTCAGTCAGTTGCCAGATATTATAATTTAATTTTCTATTATCCCTCTCTTTAGTAAATCCCCTCCTCTCCCTTCATGAAGAGCTTCCACTCTTGTTCAAGCATTTATCTCTTCTGAAATATCATGGTAGTCACAGAGATCCTGAAATGTAGTAAACAATAAATTATTTTTGATTGGTTGTTCTGAAACCAATAATAATAGGGATACTTCTCAGATACATATAAAGGAATTTTCTTTTTGGGTAAGCAGAATAAAAAAGCATATTCGATTGAGCTGGGTCCTAATGGGGAACTGATTACTGTCTTGTGATACAGAACTCCAAAGCCGCTATAAAGAGAAGGGTATGGGAGAAGCTATATTCTTCCCAAGGGTTAATGTTATTATTTATGTATTTGTGTGTTTTTATTGCTATGCTGCTGAAACCTACAAATACTATCATTGTCCTCTAAATTTGATGCCTTCTTAAGTGGTGCCTGAGGATAAAGCTTCAGTCACCCTACTCCATTTATGGCTCAGCTTCATTCTATACCATCACATCCAATTTGAGAATAATTACATTCTTGCTTTGTCCCCCAAGTGAATGTCTAACCATGAATTTAACCATCCCAGATAGTTCTAAATATCAGCTGCTGAACCCTTTCAATTAAAAAAAAAGTGACTGTTCGTCTAGAAATATTCATTGCTAAGCTTGTCACTCTCTTACCTCTGAGTAGATATTTTGCATCACGATTAAAGATTGGCCCTTTTGTAAGTGATTCTCGGGTTCTCCATCTCCTTTTCTCTATTGTCTGATCTCTCTATTTTTATATCTAAGAGGAGTCACATCTTTGTATGTCCATCCCAAGTAAAACAAACACCTGCTTATTTCCCATCTCTGTGAATTCACTTGGAATCTTGATTTTAAGTTACTCTCCCAGAGTTGTGAGGATCAAATGAGATAACAATTGTAAAATGCTTAACACAGTGCCTGGCATATAGAAGCACTATATACATACTAGCTATTATAATTATTTTTATGATGGTCATTATTTGATTGTCATTTGAACTTCTGTGAATTCTCTGGCCTGCTCATGCTAGGAATCTTAGACTCCATATTGATCTGGCCAGATTTAGCATACTTACTGTTGTTTATCTCTGCATGCTTATTCTGATCTTTATTTCACATCTGCCTCCCAGACTTGTGCTCTTTTTACCATCCCAACATTAACAACTTCTAGCTCCACATTGCTTCATTTTGCTCCATAGCTGTTTCTGCTTATTTATATAATATCTTAAAAATGCTTGTTGAGAATTAGTTATATTTAGATTCTTAACCATAGAATGAACATGGTGAGTTATTATCCCACTCCCATCTTCATAGATAAACATGTATGTACACAGAAAGCTCAATATATTATACAAATTTGAACTATTCCATAACTTTGTTTTTGTTTTAATTTAAGTATATATCAATGAATTACCAATATATTTGTTGGACAAACGAATTCAGAATCCCAGTTTCCTCATCTGTAAAAGTAAAATAAGAGGTATGAGCTAGGTGGTCTCCAGGATTTTTTTTGGTTCTAAATCAATGATCCAAAGATTCTATGTTTTTATAATCCCTTGATACTTCTCTCGGGACTAGTGAAATATCATTAGTCCCTATAGTTGCAACTTAATTGTTGGTTACTTATTTTTACTTGACAGACCTAAAAAATTGTAGGAATAGTGTAATATAGATGGCATAAAAATCTAATATCCCCATTTCTAAAGATATGATGAAATATGGAAGTTTTGGGTAAGCCTTAGTCTTGAAATAAAATTCAAAGAAAAGGCATTGGAAAAGCAAAATACTGACAGATTAGACATCTGTCTATATTTTATTGAAAAATAATAACAAGAGATTTCTATGATGTAGTGGACAGAAAAATAATCCCATAGTTAGGAAGACCTGTGTTTTACTTCTATTTTTAATACAGATTGGTGTTGTGACCCTGGCCTATTAATACCCCACAAAGCTCTCTAAATATTTAAGTTGCTGATCAGGTGTTCATTTGCAACATCACAGATACTCTTTTCACTGAGAGTTCCTAACATGAATGAAATTAGAGATATTCTCCCTCATTCTTATCCCTCAAAAAGTAAAATAAAATCAAGGTTAGCTGATAAGACTTATCATAACTTGTAAATTATGTTTTTAAGTAGTTACCACTAGTAACTTTCTTTAGAAGAATGGCTTACTTTATATTTATATCAGAATTAGAAGAAGAGAAACAAAATAATGATTTCTTCCCAGAGACCTTGGTAGGAAAATCCTGGTGGAATAAATATTTGGAGTAATGATAATGAGGAAATAGGTGGGCCAGCTCTGGAGCTTATATGTGGCAGAAAATAGAAATGGAGAAAGTAGCTGGGAAGAAAGGAAACAGTAGTTACTATGCTCAGCACTTTACAATTATTATCTCATTTGTTCCTCACAACAACCTGGGAAGGTAGGTGCTATTATTATTCCCAGTTTACACTTAAGGAAACTGAGGCAGACATAGATTAAATCTCTAGCCTATGGTCACACTGCTAGTCTGAGGATGGATTCAAACTCAAGTTTTCTTGACTTTGGTCTCAATGCTCAAGCTATTGTACCATTTAGTAACTTCTATTTTCTTGTCACTACTGTCTACATCAGAATACATTAGTTAATTTGTTAGGCTGGTCGAAAGTTGTTTGTTGAAAAGAGTACTGGTCTTAGGGTAAGAATGGATATGAGTTCTTGTGTTTACTAGCTGGGTGACTGAACCAGTTGCCTAAACTCTCTAAGCCACAGGTTTATCATCTTTAAAAATGGGGATTAATAACAACTGTCTTACCTACTTTAATATTGGTAAAAGGATGACAACACCTTAAAAACTATAACTGTGAGTTATCAGCAACAGTGATAGAGATGATGATGTGTTCAGTGATGATGAGGAAGAAAATAATATGGATGATAATGACTCTACTGGTACTGATGGAATTAATGGAAGTAATATGGAGACAATCTGGCATAGAGAACCAGAGTGCCAGGGCTGGAGACAGGAGGATCTGAGTTCAAATCACTTTTATTTACCAGTTATGCATTATTTGTAATTGTTTAAATTCTATACACCTCTAGCAAATCTTTGAGACTTAGTAAAAAGGCAGAGGGGTGAAAGGATTAGAATACTACTCAGAATATGAATTTCAGCCTCTTCTTATCCTAGTTGAATTACACTGGCCAAGACATATCATCTCCCTCAGCCTCAATTTTCTCAAAACAGAGGAGGTAGACTAGTTCACATACAAAGCCCATGAGCCTTTAACATTAAAATCTGCAGAAAATCTCAAATCTTTCTCATTATTGAATAATTCCTTAGAATCATAATAGTGATATGAAATGTTAAATAATCACTATTTGGCAAGTCTGCATTAAGTATGAGTTATTTAAGCAAAGCAAAGAAGCAACTTTACTTTTAGGTAAGGGGAGTTTTTCCCTAAACATGTTTGAACCGACATGACTGAAATAGTGTAGACTTTTTGTGGTTGTCTAGCCCACTAAAGACTGCCACATCCTGAGCCATTTTCTGATGCAGGGAAGCATGACATAAACACTTTTGAACACACACATGTTTTATCCTTTAATCAAAGTTGAGATAATTTGTATCAAAGAAATTTCCAAATAAATGTGCTAAATGAAAATAATTTCAGATGATCATGGATTATATAATTTTGAAGAAGGATATGAGACTACAGTTGTGGAAGAAACAAATAATTTTAAGAAGATTGCTACGAATAGTAAGAAAAATCTGTATTTCTCCCTATTTAATGTAGGCAATTTCTGGGGGATAGTAAGGGGATTCAGAAACTTCAATGTTTAATAAATGTCTATGCAAACTACTATTATTTCTAGATCTGTGGTTTCATTAGTATGAAGACTTCATTATGGAACTTTCCTTCACTGATGTAGATCTGCAATTCCTCTGTACATTATCTCCTAGAGATATTATATCAAACATGCAAGCAATGGGCATTATGCAATACAATAGAATATCGATAATGTTGATATCTGGTTTTCTTGGTCATTAAGGAGCTCAGAGGGATCTTTGTGTATGATTTAATGAACCAAATTTCTATTAAACTGTGAAACCATTGATTTAGGGCACCAAGAAGTTATTTTCTTGAATATAATGACACAGCTTATAAGTTAGGGTATGAATTTTAGTTACCTCTGATTCCAAGGTCACTCTTTTATTTACTGGTTTCCCTATTTCTCAAAAACTACTGAATATGCATCTGAGTTCACCTTTTAAAATTTCTCAAATGACAACTTTCTACTTTATGCAGCTGCCTAGTCTCTTGGAATACATTATTTTCCTGTGGTTTTTTTTTCGATATTCCCCCAAAAGGAAATTGTTGCCAAAGTTTGCATTTTCTTAAGAGCTTGAGAAAGTCTTTACTTCTATGGTTCACACAATCCTGGGCAAGATAGCTCTCATCATTCTCAATCCATTGTTCCCTCTACTGGAATCTGGAGACCTAACTGTCTACAGCTTATACACATGTACCACTGAAAACACTGCACTAAGTAGGAGCCCCAAGGCCAGAACAAAACGATGGAATCTGGCTCTGCTTTATTTCTTCACGTTTCTCAAACGTAAACCAACAGTAACATCTGGCAACGTCTCAGAGGATAGTACCGGACTAAGTTATTCTCACGGATGACTCATCTTCAATGCACTCTCTAGCCTTCTCAATTCTAAAATTACTGATGTGGCGTGCCAAAGGCATCCGTTGGCCCCTATTTGAATATGAGTAACCGATAGTTGAAAACTATTTCTTGATACATGGCAGCAATATACAAGACATTCCTAAATGTTGTTGGTAGTTTGACTCAGCCAAGCATGAAGGAATATAATGTTAAAATGACTGGAAATTTTGTTAGAGCCTAGAAAATAGGTCCTATGAGAAAGCATTTTTAATTTCAGAGTTGAAATAGTTGAATCTCAAAAGCTATTCATTTATTACATGCACACTGACACACACACTGCATAGTGGGAAACAAAGCTATAGTAAAATTGCATTAGTGACTCTAAGGAACCTTATTAAATGTATTCTTAAATTCAATTTAAAGGAAATTTCTATTTCTGTTTACATGGGAGGATTCTAAAATGAGGAAAATAATCAGGGTAATGTTTATTTTAATTATCAAAAATCTAATGAGTACTGTATACTATGGAGGCTCATAAGAACATACCTTGGCCCTATCTCTAATGCTGAGTAATTGTGCAACCAAATGCAAATCTCATAATGGCTTTATAAATATTTCTCACACAAATTTTCCAAGAAATATGAGAGAGATGTGGAATGATTTTATGATATCTTTGGAAAGAAAGGAATTTTAATCTCTGACTTTGACCTAGGCCTACTCAACAATTTTTATCACTGATATGATCAAAGAGATAAAAGAAAAAAAGTCATAATTACAGTCAAGCAGTCAATTAACAAGCCTTTATTAAGTGCCTGCTATATGCTACACCCTGAGGATCTAAAGAAAAAGAAGGAACAATCACTAAAGTTGTGAAGCATAGATCATGTATATGGTAGCAAAATCAAGAATTAACATTATCTCAACATTCTGAAGTATTAACTTCAATAAAGAAGATAAAACTTAACAGCCATGAATATAAATTTCTCTGTTTGTGTTCAGAAAATTAATTAGGTAATTGTACGGTGGTTGTAGCCCAAATTGAAAAAAGTTGATGTGCAAAAACAAAAAGAAATGAAAAAATAATAATAAAATGCTTTTTTGACCACTCAGTTGAATATAAGCAACACATCTTGTTTTCTCTAGCATTTATTTCCTATAAATTTATTCTCTAGCTATATTTTAGAAAGGACTTAAAAAGAGTTTATCCAGGGGAAGTTTAAAAGGATGGGGAGGGTATGGAAAAAAGATGGTGGAATAGGTTTGGTCTGTTCAGTATATAATAGCAAATATGTGTGTGTGTATGTGTGTGTGTGCATGTGTGTGCATGTGTGTGTGTGTGTGTGTGAAACTGAGACAGAGAGACAAATACAGAGACAAAAAGAGAAGGAGGAAGAGAGAAAGAGAAACAGAGACACAGAAAGAAACTGAATGTGTGTATATGTGTACATTTTTGAGTGTAGGAATAACTAATATCTTTATTCAGGCATTTTAAAAGCAGCCAATTAGAAAAGGAAATAGCCTTATTTGGTGTTGCTCAAAAGTCTAGCAATGAGTGAAAATAACCATCTACAGATTTTACCTGCATGTAAGGAAGACCTTTGAACAGTGAAAAAGGAAGACTGGAGTCAGAGGATTGTACCTTTAGAATTGAATAAAAAATAAATCACATAATCTAAACCTTCTATTTTATAGGTGAAGAAACTGAGTACCTGCAAAGTCAAGTGATTTGGTCAAGATCAGGTAGATAGCAAGTAACAGAGCCACATTCTGAACTCATATTCAGAATTTTTCCTAAATCCAGCATTCACTCCAGCATACATTCTTTTGAGAGTTAGCTAACACTAGAAAGGACTTTTTGGCCAAATGGTAGAATTGGTATCAGTGGTGGGATTCATGTGGAGAAATTACTAATATTAGATTATACTATTTCGAAGGTTACTTCCAACTCCAAGATTTTAAGCAAAGATTTGCCATTAGGTTATTTTTCTCCCAAATCACAATATTAGGGAGGATTGAATACAATCTTGAACTCTAGATATTATAAAAGTTCCAACATTTGATAGGGAATAGAATTCGTTCCTTCATCAGTACTGAAAATTATTGCATCTCTTGAGTTAAGTTAAGCATGAGCAAGAACATAGCTCAGATGTGTTGGGTGGGAAACTGCTGGCAGCATCACTACATCTATTATGCTGATTGAATGTTACCATGAAAAGAAGTAATTCAGGAGAAGGAAGCATTCCTGCTGTACACGACTATAGCAATCAAACTGGTTTGGCCAGGGCCTCTTTTTCTTGAAAGAGAAAAGGACATAGAAAACATGATTTTAAAAAATGGATCAAACATGAATAACGTGACTATTATCAGCAATGCAAGGATAAAACACAACTGCAAGGAATTCGTGATGAAAAAAAGCTCTCCACTTCCATAGAAGGAAATGATGGATCCCGAAGGCAGACAGAAGCACGCCATTTTTTATTTCTCCTTCATGATTTTTTAATTGTAAAATTGTCTTCTTTCACACGATGAATATGGAAATGAGTTACATTATTACACATGTATAATGTAGTCCTCTGACCATTCTACCACCCAACTACTTTCATATTTTACAGTGATTTTTACAAACATCTGTGTTTACCTTTCTGTTATTCATCAAAAAATGTTGCATTCGTTGAGTCTGCTTACTTTAGAAGCTAAGTGATGCAGTGGAAAAAGTACCAGACCTAGGGTTAGGAAGACCTGAGTTCAAATCCATATTCAAATACTTATTGGCTGTGAGACCCTGGCCAAGTCACTTAACCCTATTTGCCTCTTCTGTAAAATGAGCTGGAGAAGGAAATGGCAAAATGCTCCAGGTTCTTTTCCAAGAAAGTCCCAAATGGGGTCTCAAAGAGCTGGAGATGATTGGATATCAACACCAAAGTTGTAAAGCTTTTCAGATAATTTTTTCATCTCCAGTGTGAAATTGGACAGCCATTAACGGTTTTCAGTTAACAGTCTATACTTCTGCAAGGTTTCTCTGGAGTTACAGGTAGAGCTTCATTTACTCAAATCAGGACAAAACATAAACTCAAGGTTACTATTATGCCAGAATCTTCTGTCTTTTGTTATCCTTTGTGAATCAATATTCCATTGGGTGTTTCTTTGCTATTAATGAACTTTTTAGCTAGAGTAGAAATACTTATGACTAATTTTGAATTCCAGAACTATATTATTACCTCTATTCTGGAAGGAAGAATACACAGATATATGTGAGTTTATTCCTTTCTGAGGCCAAAGTATTGAATTCAGTTAATTCTGCAGCAATTAACTCCACATTTTTATATAATACTAAGGATTGAATGTAAATATTAGTTAAGAAGTTGCCAAATCAAAAAGTTCTGGGATTAGAGTCAAGGAAACCTGAGATCAAATCCTGCATCTGACAGGTATGAGCTGTGTAACCAGGGAAAATCTCTAACCTTCTGTGTGCCTATAGGAGATTAGGAATTTATGGAAATTTTTGATGAGAAAAGAGTAGTAACCAAAACTCCCTCTTACTTTCCGTTTGGGTAGTAACTATTCTCTAAATTTAAGCAGTAGAATTATATGCATTTATCAGGTTAGTGTGACCATCACTTGACCTAAATCAGCAGAATTCCCAGATTTATAACACCTAAGACCCAAGATATCAAGACACTGGAAAACTCTAGTTGCCCCTTTTTTCAGCATTAAGTAACTGCCTTTATGACTTGAGTGACTATTTTGCTTAATGAAAGTCTAAATAAAAAAGACTACATTGGTTAGTTTGGTGAAACTTCCACCCATATCAAGGTATTGATGCCAGAATGATTCCACAAAGGTGTAGGATTATGGTCAAATGGCAATGATTTCTCCCAGACCCAGGTCAGAGGAGAAGCAGGCTAGCTTGACTGGATGGGAGAGGTAAGAGCAAGTGGAGTACTTCTCCACCTCCCCCACACTGGAAGCAGTTGGAAACAGTTAACAGAACACCTTCTGAGCTGGCTAAGATGGCTAATCAAGCTTGGTAAATTCTGGGCCAAGATGGTAAATGGATAGAACTAAACCCTTTGAGATAATAACTTTTATATAAATTATTCTCCCACAGGATAGGAGTCTATGAGGTTAATATCTTCTAGAGATCAGACCACAGGCTCTAGGACAGAGACAACTCCAGCTCCAGCTTGGATGTAATACTTGACTTGGTGAAAGGAAGGTGGTAAGTATGACCCCAAGTTGACTGGATACAAACTCTATCTTCACAAAATAAATGAATTTAATGATTACAGGGAACAGGGTGAAGGGAACTGGGTTTGAGGAAAGAGGAGGGAAGGTAAATTAACTGAAACTTCTAAATACAGGCTAGCAACACATTCCTCTAGGGGGAATGTATATTGAATGGCTGAACTCCTGTCTAAGCCCCTAAATAATCTTCCTTCTAAAACCTAAACAGCTAAACTGAAGGTAGACAGTGATCTTCCATGAAGGTCAATCTTGAGGATAGCTATCAAAGTAAAGCAGCCCCTGGCTGTCAGAGACTGAATGCCTCAGCCCCTGAAGCTACACAGAGTGAGTGTGCCAAGAGTCAAGAATCAAGACCCCTGCAAGAGAGGTGACCTGGCTTTTATACCAGGTCTTCAACTGCCCTTAACTGCCCCCTCCCTTGGAGTTCTGGGGGGCCCTAGGAAATTCTGTGATGCAGTTTGAATCCCTCTCAGAAACATGGATGTTACAAAGGAGACCCACTTTACAAGGATTTTTCTAGGACTTCTTTCCTACTAATGGAACTATAGGATCCTCTCTTTTATCCTTCAAATTCCTTTGGTGACCACATTGCATTTCTGATTGTCGTGGTGCTCCTATGATTCCAACCCTGGTCCTCCTAGGGCTACACTGACTCAAGTAATGCTGGGAGTATATATTAAGTTACTGGCAGAATATAATTTGTATATGTACAGGGAGTAACTGTGCTGGTAATTACACAAATAGCCCAAATCATAGATCATTTGTGTATCTGCCATTATAGGAGAGATAGACTACTTGTTAAAAACAGTGTTTCCTGATGGCTATTAAAATGAAAGCACAATAAAAGGATTTGTAATTTCCATACATATCATTGTCCTGTACATATGTAATAACCATATATTATATTTATAATACAGAGACATAGAACACATAATACAAAAGCAAAAATGCATAATATATTTATAAGTAGAAAAAGATTTAACATTTGCTTAATGGTTTTTTCAGCATTTGCACAGAATTTAAAATGAATGCCAATTCAGCATTTTCTATCAGCTTTTCCTTCATTTCCATATATCAAATTCTAGGCTTAATACATTTTTTCTCTATTTTTTCCATGTTGTCAAAACAAGTGTTCTCTTTTATTTCTCAAAATAGCATGTTGATTGTTTTCCCAATGAATTTATGTTTGCCTTATCAACCCGCAAACAAACTAGCAGTATCTGAATGTTTTGAGTTTGCCAGCTTATTTTACCCTCTTACTTTCATCCCCCAAAGTTAAGGAAATGGCATTTTCATTCTAAGGAGATAGTTTGTCTATTCACAGCATCTCAGAAAGGAATGTGACCTCAGTGGCCATATAATCCAACTTGTTTTTATTTTTTAATTTTTTAAACCCTTAACTTTTTTGTGTATTGACTTATAGGTGGAAGATTGGTAAGGGTAGGCAATGGGGGTCAAGTGACTTGCCCAGGGTCACGCAGCTGGGAAGTGTCTAAGGCCAGATTTGAACCTAGGACCTCCTGTCTCTAGGCCTGGCTCTCATATAATCCAACTTGAATATTGAAAAAGCATACTTTCTATAGTATATATGATATATGATCACTCAGCCTTTGCTTCATGACCTTCGGAGAAGGGAAACTCAGAATCTCCCAAGGCAGTCACTCCTTTGTAGGATAAGTTCAATTGTTAGGAAGTTTTCCTTTGCATTATACCTAAATATGCCTTTTTTGTATCATATATTAATTGTCCCTAGTTCAGTACCCTATGCCAAGCAGAACAAGGGTAATTCATCTTTCATATGCCACACCAAATATCTGAGGCAGATATCATGCCACACCTGAATCTTATTTTTTCCAGGTTAACTTTCCTTTAGTTCCTTCAACTTTCTTAACAGGCTCAAGGAGTTTATTATTGGAGATATCCACTGTCAGGGTCTGAAAAAAACTTTATGCTAATCCTGTCTTTACTTTGTCAAGTCAAAAGATCTAGGTTATACCATTAACCTTCTCTTTACCTCTGTTTTCCTTGCTATAAAATTGGTAGGGTAATAGCTGGAATCTATCTGCTTCCAGGGATGCTGTTGGGTTTCAAGAGACTATCAGTAAAACTTCCTGTTTTACAGAAGAAAGGATTTTATAAATAGAAAGCTTTACTAAGTGAGTCATTATGCTGAATGGGAAAAACATTCATAAAAATAGTGACAGTAAAAGCTGGAGCAATAGTTTCTAATTTGGTAATAGCCATGTGTCCAGCCACTTCCGTCTCATAGACACCAAGTTGTGTGCACTGAAAGAGCCTTAATGCCTGGATCAAGTTTGAGTTTAAAAAGGTAAATGAAGTAAGAATGTTTGCTTAACATAGAGTAGAATTAATCAATTTTTGAGCTTCAAAAACATGTATTTATTTGATTTTATATTTATTCCCTTTTCAAATGTGTAGGTGCAAAATGGAACTCTACGGCCTTAAAGGCTCAAAGTTTTATTATGGCATAAAATGAAATTAGAAATATTTGTGCTCAAAACATTATTTTGTGATTCCTATGTGCAAAATCTTTTGCTAGATATTACCAATTCTTCTTTTCAAAGGAATCTGTGATTTCATGGGTTATTTACTCATAACAAATGCAATAGAGACAAAAATATAAAGCAGACAACCAAACAAAAAATCCCTTCCTTGAAGTAATTTACATTCTAGTTGAGAGAAGCAAATATGTGAACATATAAGAAAATGTAAAGTACATGCAACATAAATAAAGGAAAAACAACATATTATTCTTTGGGCTAATAATGCTAACTATGGGGAGTTAGATGGGCAAGTCACGTGCAATATAGCTAAGAATCTTTACAAAACTTTCTAGGTGCTATGTAGTATATCTGATTGACAAGTGATGATCTAAAAAGAAGGTAGCTCATCTTTTGTTTATCTCTGTTAAATGAGGATAAAAATATCAATTCTCACTTTCTTAAAAATTCTCACAAAGCCATATTATGAATGATAGAAAAAGTCTGTGAAAGCACAAAATTTTCCTTCATAATACTAGATTCAAAAAAAGGGAAAATAATATATTATTCAAAACTTAAAGGCAAAGGGAATGCTAATGTGGATTCAACTTCTAGATACAAAGTCCTTTTTGGAAACCTATAATTAGGAGAGAGTGGCTATTGTGAAGCTATAATTTTCCATGGAAATAAATACCATCCAATTACAACTGCCCACTTAAAGTTAACATTACAGAGTCTAGAAGTTTCTTATTTTGCCAAATTCTTAAAAATCAAAAATAGAGTATATGATAAAATAATAATTGCACTCTCCTCTCCAAATAAAACAAAATATCTGAACAATGGGACAAGATATCTAATGAATAGAATTGATTTTCCTTAGGTTTTGGTACTGCAACTTGCATTTTCTTTAAACAGTTGACTAGTAGATGCACATTCAAAAAAGAAAAAGAAAGGGAAGAAGACAGTGGAAGAAAATCAAGTTATGTCTAGATGGGGGAAAAAACTTTAAAACTGTTAAAAGTCATGTAAAAATAGGTGAAAATTCATTATCTAAATTTCAAAAACAAGTAGCATTATGCTGAGGACAGAGTGAATGGACTCGAAGGTGTGTATTAATACTGACATTACATTGAGGTTAATTGAAATAAACATTTTCTTGGCATTTTTTTTTACCCATATCTTCTGTCTTAGAATCAATACTGTGTGTGGGTTCCAAACCAGAAGAGTGGTAAGGGTTAGGCAATGGGGGTTTTAAGTGACTTGCCCAGGGTCAAACAGGTAGAAATATCTCTCAATCCACTAAGCCACCTAGCAGTCCTGCCATTCAGTCTTGATTTCAGAATGCCAGTTAAGTCCCTCAATGTATTCAACTCTAGCTTTCTTCTTGAGAGCTTTATATTTTAAGTGTTTTGACCTGGAGGAGACAAAAACCTTCATCAAACATATTCTTTGATGACTGCTTCAGTTTGAAAGTTTGGTTCAAGTTTTCATTTTATATATTTATTTAGAATAATTTGAGAATGTTATACTCAAGAGGGCCTGGGTTCAGATGTGGCCTCAGAAACTTACTAGCACTGTGACTGAGAAAGCCCCTTAACTCCAGTTCTCTAGCACTTACCACTCTTCTGCCTTGGAATTGATATTTCACTTTTATTCTAAGCTATTATTTATTTAATAGCAATGGTTTAAAAAACAAGAAAAAATGTTATAGTTTTTGAGAACAAAGGAAATGGTACTTTCACTAAGGAATGATACTTTGAGATGAAGGAATTGTTTAATGAATTTTACACTAGAATCATAACTTAGTGTCAATTATGTATCTCAAATGATTAATAACTTATTTTAGTTTGACTTCTTTTAATCTTGGAAGTCTTACTCTGGTCTGTTTGGGAAAGTGGATTGTGGTTTCATTATTACTGATGCTGTTACTTTGATGCTTCAGTTATTACAAACACCACCACTACCACTAGTACTACTAGTACTACTAATGTTATGCTCAAAACAGCTCTCATACATATTAGAATGACTGAAATGATAAAAGAATAAAGTGTTGGTAAGAATGTAGAAAACAGGAACACTAATACATTGTTGGTGGAACTGTGAACTGATCCTACCATTTTGGAAAGCAACCTGGAATTATACTAAGAGTTATAAAAATGTGTATATCTTTTGAGTCAGTAATACCACTATTAGGTTTTTTCCAAAGGTGATCAAGGAAAAAGGAAAAGAAAATATGTTTTAAAATATTTATAGCAGCTCTTTTTTTGGTGGTAAAGTTCTGGAAACTAAAGGAATATACATCAGTTGGGGAGGGGTAGAACAAGTTGTTGTATATGACTGTAAAGGGATACTATTGGGGCTTAAGAAATAGCAAACAAGATGTTCACAAAAAAAAAAAATCCTATAAAGACTTATATGAAGTGATACCGAATGAAGTGAGCAGATCCCAGAGAATGTTATACATAGTAACAACAATCATGTATGATGACCAACTGTGAACAACAACCATTTTCAATGAGGCAAAGATTCAGGGCAACTTCAAGAAATGTATGGCAAAAAAAGATATCCATGCCAAAGTAGGAGCAGAGTCCAAATGCAGATTGAAATATACCATTTTTCACTTTATTTTTTCCAGGAAATTTTCTGTAATGTAAGCAATATGTCCCTTGTTTTACAAATTGATGAACAGAGAAATATATATTACATGATGATATATATATATACATATATATATATATATATAAAACCTATATAATATTACCTGCCTTCTTGGGCAGGGTAGAGTCAGGGAAGGGAGGGGTAAAAAAAAAGAATGAGACATAGCTAACATGATAATCTTTATTTTGGATGAACATATTTAATATAAGTTTTACATATTTACAACAAATCATATATATTATATGTTGTTACCTATTATGTTATATATTTAAATATAAAAACAAATGGTAACTCAAAAGAAGCTGATTTTTAAATTTTCAGTGTGAGTATATAGCCTTTGGAAATAGCCAAATCAGGGTTTTATTTACTCTTCTGTTGACTATTTAGATTTAGGAAAGTGATGGACAAAAATTTAATAAAGGAAATTAAACTTAAATATATATTAATTTCATAGAACTTATTATTATATACAGAAACAGAAATAGTATTTGAAAACATTTATCAGGATATTCCTGTATGTAGACAAAAAGTCATAGTGGAAATAAAACTGAATCTGAAATTCAAGTTTCTAGCTTGTCACTTACTACCTGTATTGACTTGAGGAAGTGATTTAACTACTCTGAGCCTCAATTTCCCCATTTATAAAATGCAAAATTTTGACTGGATGACCTCTAACTCCATCTCTAAACTTAAAAATATAATTATATGTTACTATTACTTCCATAACACAGAGTCCCGTGGAACTATGGAACAGTATTTATAAATACACTCCATGTTTCAGGCACCATATTTTCAAGAATGATATTCCACATAGTACTATGCCATTCTAGTAATAGATATGCAGCTGGAATATTTTATATCTCATCTAATCCAACCTTCTCAGTGTACAGATGAAGAAATCAAGACCTATAGATCTTAATTGATTTGCTCACAATCCCCCAAATAGCAAGCAGCAGAATATAGCTTTAAATCTATATCTGCTACAATACTGCTAAGCACTTAAAATATTTTGTTTTGTTTTGTTTTTTAATAAAAGAATAAATGAGTATCTCCATAAATATTCATTGAGTGTCCTCTAAGCATAATGAATCTCATTAGATTTCATGGATAATGAAAGGATTTACATTTCTCAAGGACTTTCTAGTTGTGGCAATGAGCCAATATATAAGCCAATGACATTAAAAAAAAATAAAGTCAGATCCATATTACTGAAAGGTAGATGTTAAAGTCAACTGAAGTCATGCTTTATATCAAAAGACATTTCTAATTTCCTTTTAAGCATCAAAACTATGACCATTGGCATGATGATCCTATTTCCATAGGCATATTCAAATCCGGTTCCCTCCAAATGTGTTCTTTCAAAAACATCAATCAATAAAATGAGGCTCACACTTTGGGCATATTCTCAAATGGTGCTGACCAACTGAGTCAAAGAAATCAAAGAAAAGAAACGAAATGATTCAACCCAAAGTGAGACAAAATTATTCATACCTGCCAATAGCTTGGAAAATCTGAATTTTTACTTTAGAAAAGTAAAACCCAATTATTGTGTCAAGGAGAATAATTTTTAGAAATGTTATGGTACACACATGCAAACATATTCAGACATTGATAAACTATAAGGTCCTGAAACGTATATTCTGAAATAAAAGATTTATCTCTTTATTCAGTGCTTCAGGGAAAGAACAGGCAAATGTTTTCTCTTCTTTTTATGGGACCAATTATCCTAAGTACGTGGCTTAATTTGTTCTCTTCCTGATTAAATCTCTAAAAATATAAAGATTTGGTGGGAACTCATCCTCTTGTGAAACACTGGTTGAGAGTGATATTTGAAGGGAAAATGAAATATGAGCCTCTTTCCATTAACTTGCCTTTTTATTGGGTGATATTAAATTTATCTCCCTTGTTGCCAAAGGATTGGAAAATGGTACTTTAAGAAATGCATCTATTGTGGAAAATTCAGTGACAATGATTGAATAAAGAGTACTGAGAAGACTTTCCATATAGGAAAAATCCTAGATGCTGAGAGAGAACACCAGGCTAAAGACTATGTGTATTTGTGTGTGCGTGCGTGTGTGTGTGATTGCATAAGGGCTAAGAAGATACTTTAATAAGGGTATCATAATGGATATTAGAATTCAAAGTGATGTTGGTGGGTCAAAAAAGTGTTGAAAAATCTTTAAATTGCACCAGAATAATAAAATTAGAGTTGGAATTATATATATATATATATACATATATATATATATATATATATATATATATATATTGCAAGTGTCTAATATCCATGAAATTCCAGAAATATTTATGACTACAATCCATTTCCCAAAAACATTTATTCAAAGATAGTTCTCAAAAAAAAACTCAAACTATTACAAATGAATATTCTAAATCACCAATTACAAGAAAAAAGTCAATCAAAAGTACTGTTTTCACCTAAAACATAGCTAATTGTCAAAAAATGCAATAGATAAGGGTAATCACTGTTAGAGGGTTCATGGAATGATAACCACACTGATGAACTGTTTTTGTAACTGAATTGGCAAAACCATTCTAGAAAGCAAGTTGGAATTATTGTGGCAGCCAAGTAACCTAGTATTTATTACTTTTTTTAAAATTGTATACCAGGTCCCTTGCAAAGAAGTTACTAAAACATTCACAACCTTTGATCTATGTTAAAGAGATTTTCTTAATCTCTCTCTCTATCTCTTTAGGAGGCTAGAGAGTAGGATTTCTAAGTGGATCAGAACTGACAGGTTCAGTGAGTCAGTGAGTCAGAGCTGAAGATTCCCTTACCTAAGAGACCAGGAGACCAAGGAGAAGGAAGTAGCCTGCCCTTTGACAGGAAGTTAGAGGGGACAGTTGGTCAGTGAGGAGATAAAGGATGCAGATGCTGACATTTAGGGTCTTTTGCCTCTGGGATCTCCAGAGAGCAGGAGGTCTGACTCTGAGATAAGGATCTGCTGGCATTTGGCTACTGACTGTTTGGCTGCTATAGAAAACTGATTGAAAGAGTGAGTGAGTGGTAGCTATCCATTATTTTAGGGAGTTAGATTGTTAGAAGGTTTAAGATAGGCCTGCCATGCCAGGCAGAAGAACCTGTCCTCAGAAGACAGAGATAGTTTTAAGAAATTATAGTTAGTTATTAGAAATTTTAGGAATATTTATAGGATATGAGATTAATAATCTCTGTTCACTTTTTTCTATCTTTCTATCTGTACTTCTTTCTTAAATTAAAGTTTATGTTAAACTGCTCTCCTCATTTTGTTGAACTCCTTAATTTAACCCTTACACATAGAAATTCCATCGCTAGAAAACAGGCTTAAAAGTAATGAAAAGAAAGGCTCTATAAACACCAAAAATACATATTGTCTTTTTTTAAAGCAGGAAAGATTTGGAAACAAAGTGGAGACCTATTAATTGGGATAGGTCTAAATAAGGTGGAGTCCATGAAACAATGGATATAATTAATATAGAGAAGCAGGAGGAGACTTAAAGAAATTATTTCAAAGAAAATAAGTAAAGTGAAATAAGAAAACAATATATACAAAGAATACAACAATGTAAACACAACATAATTGAAAATGAATATTATAGAATTATGACTGGACATAAAGGAAAGAAATTAAAAGAGAACTTCCCTGTTCTTTCTGAATGTTAGGGATGATTGGTGTGGAACACTATATATAATATCAGACCTTTCCAATATATGTTTTCTTTTGCCAAATTGTCCCCTTTTTTATTCTTTTTACAACATCTGACTTTCTCAAAGGGGAATTTGATACATTGGGAAAGAGAGAATGTAAAAACAAAAAATGTCAATAAGAGATGCATTTATTATGTGTAATATAAAAATAAAAACATTAAGCATACAAACATGCTTGTATATGATAAGTTGAGAGTTGACTCCATCTGAGTTTCTCCACCACAACAACTGTACATAGGCATATCCAGGAGTATACTTGATATATGTGATGTTCCATTTTGACTTAATAGGCAACCTCTTCTCAGTTGCTTCCTTCATCAACTTTAGTCCTGAAGAGATTTTAAAATATCCTTCTAAACTTTCACAAGAGCAAAGAAATCCATATAGTCTCATATATTCTCTAGTCTCAGAAAAGTGTTCCTAAGGCTATATATATTTTAAAAGATTATGCTTAGAGAGGAAATGCTAGCTTTACTTCCTTTTAAAAAATAGTTTTTGAAAATTCTGACTTAAAATTACCTAAATTTCTCCCAGAATCCCTCCTCATCTACAGCTAACTTACATAAAAGCAAATACTTTAAAGGAAAAAAAAGAAAAGAAAATTTAAATATCAACTATAATCAATCAGTATATTGGGCAAAGTCCAAAAAAATATAAACAGTATCCTACACATGCAGACCTTCCAACTCGGTAAATGAATAGGGGCAGGTATCTTCATATATCTTCTGCAGGGCCATACTTGTTCTTTGTGAGTCTTAAAAGTTCATTTTCAAAATCGTTGTGGTCATTTTTCTTTATTTTCATACATTGGGAATGTGGAGGAGTAAAATAGAGAAGTGACAAAGTCAGGAATACTGGAGTTGTAGTTCTACTTCTGACTTATATTGACTGATATGTTGGATGGGGATGGGGATTTGGTCTGATTTAATTTAATTCACCAAAAATTTATTAAGCTTGTAATAGGAACAAAAAGGGAAAAATAAAATACCTCCTATCCTCAAAGAGATTATATTCTGTCAGATGGATAGATATAACAGGTACAAATAAACAAAAAGTATAAATGAAACAATACAAAATAATTTCAAGAGCATGATCACTAACAGTCTATAAAATCATAAAAGGGAATTATATGATGCCAACTAAATTGTGATTTAAAGGTAAGTATTGATTTTAACAGGTAAAAATGTATTATATCCCAAATATATGAGACAGCTTGGACAAAAGTAGAGAGCAGGAAGATAGAATATATTAGAAAGAGGTATCATGCCAGGCTAATTCTGAGAATTTTTTGAATATTATGTACATGGGATTTGGGGTATAAGGAATATATATTATTCTTCCCTATGAGCTTGTATATAACATAATTTTAAGGCCAATTAGGGTTGAACAAAATTTTAGACAAGGAAACATTCTTGCTTTAGCTTTGAAATGATTCCTTAATATTCATTCATTCCCTTTGACTTATATTTATAAATTATCAATCAATCAGTAATTATTTATTATGAACTTAATATGTGGTAGGCATTGCACTAAGCACTAGGGATAGGAAGAAAAGGGAAAAAAGCATACCACAGGTAGAGCATGGCTAGGCCTGAGGAAGGATGAAAAGATATGAAATAGCTATTATAGAAAATGGAATTGTGAGTCAATTAGGAAAGCTTAAAGGGATTACCTGATTGACCAGTTGATATTATGTAACAGAAAATTTGTAGTGGACCAAGTCAGCAGGGTTTCTTGACTTCCTCCAGCCCTATCTAACAGCATGTGAATAAGAACTAAGGATGACAAGGTTGAGGTTTGGAATAATCAATGATAAGGGTACAGAGGATTCTAATCTAGAGAACTGTGTAGAACTGAACTGATTAGTCAAGGGATTAAGATAGGAATGGAAGAAGAGTATAGCAGGTATAGGTGTCACAGACTAGGGGAAAAATTGTGGGATGGAATGATTAGAGGCCATGGTGAAGATGAAGAACATGGGGAGAGTCATAAGGCAGAAAAATAGAATAATATAGATTATAATGATATAAAGGATCTTCAGAGTTATTAAAATTGATGTGAAACTTTTATAGGCAATAGCAAGACCAAAGTTATGGCCATTTCTGCATGTCACTTAAAGTAGAGGAGTACCTCATTAGAATTGTGTTGATTAAGGAAATAGAAAGTTAATATTCAAGAGGAATTTCAATATTTATGTTATGAAATCATCTAGCATGAATTTGTGGCAGTGATATCATTTAAGAACGAAGGAGAGTGCCCTAAATGTGCATAGATAATATAAATTTGGTGATCAATCTGAATAAAGTAAACTAAGAGGAGAAGTTTCTGACAGTGGCAGAGGGAGATTCTGAAAATAAAAACAGTATAGTATATTCCAAATCTTTCTCCATAATCATCAAATTGGGCAAAACTGAGAGCTGCACCAGTACTGGAAAAGATAATAAGGATGTAGTGTCATCAGGAGGGAGCCAAGTTGCATTGAGGGTCAAGAGATGGAGGAAGTATAAAAGTAGTAGTTTGAGATGAAAGATGAGGACTAAACTAGGCTCTGTACCAGAGGGGATATAAAGATAAGTAAGAAATGTTTCTTTCCTTGAAGAAACTATGATCCATTGGAGAAAATATGACATACTTATAACTTACTCATCAACATCATAACCTCATCAACATTGGTGATATCTTCTTTTATGTTTAGATCATCCATATCTGCTTTCTCACCCTCGGTTACTATTGTCTCTATTTTCAAATACATGTGTATGTGTGTGTGTTTGTGTGTGTGTGTGTATATCTATCTATCTATCTATCTATCTATCTATCTATCTATCTATCTATCTATATATATATACATATATATATATTCCTATAGAGTATCCACTTTATAGTCTGAGGGACCTTTATTCATAATGCTTGACATTATATGGTTACCTGTAGAATGCAAGGGCTGTCTCTCACTTATCTACCTATCTCACTACAAAGCTATCTCATCTCTTTTTTGCGTCATTTATCCTTTTTGATTCTATCTTTTATTTCTTATGAATAGATCTCATTCATATTCTATAGCTTAACCATGCCCTATAATGAGTCTCTCATTGCCATTTCAGTGACCTACACATTTAATTTTCTAGTCAAATAATATTTCTAGATGAATATCCAAATATGATGACTGAATGATCCAAGTAAAAAGACAATGCTAATAGTTCAGCTGAAGTTGAAAACTCTAAATACTAAATGATTCAGGGAAGGCTTTTTGGAGAAAATGGTGCTGGGGCTGTGTCCTGGGGATTGATTTCAAGAAGATTATAAGATGAATAAGAAGGTCCTAAAATTAATTCCATATAGGTTTATTGAGGTAAACGGATTTTTTTGGTTAAAAGTTAAAGCATAAATACCACTGCTATGTTTGTGTCCCAAAGAGATCAAAGTTAGAGGAAAAGGATCTCTTTACACTTACCAATTATAAATTACTCACTTGGATATATTTATGATTTCATCAATGTTGGTGCTATCTCCCTTTATGTGTGGACCATACATAAATATTTTCTCACCCTCTGTCACTATTTCCCACATTTTCATTATATATAAATATTAATTATATATATACATATATAAGTATATTATTTATACCTACTTATATATACATGTGTGTGTGCCCTCCTTTTTTGGTGGGAAAGAATTGAGAATTGAAGGAATGCCTTTTAATTGGAAATGACTGAACAAGTCATAGTATATGATTGTAATGGAATATTATGTCATAAAAATGATGAACATAAAAAATCTAGAAAGACTTATATGAAATGATGCAAAGTGAAACGAGCAGAACCAGGAGAATGTCACATATAGTAACAACAATAGTATATGATGATCAACTATGGATTACAACTATTATCAGCAAGGCAAGGATCGAGAACAACTCCAAGGGACTTATGATGAAAAAGCCTATCCATTGCCATCAGAGGAATTGATGGAATCTGAATGCAGATTGAAGCATGCCATTCTTTATTTTATTTCCTCCATGAATTTTTCTCCATTGTAAGCAAGATGTGTCTTATTTCACAACATGCTAAGCAGGGAAATAGGTATTTCATGAAAGGCATTTCTCAGGGAAGGGATTAGAGAGGGAGGGAGAGAAAAAGGGGAAAGAGAGAACATGGATCACAAAATTTTACAAATTATCAGAAAATTATTATAAAATATGGTATCTATATGTAATTAGGAAAAATGTAATAATTTAAAATTTTTAAATTAAGGAATATAATAATAAAGGAACATATCAATCCTAATTTGAACTCGCTACTTTTTAGCAGTAGAAGAACCACTCTATATGTTTTATCAGAGTATCTCTGTACTTGAATCATCCTCTGAGATGAACTGCTTAAGGAAAGATGGATTGTGAGTTAGAGAGACACAGTGACAAGCTTTTAGCAGTCTGTCTTTTGTAGCTGTGTGCCTTCAAGTCAAGTTAGATCTTGTCCAGAAATAAAATGGAATAGCAGCTGGTCCCAATTATGTTAACTACAATGTGGCTATGAGCACAAATGGCCAGGTTTTTGGCTGGCTCCATGGCTTAATGAATTAGTTAATGATGCGACAATAGTCCTCAGGCTGGGCCTAGCCATTGGTTCTTGTTTCATCTGCTTCTATGTGTTTAGAATTAGCACTTGAAGGATCAGGCATATATTTAATTTAATCTTTTTTTAAAAAAATTCTCACATTTGGCACTTAATACACTAGGTTATCTTGTTTTCTGAAAGGACTAAGAAAATTTAATACTGAAGAAGCCCATCAATGGATCAATAGAATTATATTTTAAGAGCACAGAGAATCAGTATTTTTTTAGTGTTAAATATTCTATTGATGTCTTTTGCTTCTATGTCATAGTAATGTGCTGATAAATATGCCCCATGTCCATACTGATCCCTCCCTTACAACAGTGAAAGAGTTAAACAAAATCAATGAACATAGAAACCAACACTATGATAAAGTGACGTGGCCTATCACATTCTGCACCCACTCTTACATGTGTGTATTTAGGGGAGTGAATTCCATTGTCTATACTTCAAGACTGATAATGATGAGATTTAATCCAGTTTTCAGTGTTCTTTTCATTCTCATTATTGTGGCCACTACACACACACAAACACACAAACACACGTAGTGTAATTAGGATTTTGTACCCCAGGACTATGTTTCCCAGCATCCCACTTTTGTCCTCACTTTACATCCTTACATTTTGGAGATAAGTTTCTACCCTCTCCCTCTTCTCCTGCTTTTGCTGTCCGGTAAATTTGTCTTAACTCAGGTTATACTTTTTTCCTTTACTTCAAGTGATTATTAATAAATCTCATAAAATATAATACTTGGAGTTATTGGATATTAATTTTAATCTTACAATATATTATTCTCTAAGGTTTATTTTCCTCATTTTACATCTTGCAATGTTTCTCTCAATTACTCATGGGAATCAGTACTGTTGAAAGAGTATTTTAGAAGTTGAGTCAAGATGGCAGAGTGGTAGCTAACAATTCAGTAAACTCCTTTCAATAAACTCCTCTTAAGCAATCTAGAAAACAAATCAGAATAATTTCTAAAGGAAAAACCATATAAATCACAAGTTCTTTGTCTAGTCCAGGTTCACATATGAAGATAGGGAGGCCTGTGGATATTGGGGGCACATATAGGTATTGGACAGGAGAATACCTGGAAGAGCATCCCAGTACCCAGGGAGATACTATATGCCAGGGCAAGAAGAGGTGTCATACCCATACTAAAGCACTGCTATGGGGATAGGTGCCAGCTGGCAGCTTTGCTACCCATTTCTGTTTTGAGTTGCCAAGTAAGGAAAGAATTATAAGTGGACTAGTGCAAGGAAGTGGCATTCCAGGTAGACAGGGCTTTTAGTTGGTATATAGATAAAGGGGAAAATTCAGGAACTAGTAACGGTAGTGGTGTGGCTCAGATCTCAAGGATAAAACAAGGTCTTACTTCCAATATTTGGCTCAGCCTGAAGATAAATAACTGGGATGGAAATTCTAGACCAGAGGAGAGACTTCAGTGCTGCATCTCTAAGCCAAGACAGCTTTCCAGTCCAGTTGGCTTATACAGATAAAAATCCAGCAATATCCTTAGACAGTGTTAGATAGATTCAAAGACAAGTTAGGGAGTTCAAATTAGGAAGGAGGCAGCAATCAAACATTTCCCTGGATCAGACTGCTTTAAGAGCACTGAAAACTTGTATGTCTTCAGACTATCCATGAGATGTTAGAAAAAATATAACATTAATTCTTATTTAAAAGACTTGAAGGCCTAGGTATAAATCAGTGGTTCCCAAACTTTTTTGGCCTATGGCCCCTTTCCAAAAAAAATATTACATAGCGCCCCCTGGAAATTATGAAACTATTTATTGAACTCAGAATAGAATGTAATACAAAAAAAAGTGTGGCCATCACTGCTTCCCTGGATCACTGCAGCACCCACCAGGGGGTGGTGGTGCCCACTTTGGGAGTCACTGGTAAAACTGAATTTTTCCTAGGAATAAAAAGATGTCCCTTAAACATCATCAGCAAATTATCCGTAATAGGGAAAAGTTAGAAGTATTAGATCAGTAGTGAGCAAGGATGCCTATTATCACCAGTATTATTTAACATTATATTAAAAATGCCAGCAATAATAATAAGAAAATAAAAAGAAATTGAAGACACTAAATGGACAAAGAGTTAATTAAAATATCACTTTTCTCATATATTATATATGTGCATATATATATATATATAAAGAGATTAAATTAAAATTTGTTGAAACCATAAGTTATTTTAGAGAAGTAGCAGGATACAAAATAAACCCCTATAAATTATCAGCATTTCTATATATCACCAACAAAATCCTCAAAAAAGAGATAATAAGAGATAGCCCATTTAAACTAACTATAGATAGAATAAAATATGTAGGAACATGTCTGCCAAAACAAATCCAAAAATTAAATAAACCAAATTTACATATGTAAGAAGTCTCCTTAAAATGCTCTTAATAATCTCATAAAAAGGCAATCAGTGTACAATATGGATATCATGTGTAGAACAGCAGTTTATTTCATCAGTCAAAAAAAAGCTCAAAATATAAAGATCTACATGTATAAACTAACTAACATCAAGTAAATAATTTACCTCATGGAGTCCATTAAGGTTATTATAGCCCTTCTATATGATATAATAACATGTGAGATATTTTGCCCAGTCATTTTAGAAATGCCAAAATATCTCTAATCAAAATGATTAAAGGTCGTCTATATTTTGCCCTTTCTTGAGTTTTCATTTTTTCCTCTCTGGTAGTTAGGCTCTCCTCCACAATGAGATTGTGAATTCCTTATGGTCAGAGACTTATTTTTTTGTTTCTACTATTTCTATTACCCTGGTAATGATGATAAGTACTCAATTAATAGCACTTGTTGAGAATAAAGTGAAACCACTATAGGAAAAATAAAGAATATGCTAGCATTGTACATTCTAATACATGTTTGAAGTAATTTCATTTTTTGTCATATTTCTAAATCAAATTTGAAAAATCCCAAAGAAGTCAGCAATTAGGATAAATATTAAGCTACATTACTTATTCCATTTCATAGTATATATGGAAACAGAAGATTTTAAAAATATATTCATGTGGTAAAATACCTTTTGAAATGTGTATTTTTATTTACGAAAATTTTCATCTTTAAATTTATTACATTTTTTACATTATATTAGAAAGGTAAATTAGTGGAACAGCACAGACATACAATAATTAATATTAAAAATTTCATTAATCTGTGTTTGACAAATGTAAATTCAAGTTTTTTGGGGGAATTTAAGTGTTAAAAATTTTTTGAGATAACTGAAAAGTAGTCTGGCAGAAACTAAATATAAATCATTATCTTATGCTATTTTCCAAGATAAAACCAAAATGGGTATATAACCTAGGCATAAAGGAAGGTTTCATAAGCAAATTAGAAGAACAGAGAATATATTACCTATAAGATTTATGGATAGAAGAGGGATTTATTGTCAGAGACAGAAACATTGTAAGATGTAAAATGTATAATTTTGAATACATTAAATTGAAATGGTTTTATATAAGTAAAACTAATGGAGCTAAGATTAGAAGGAAAGATGTAAGTTGGGGTGAAATATTTTATGAACAATTTCTAAGGGAGGAGGCCTCATATCTAAAATATGTAGAGACTTTTATCAAATTAATAAGAATATGAGCCATATCCCAATTCATAAATGGTCAAAAGATATGGACAGACAGTTTTGGGATGAAGAAATCAAAACTAAATGTAACTATGAAAATGTTTCTAAATCATTAAGGATTATAGAAATGCAAATCAAAAAACTCTGAGAAATCACCTCATACCTATCAGATTGGCTAAAATGATAAAAAGGCATTTATACAACATTGATGAACTCTGAACTGGTCCAACCATTTTGGAGAGCAATCCGAAATTATGTTCAAAGAGCTGCAAAACTGTGTATGCCTTTTGACCCAGCAATACCACTATTAGCTTTATTTAATGAAATGATGATGGAAAAAGGAAAATGAACTCTAAGTTCTAAAATATTTATTGTAGGTTTTTTTTGTTTTGTTTTGTTTTGTTTTTGTGGTGGCTAAGAACTAGAAATTGAAAGGATACACATCAATTGGGGAATGGCTAAACAAGTTGTGGTGTAGGATTGTGACTGAATACTACTGAACTGTAAGAAATCACAATCAAGTGAATTTTGGGAAAATATGTAAAGACCTATGTGAAATTATGGAGAGGGAAATGAGCAGAATGAAGAGAACATTATATGCAACAATAGAAATATTGCTTGAAGAATGATTTGTGTATGTTCCCTTCCAGAGAAATAATTGCTATACAGAAACAAATCCAAGTCAAAATCTCAACTAAATACTGTAGAAGTTTGCTTCG
Source organism: Gracilinanus agilis (assembly GCF_016433145.1). Taxonomy (NCBI): domain Eukaryota; kingdom Metazoa; phylum Chordata; class Mammalia; order Didelphimorphia; family Didelphidae; genus Gracilinanus; species Gracilinanus agilis. The sequence goes on from NC_058135.1 coordinate 136,738,229, forward strand.
TCCTCCAAAGTCAACTTGGCCATAAGCCTTTAGGAGCAAAAACCTGCTGGGGGATGCAGCCTGGAAGAACCAGAGATGCAAAGCTCTGAATTACTGGTGCCAGAACAGATGACTAAGGAAGAAAGGGAGTAGAACAGGTCACCAACACAAGTTACCATGCTATGGAAAGTTGTATAACATTATATCAAGCCAGAGGGGAAAAAAGCATAAAATCCAGCTGGGGCTAGTTCCCACCACCCAAAGTCAGTTTGGGCAGAGCTGCACCTAGTTGATTGAAGTATGAATTGCCCAATTGGGGAAGACACTGAGATAGTTTGAGATACAGTTTCAAGTAAGCCATAATGAGAGGGAAAGGAATTAAGAAGTTATACCAGAATTTTATGTTGCAAAACCAGAGGTAAAAGGGTTTCTATGACCCACAGGTGAAGGTAATGAGAACTTACTCCTGCCAAGAACCACAAACAAAATCTTCTTAACTGCTTCCAATCAGTGCACCTTGGGAGAGGGCTATTGCCTTAGCCTACACTTTCATTCCTCTTGTTTTAATGTTCTGTGGCTATAGAGTTGACTTGATTGGCACAAGTTATTCTGTTTTTCATTTCCCATTGATGTGTCAGGAGGAGAATTCACTGAGATGAGATCACCTAGGGTGATCCTAGGAAGCAAGAGAGAACTAAACGCATTTGATTTTTCTTCCAGATAGAGAGAGAGAGAGAGAGAGAGAGAGAGAGAGAGAGAGAGAGAGAGAGAGAGAGAGACAAAAACAGAGAGAGAGAATATTAGTTTCTGTATCTTACTCAAGAGGAGAATCTAAAATATTTACTGTAGCTATTTGGAATGATGGAGATTTCAAGTCCTCTCATGTTTTCCCAGAGACTTTTCTTTCAGCATTCTAAAGTAGGGTTGACTTCTTCCATCTTCTACCTTAAAACTGGAAACTGAAAGTGTCTGAAATCAACTAGTCACTTGGAAAGTCCTGAAGACTTAAAGCTTAAAGTCCCAAAGAGGACTCCAAATCTATATAGTTCCAAAGTAGACTGAAAAAGACTAATGTAACTCTCTCACCAACTTTGCACCTCCCCTCCCACAGGCAGAGCATTCATCTCCACCAGTAAGGAGAGAGTTCCACACCAAATGGATTTTAGAATAGGAGTTACATAAGCCTCGTAAATTAAAGGAAGAGATTCCTTATGAGTTTGTAAAGGGAAAAAAAAAGAAATTTGAACAATGCCTTAGTTCTTTCTCTGTCTCTGTTGCCTCGTGAAAAGCTGTGATTAAATTTTTTTCATGATATTTTATTTTTTATGTTTTTTTGCTATTTTTTAAAGCTTCTTTTAAAGGAATTTTGAATCCTGAAAAAGAAATTTCTTGGAACCTGGAAGTCCACGTTGGCAACACCGAACTTGGACAAAAAAAGACTGCATTTCTAAACTTTAATACAAAGCAAATATGCACTCTAAATCTGGACCCAGGGTATTCAGTTTCATGTTCCCTTCTACTAAAATACCTACCCACTTCAAAGTTACACAAAAACATATTGCTACTTCATCAGAACTAGCAGATTACAAATCACATACAGAATCTTATAATTAGGCAACCCAGGGCAGGTTAAGTTCAAGGGTTGGAAAATCAGCTGATACTACCAGGCAAGACAGAAACTAGGTTCCAGTTTCAAGGGGTGTGTTTGTGAGAGAGGATGGGTTGGGGAAGGGTGACAAAAATAAGTATTAGTAAGATTATTAAAGCAAATCGCAACTCCATCGACATTCTACTCCATCTTCCAGCTGTGGACTTTAAATAACAGTTTAATACTTTGAGGCCAAACTCAGTTTTGAAATAACAAAGCTATATTTTACTCCTAAAATTCCTCTATGTAATTCTACCCCAAAGAGCCAGGAGGAGACTGAAGCAATGTCAGTGGACTCTGGATAACAGAGGTGGGGTTTACTCTTGTAGCAAATGGAGTTCTTGACTTCCATTGACAAAGCATGTGTATTTGTAGACTGGATGAAGCTAGCAAGAGAGCGTTATTTCAGTGATGCCAGCCGTTGTCAAGAAGCACTTTGATGACTTTTCACAAGCTATTATTGACAAAAACTTGATGTTGGGCAGAAATTGCTCAGAAACTGGCAATAATACAAGTAAAGTGTGGTTCTTGGCACAAAAAAGATTTCCAGTAGGATAAGCAGCTTCTGAAGGAAAGAAGTAACTTGGCTACAAAGTCAAATAACATTATTTTTATTTAGCTGACTAGAGAAATAGTAGTTTATTATCTATTAACATTTCTATAGTAGATTACTCCTTTTATTTATTGACATAATGAAAGAAATGCTACATTTGGAGTCACAAAAATCTGAGGTTTTAGTACCAAACTTTGCTGAGAAAACTGATCTCTAAGGCCCTTTCCAGCTCTGATTCTATTGTTATGTTGAGGAAGGTCATGTCTTAATTAATTTCAATATACATAAGAACATTGCATTATTGGCCCAAATGAGTTTATTTGCTTATGAATTAATTAATATCTTAGATTTTAAGACTTGTAGATTCATGATTTCCTATGTATGGGTGCTATCCCTACCTGCACAGGGAAACATCATGGCAGTGTAGCAAATACCTGGGATTTGGATCAAGATGAACTGAGTTTGAATCTTGGCTATACTCATTTTTCTCATCAGTAAAGAAGGTTAGTCTACTGAATATCTGACTCATAACTTTTAATTTTAGATTCTATGATTCTAAGTTTACATCAAATTCTTTTTTTCCTGAATAGATTTCTTTTTGTGTGTATTCTTGTGTACAAAATAATCATTATTCTCTGTCCAGTTTGATACATTTCTCTGACCATAACTAGGCTGATTCTGATATTGGACACTATCCTATAATAGAAAGGTTCATCCACCCTCCATCCCTGCTCGGCTCTTGCTTTTTATAGATTTGGGAGGGCACTTGTTAGCTCTCCTCATTCTAAAAAGGAGTTACTACATGGGCATTCACAGAAAATTTTGATTCATCTATATTCTAATAAATTCTCCCCTATGGAGAATTATAGACCAGGAATTTTCGTACCAGTACGAGATATATGAGAAGCATCTCAACTGGCCAGATGATAGGATTCTATACCATAATGAGGAATGAAGAATTAAAAAGGGGACAAAGACATCTATGAGCTACTGGAGAACAGAGCCTTTTGCCTTACTTTGTATCTAAAGAGTTAAATACAGTCCCTGGTAAATGGTAGGCACTTAATAAGCATCAATAGATTGCTATTGAGGAAATCTTTACTGGAGGAGGGGGGGAAGTATCACTCTAATAGACCAAAAGACTTTGAGTATTGTCATCAACCTTTATATTCAGCATTCTTGGTGCAGCAACTAAAAGGGGGCTAATAGTGTTTTGCCTGATAATTAAGCCCTACCCTGGTTGCAACTTTGCCATACAAAGAGGTTGAATGTGTAAATGACAAAGCTTCTGTTGGTTCTGTAGTCTGGTATATTATCTACAAGTTCCAGGATTCCACACAGTAAGAATATAAAGCAGTTAGTACTACATTTTGCATGCAAGCCTCCTACACCAACTATATTTTAGCTGAGTGAGCTTGATTGACATTTGGAATGGAAGGTACTATTATGGTGCTTTCCTCCTCCCCACCCACTTACCTTCCACCATCATCTTTGTGCAAAGTGATGGTACATTTCCTAAAAGCAAGTATTAAATATGCTCATCTCATCAAGTTCCTATGAAGGTATCATTCCAGCTCTAATCAAAATTCTCCAATCTCAATCAAATGAAAGTATGACATATTTCTTAATAGTTCTAAAAGCGTTGTCAGGGATTTTTTAAAATAAGGATTTGGTCTCTTAAAAAAACCTGAAAAGAATTTTATAATGTATGCATTTCAAATTGTTTTCATAAGTTCCATTTTAATGTGAAACAGAGACTTGAATGAGCACAGAACCATATTTCCACCTTCTGCTTCTCTTTCCCTCCCACATCTATTTTTCCCTATCTGGTTCCCTATTTAATTTCAATAAGGCTATAATTAAGGGTAATCTCAGCTTTGGTAGACTCAGGAAGAGCTCCAGATCACAGTGAGACTGTGCTCACTGGACCTTTTTATTATCATCTCCAAGCAGACAGCCATGTGAGCCATGAAACTACATGAGTCTGTCTCTATCCAACATAACCAGTGTAGTTCATTAGTATGTCTCCAGAGTTATAAAAGCATTCAAAAGTTATTGGGTAGAGGGTTACAGAGTTCTAAACTTGTAACTTTTTCCTTTTGGCTTAATGGTAACAGGGACGAAAGGATGATATTTACATTGTATATCCTGTGGATGCTGGGAGTGTCCGTGAATAGAATCTGGGGAAGAAAGGCTTTAGAAAAATAGAATCTGCTCATCAGTCCATTAATATGGAAACCCTGTAAGAGTAGGTAATTCTGTGAGAGTATGTGAATGAAAGTTCAACTATACACATTATTCCATGATTTTTTTCTTTAGAAAATGCTGGGGGAACAGCGACCACTTCATTTTTGTTCTCCTTTCTGACCTGATTGAGACAGATGAGAAGAAAGTGGCAGAGGCTTCCAAGAGAGATGATACACACCAAAGGAAAAGACCAAAATCAGCAGACAGAACACTTACTGAGAAGGTTCTCTAACCCCTTCCTGAACCCTCTCCATCACCACATGCTCTTTGTCATGCAAAATACTAACTTATTTCAATGTTTGTATTAAAACACAGAGCAGAACTACAGGGTGTGATGGGAAATGAGGCTACCATCACTTATTGTGGTAAATGTCAAACACTGTCAGATGTGGAAAATGTATTGTTAGTACATTGACCCAATTAGAAAGGCTTCATAAAAATGCGAATATCCTGCCTTCAATGTACCTGTACATGTAGGAGTGTCTTATCCATCTTTAAAAATGATCGTGGCCAAAAACTGATTTAGCCAGAAGGTTTTCATATATTCTCCTGCTTTCACAATAAATGACATCTGTAAGCCAGATGGAGTTAATGGAAAAAGTCTCAACTTCCTGTGTTGCACAAGATAAAAAATAAGCACTCATTATTTGGACCTTGAAACATCTATCATTTAATCATCTGAAAATTACTTAGCTTTGCTAAACATTTACTCCTAAAATGATGACTTCAATGTTACTTTTTAAAATTTTTCAAATTTCCCTTCCATCTTTTTTTGAAATCAAATTTCTTATAAGATATGTATATATAGAAGATTTGTATAGTGTGTTAGAAAACTGTCAATTTAGCTATTTTTAACAATATAAAGAAGCTATCTATGGAAACCTAGCTCTCTTTACATGTAAATCAAGGCAAAAAGCAAAATAATTCATTGAAACTTAATGTTTGTGAAGAAGTACTGATCTAAATAACAAATAAAAACAGTACATCTGAAAATTAGTTGAAGGTAGATGTAACTACACATAAAACATTTTAAAATTATTTAGAATAAATCAGAGAATAATTTCAAGTGAAAAATATATAACAAGATTGAAGTAAAGGATTTTAGAAAAATAATATAGAAGAAAACCTCCTTCATTTATTATAGGAAAAAGTACAAAAAAATTTAGGAGTAATAACCTGACCCAAATCCCTATATTAGTTTCTTTGTGTTCAGATTACTGAAAATTACTAATTGCTACTAAGCAAAGCAGAGTAGATTTGGAGGTTTTACTTGACTACAGGTCTATATGAGATAATATTAGTCACCATAATCTATCTAAATCTATATTACAAGATGCAAGATGTTTAGTAATAAGCAAGTAATAAATAGTGCTGCTCTATTCTGCCCTGATCAGATAACATCTGGATTTTAGAGTTCAGTTCTAAATATTATGTTCATGAAAGATATTTTTTTCTTTTTTAAATCCTTAACTTCTGTGTATTGGCTCCTAGGTGGAAGAGTGGTAAGGGTGGGCAATGGGGGTCAAGTGACTTGCCCAGGGTCACACAGCTGGGAAGTGTCTGAGGTCAGATTTGAACCTAGGACCTCCCATCTCTAGGCCTGACTCTCAATCCACTGAGCTACCCAGCTGCCCCCTCATGAAAGATATTGATAAACTGGTAAGTATCCAGAGAAAGGCAACCAAAAGCAATCAGACAATCAATAAACTTTTTAAAAAGTTTACTATGTGCCAGTCACTTTGATGAATGCTGGGAATATAGATAAGAAAAAGAAAGACTTTTTCTTCCTTCAAAGAACTTACAACTGAATGAGGGAAGAAAATTTAAAAAAAGAAGAAAAAAGAGTGGTGGGAAAGAAAAGGTACCACTTGTGGGAGATTGATGGAGATCAAAGGTATGCATCTTGGTGCGAGGCAAAGAAATGGCTAGCCTTACTTCTCCTTCCATTAATAGAGGTTTTAGACCTCATCATTTCTTTTAATCAGAGGGAAAAATAATAGAGAGGAGGTATGCTTACTAAAGCTGATTTAATCTTGTGGGACAATGAGGATTTCTAGTGATAATGGTGAATAACCTTGAGCCCTGGTCATATTGATCTTTATTAAAGAATCAGGAATGTCTAGGGAAGAAGAGAGAGGGAATAAGCAGTTACAGATAGAGAGATATCATCTCCTAAGTGTCAAGCACTATACTAAACAGTTGACATTATTTACTCATTTGGTCATCATAACAACCTAGGGGTGGAGGAGGTGGTAGTTGCTGTCAGTATCTCCACTTACAATTGAGAAAACTGAGGCAAAAAGAGGATAAGTGACTTACCAGAGGTCACACTATTAGAATCTAAAGCTAGATAGATTTGAACTCAGGTCTTCTCAACTCTAGGTTAAGTTATCTCTCTACTGAACTGCATAGATGTCTTGGAAGAGAACACTTGGAATGGAGGCCAAAGCATTAGATTTTCTGTTCAAATAAGGGAAGAGTATCATACAAAATAGGAATCGATATTGATGCAGAAGGAAGCAAAAGATAGACATTTTATACAATTGTAGGCTTGACTTTAGAAAACAAAAATCTCCCAAAAAATTAGGGAAAGCCAAAATAGAATTAACTGTCTTGGGATGGAGTAAGTTCTCCTCACTGGAAATCTTGAAGAAATGTTAAAGTTACTGCTTGTAGGGTGTATTCTTCTTCAGTTGGAGGGATGATTATTCTTCCAGATTCAATGGACTAGATTGCGGAAGAATTCCCTTCCAGTCTCACCTTCCATTTATCTGGTTCTGAGATTTGGAGAAATAAGGATATTTTTTTCTACTACTCTGACAAGACTGATGAGGAAAACCATGGTAACGGTTGTTCTGAACGTATATTTTTTCATTGTTAAATTTTCAAATGTATGACATTGAGAATAAGATATAATTTTATCAAAATGAAAAATGAATGTACATTCTTTATCCCAATAAAATGTGTGGCTCATTTTCAAATGTTTTTGAACCAATGGTTGCCTGACAAGTTTAATGCTCTAGAATGCAATTTTTAATGAATTGAAGAGTAGTTCAGTAATAACACTGAAAGAGTGGAAGTACACGATGTTTATAGAATCTGTCAGTGATATTTACTACATTTCAAATACGGGTTCATGGAAAAAAGTAAGAATTATAGTTCTAATTTTAGTTTGACTTGTACAATTAATCACAATGGAATCCATTAGCTAACTCATGATGTTTTGAGGATTTTACACATACATATACATGCTTGCATATATACATATATGTGTATTTACATACATAAATACATGTGAATTCATCATTTAATTCTGGTATGAGGAGGTAAAAGCCTCTTTCTACTAATACAGATTAGCAATTTCTCTGTCACTTATATTCTTAGAGTGCTGCCAGGCACGCTGAGAGTTTACATGACTTGATCATGCTCTCAAACAAGATCTGAAATGAAGTTTATTTGACTCCATGGCTGTTCTTCTAATTATTACACCAGTCTGGGTTAATCAAGTTATTGTTATTACCATGTTTTAATTTTTAAATGACTGAAGAGATTTCTCTGCCAAAATATAAAAGTCACAATTAATCTTGGTAAAAATTGTATTATAGTATTAACCATCTCTGTTGACAAAGGAGAACAACTGAAGTTATGTTGGTGTTGGGTTATACTTTTTCTTTATATAAAATTTATATGCTCCTTCAAAATACCCCTCTGATATTCATCAGGTATCTTATAGACCTCATATTTTGAGAATGAAGCAGTTAGCTAGTGCTAAAGATACATAGTGGCCATTTATACAAAGTGATGTTGTCATCCCTCCTTCACTCTCTCCATAGGAATCAATCACACATATGTAATGAATGCCATTTATAAAATGATCAAAATATGAGCTCCAAAAGACTAGTTGCAAGCATTCAGTACTGACCCTTAGCATTCATGTCCAAAATAGTTTATTTTCTTTGAATGAAACTTTCTTGGTTAGGAATGTTGGAATGGAAGTTGCTTATCTACATATCTGCTCAAACAAATAAGAGAACCTAAGAACCTGAAAAGATCATTTAATTGCATCCCTTCATATTATATTTAAGAGATTGAGAGTCACCCAGGTGGTAAATGACAGAGCTGGGAATTTGATCTGTGACATTCACTTACAAGTCTGATTCTGCATATTTTGGCTCTGTGTAAGTAGCATGTGTATGAGTTTGTGTTCATTCATACATTATTTTCACCTTCAATTAATAGTTTCTTTTTTTTTTGTAGATAGTAAGTATTTTCAAAGGCCACAATTCAGCATAAAAATACTTTGTCCTTTAGCATTAGCTTTCATTCCTGCTTTGCTTCATCTGAGTGCTCATCATATATTATCTTAGGAGTGAATGTGCATTAGTAGCCTCGTCTCTCACACAAAGGTTCTGTGAATTTGGGGAACCAAAATAATGAATAGGATTTAGAGGAAAGGTGGGCATGATCCCCATCAGAAATTAAATGGATCTTGCAAAGAATTTTCTGCTCGTAAATTAGATATCATCTAAGACGCTGGGCTTCATATCAGGCACAGGTAGCAAAGACAATGGGTTCAATCTCAGCCCTATTCACTGGGGCTGATTTTTGTTGCCTGGCTGACCTTTACTAGGCTAGGTAGCTTTCAGCACTAGTTATGGATAAGGGAGTTGAGCCAGCCCTTGTCTGGATAAGGCTTTTGGACCACCACTCCTTAGAAATAGAAGAAAATCAATAAATTATCCCGAAGAACTGAAGTTCAGTACATGTTATCAAGGGAAAAAAAGCTCACAATTAAAGAAACCTCATTAAGATAAAAAATGGATATTTGATACCCTCAAGAGAAATTATTTACTCAGGGGAGAATAGGGGTGTGATATCCGGCAGAGAATGCCCTATTATCATCCAGAGACTTTTTTCTTAAACTACAGAAAGCTGTTTCTATAACATTCCCATCACTTACCTGTCTCAATGCTTCTGTCAGAAAGGGGAACGAAAGTCTTAGTCTAGCATACCACATTCCTTTAAAAAAATGCATTTCGTCTTAGAATTGATATTAATTGTCAATTCCAAGTTAGAAGAACACTAAGGGCTAGGCAATTGTCCTTCTATGACTTTCCCAGGATCACAAGACTAGGAAATATGTGAGGACATATTTGAACCCAGGACTCTTCCATCCCCAGGCTGACTCTTTATCCACTAAACCACTCAGCTACCCCCATGGCCCACTCCCAATAAAACCTTGATGGCATTTGTATGATCATGGCTTTCCTCTGCAGATATTATATAATCACTTTAGCAATAATACATTCAGATGTCTCATTATTTTAGAGGAAAGTCCTGCAGAAGTCTAACCAGAAGATATTTAGTGTCCTTTAAAAACTTCTCCCAGCAAGGCAGTCTGAATGTCCTGGATATGTTTGCCAATTCATTCCCATTTTTATTGTGGTTTGGCTCAAAGTTGAATTATACTCTGATCTTCTGACAAGGCAGCTTTATCCCAGTCTGACTCATTCTCTATGATTGTTTCCAGGAGTATAAAGATGAGATTTCATTTTCCTCCTCCTGATTTTATTTTTTTCCAGTTTGCTTTACAACTACACCATGGTGGAGTTTGTGACATGGACGTTGTGCCAGAACACAATTTTAAATTATAGTTATTTTATTTGAAAAGAGCAGAGAAGAGAGTTAAGGAAGGGCTGGTGTCAAATCCTTTATGTAAAAAAATTGTTTTAATTCAAATGCCTTCTGTGATTTCTTTAAGAATGAACTAGATGTACAATTTGGATTTCAAATAAAAATCAGGACCTTGCTTAATATTAGCTTCGACTGACAAAGAATCCACAACCTTCCATCACCAGGATGAATTCACTGCTCATTGTGCATAAATTATATCAAAATTTCATATTGCATTGTTTAGCTCACATTCATTAAGTACCTATCAAAAGAAGACTCCTATACACAGGAGGGAGACTAAACCAGTAAGTTTAATATGTCATATATGTATGTAAATACATATATATGGACACATAATAACCATAATAACAAGGTAGGCATGAAGCTTTCTTTTAAGAAAAGACTGGGCTTTTGAAATGGTCTCATATTTGAGCAAACTCCCTCAGGGCTGCTATTATTATGTTAAAGGAACTGGGTTCTTTTCTTTATTTTCCCCTTCCCATTTCCTTTCCCTTATATCTATTTCCTTTTCCCTTGCTGTCCTTCTTTCTTTCCTTTCTTTCTTTGCTTTTTCCTACTATTTCTGTTTAGTTAATTATGCATAACTTAATATGTTTTTTTTTATGTTTCTTATTGAATTCGTTTTTTTAACCCTTAACTTCTGCGTATTGGCTCCTAGGTAGAAGAGTGGTAAGGGTGGGCAATGGGGGTCAAGTGACTTGCCCAGGGTCACATAGCTGGAAAGTGTCTGAGGCCGGATTTGAACCTAGGACCTCCCGTGTCGAGGTCTAACTCTCAATGCACTGAGTCACCCAGCTACCCCCTCTTATTGAATTCTTAATAGAATCTTTATAGCATTGTAATATCTCATTACATTCATATACAACAGTTTGACTAGGAATTTTAAAATTAATTGGCATTTGTTTCTGCTTTCTGCTTTTAAAATTTTTCCAAAAAATTCTGATATGAATATTTTGGAAGATATAGGATCATGTTTTCATATCTCTGACCTTATCATATATGCCTACTAGTGGGATCTCTGACTACTGTGGGAGTATCAATGTTTCAATTTTTCAAGATTACATATCTATATGTTTTTTTTAACATTTATTAATATTCATTTTTAACATGGTTANGGATCATGTTTTCATATCTCTGACCTTATCATATATGCCTACTAGTGGGATCTCTGACTACTGTGGGAGTATCAATGTTTTAATTTTTCAAGATTACATATCTATATGTTTTTAATATTCATTTTCTGACATTTTGCAATCCATGTTTTCTCTGTCTCCCACCTATCTCACTCTTCCCCAAGTCCATATATATGTATTTACATACATATATATATATGTGTGTGTGTGTGTGTGTGTGTGTGTAATGCATATTTCCTTTTTCAACATGTTGTGAAACAAGATACATGTTTCTCACAATGAAGAAATATTCATGGAGAAGATTAAGTGAAGAATGGTATGTTCAGTCTGCTTTTAGACTCCCTCTGCTCCTTCAGTGATTGTATTTTTTTTTCATCAAAAGACATATCTTTTTTCAATCATGAGTCACTTGAAGTTGTCTTGGATCCTTGCCTTGTGGGTAATAATTGTAGTTCTCAGTTGATCATACTATATTATTGTTTTTATTTGGCATAATGTTTTCCTGGTTCTGCTCACTTCATTTTGTATCACTTCATTTAACATTTTTTTCAGTTTTTTTTATGTATGGGTGTGTGTCTGTGTGTTTAATCAAATTGACTGTCATTTCTTTTTTTTTTCCTCTTTCTTTTTTTATAATTAAAACCCTTACCTTGGTAAGGGCTAGGAAATGGGGGTTAAGTGACTTGCCCAGGGTCACACAGCTGAGAAGTATCTGAGGCCAAATTTGAACCCAGGACCTCCTGTCTCTAGGCTCGACTCTCAATCCACTGAGCTACCCAGCTGCCCCCTGTCATTTCTTACAGCAGGATATGGACATTTTAGTCACGTTATTGGCACAATTCTCAATTGCTTTCTAGAATGTTTGGATCAATTCATAACTTCATCAGCAGGGTTTTATTGTAATAGTCTTTCTCTAATCCTTCTAATACTGATCATTCTCATCTTATATCTACTATAACAACTTGACAGATATATTTTAAAATTTCAGAATTCCTCTCATTTTCACATCTATTATTATTAGTAAATTGAGGTAATTTTTATAAGATTATAAATATTTTATAATTATTACTTTGGAAACTCAATTTATAATTTATGGTCACAATAGCTTCTATAATTTATGGTCACAATAGCAGACAAAGAGATAAATAGATTTAATTGTTAATACACAGAATTATATGCATATATAGTATGTATGTACATATATATGCATGTGTGCATTGTATCACCCTATCAGAAATTTGATGCAAAAATTTTTCCCCTTCTAATTTATCATTTTCCTTTTTATACTGTAATAGGTACTTTTAGGTTGGATGAGATGGATTCTAACAAGGCTTATATAAATTATGCTTGCATAAATCTTTTTAATGCCATATAATTAAAAATATTGATATAAATATTATGATCAATTTTGTCTTTTTTTTTTTGGTAAGAACTTTTTCCCTAGCCAGAGCTATGAAAAGTCTAGTAAGTCATCCTTTAAAGGAAGAACATTTGTACAAGTGTGCCCAAATAATAGACCTCAGTTTTACAATATGGTCTGGTCTGTTGGTGTAGCTTTGGTATTTCTTGTGCCAGAATACAATGAATTCTTAAAGACTGGGGTTTTGGTGTAGTGTATTTTATATCTCACCAAAGAAAGAGATGAGACTTTATATGGAATACCAAGTAGGGTTTTCTTATCCTAACCTGACTCCAATAATAATGCTTTCCCTCTGTAATCACATCCCATTTACATTGTATATATCAATAATAACAGCTGGAATGTATTTAATGTTTAAAAGCACTGTACAGAAACTTTCATTTGAGACTCACAACACTGTGAGGTAGGTACTATTATCATTCCTATCATACACTTAAAGAATCAGAGGCTGAGAGAGGCTAAGTGACTTGCCCAGGGGTCCGCTAGGAAGTATCTTTTTTTGAACTCAGGTCTTCCTGATTCAGGTCCCAAAGTGTATCCACTGTCCAACCCAGCTGTTTCAGAATTGTTTATTACCAAAATAGTGTCTTACCAAGGAACAGTTTTACTACTGGTTCTTGGAATCCACTTTAGACTGTTGAAGAGGTTCCAGATCACTTTGTCTGAATTTATTTTCTGTGCCATCCAATTTTATACATAGTAAAAGTCAGTGACTGTGCTTTTTGTCATTTTTAAAAATTTCTTAATTCTCAGCACTTAGCACAATGCCTGGGAGATAGTAAACACTTACTAAAATATTTGCATACAGACTGCTTGACACCCAAAAGAGGAAATGATGAATAAATATGCAGCCAGCCAGGGAAGCATCAAGATCCTAAAGAATAATTTCTTTAAAGCCACCTGCAAAATCTGCAAAGCATTAAAGATCATGCAGTGACCAACATCAGCCATGCCTCCACATCAGGGAAGATGCATGGTAATAGAAGCAGGAACTCTGAGTTTATACTAAAAGGACAAAGTCCCACTTAGACACATTTGATGGATTTGTCTTTCTCTAACATCATAGAGCTATGTCAGGGATTAGATAAGGGACTATAAAACTATAAAAATATCTAGAAATGAAAGTTTAAATATATTGAAGATCTCAGAAAAGTACAAAGACTAATCTACAACTCAGATAGCCTGTTGTGCAATGCCAGACCACTCACCAAAACCAGCGCGGTTTTTCAGACTACCACTCTATGGGATTTGTGATTTTTTTGCTGAGAAAGAATTTTGTCAGAACCATAATCGTCCTATGTGCCTCTGGAGATGACACCAGATAGGAAATAACAATACACACACACAAACACACACACATACACACACATGTGTGTGTGTTAATATACACATATAAAACAATAATTCATTTCTTTGCTGTTCCTTCTGTTGCTGTTGTATCTAGTCTTCCTTTTAAGTAAAAGTGATTAGAGATGGCTACAACCTTGTGAGCTTCAAAATATCCAGTAATTCATTAGTATATGCCAGTCTTCTCCATAAGCTAGAATTCCAGTTAAGTAAGTGATAGAGATACAAATATATAAACCCATTATCCATCCACCATTATTTGGAAATGTTAGAGTGAATGTTATGTATAAACTATAAACTGTGCTAAGTCTGAGCCTATTCTTTCCAGGAGTCTTTTGTTATTGTTGTTATTTATTGTCATGCAAAGCACACTTCCATATTGGTCATTGTTGTAAAAGCAAAGTCATACATAACCAAAACCCCAAAATAAAACCAAAAATACACTGATTTGAAAGTCAACTTCAACAGTTCTTTCTCTGGAAGAGGATAACATTCCCTGTCATGAGTTTTTCAGTATTGTTCCAGATCATTTCATTTGTGAGAATAGCCAAGTTTTCACAGATAATCATCACCCAATATTGCTGCTATTGTGTACAATGCTCATCCAGTTCTGCTTATTTCATTTTGCATCAATTCCTGCAGGTCTTTCCAGCCCTTTCTGAAATCATCTTGTTTATCATTTCTTGGAGCACAATAGTATTCTATCACCAACATTTGCTCAGCCATTCCCCAATTGATGGACATCCCCTCAATTTCCAATTCTTTGCCACTATAAAAAGAACAGCTATAAATACTTTTGCACAAGCACATCCTTTCCCCTTTTTTATTATCTCTTTGGGATACAGATCTAGTAGTGGTATTATTAGATCAAACGGTATACACAGTTTTATAGTCCTTTGGTTGTAGATCCATATTGCCCTCCAGAAAGGTTGGACCAATTCACAACTCCATCAACAATGCATTAGTGTTTCAATTTTGCCACATCCCCTCCAACATTTACCACTTTCCTTTACTGCCATATTGGCCATTCTGATAGTTGTGGAGTAGTATTTTATCATTGTTTTAATTTGCATTTCTCTAATTAAGAGGGATTTAGAACATTTTTTATTTGATTATTAATGGCTTTGATTTCTTCATCTGTAAATTGCTTATTCATTTGTCAGTTGGGGATGACTTAATATTCTTATAAATTTGACTTAGTTCTTTATAAATTTGAGAAATTAGACCTTTTTCAGAGATATTTGTTATAACTTTTTCCACTTTGTTGTTTCCCTTCTAATCTTTTTTAGGTTAGTTTTGTTTGTACAAAAGCTTTCTAATTTAATATAATCAAAATTTTTCATTTTAAATGTTATTACATTATCTCTTTTTTGGTTATAAATTCTTCCCTTCTCCAAAGATCTGTCAGGTAAACTCTTCTATGTTCCCCTAATTTGGCTATGGTGTCACTCTTTATTTCCAAAACATATATCCATTTTGACCTCATATTGGTATAGGGTATGAGATATTAGTCTAAACCTAGCTTCTGCCATATTGTTTTTCGATTTTCCCAAAAGGCTGCACCTTAGGGATTGTGCCTGCCAAGGATCAGGGGACACAGCCTAGGGTCTAATGAATAACGCAAACTGTTATTTAGGTCCTCACCACAAGCCTAGGCTGGTACTCCTGGCTTCATTCTGGGCCCACACAGATTAGATTGCATAACATAGACTGTCGAGGCTGGAATTTTGGACCTCATAGCAGGTTTGCTTTGAATTTTAAAGCCCTAGGTTGGACCACTATTGGCCCATGCAGGATCTCAGGATCTGGATGTTGACTTGGACCCAGGGTCAGAACCTAGAACAGTAGATATGGGGTTGGGGATGGGGTCCTGGCTTGCTCCTTACTCTTTGCTGTAGCCTCCTATTGGCTCTGCTCCCCTCTCATCCCAGTGGCCCAGAAAGTCTCTGCCTACCTTTCAAGTTTTTCTCAACATGAAAGTTACTTTATTGTCTCCTTGTTTGTTTACTTTAAGATTGAATGGATTCTCATGGTAGTTTCAAGCTTCCCTGCTTCTACTCTGTTATCTTGGCTTCGGAAACTTTTTACTTTTTACTTAATGTTTCTTTAATGTGACTCACCTACAAATCATGAAATAATAAATTCTTTTCCTTGTGTCACAACAAAATATAAAAAATATCTTATCTGCACTGATATTTTGCCTTGGTTTCCAACTTTTTTGTTGCTCCTGTCTTAAAAGTATTCTTTTGACCAGAATTCTAGTTTCTGTTTTTAAAATAATATATTTATTTTTAACATTCTTTCCTTTTAAATTTTGAGGTCAAAAAATTCTCCAAAATTTGTTTTGGATCATTGTAATAATCAGAGCAGACAGGTCTTTCACAGTTGTACATCATTACAGCATTGCTATCACTGTACCCTCTAATATCTTTGTTCTTCTTACTTTACTTTGCATCTATTCATTTAGATTTTGTTGTGTGTGTGTGTGTGTGTGTGTATGTTTGTGTGTCTTTTCCTGAAACCACCTCCCTAGTCATTTCTTATAACACAATCATACTTCATTAACTTTATACACCATTTCTTGTATAGTCATTCCACAACTGATTAGCATCCATCAATTTCCAATTGTTTGCCATCACAAAAAAAAGAGCTGCCATAAATATTTTTAAGAATATAGGTCCTTTTTATCTTTTGGAGGTAAAAACCTATAATGGTATTGCTGGGTCAAAGTGTTTGCATAGTTTTGGGTGCTTCAAAAGTGATGTGATGTGGGGAGAGATGTAGTCACTGCTCTCCTGGTCTGCACCCAGCTCTTTATGCAAGAACTTCTTCTCCCATACAGCCATAAGTCCTAGGATTCTTCTTGACCCTTAAAGCACGAGTAGGTTCCTTGCTTACCCGTAACCACATATGTCACTGCTCCTCTCTAACTTGGAATTGTGACCAGGGTACCTTTTCCTTTTTGACCCATTACTAGCACTCATCTCTGCCTTGGAACTGCAACCCAGAACTGCTTATTGGCAATAGAGTTGCCATTTAGTGCCAGCTGCACCCAGTTCCCTGAAAAGATCTTTCCTAATCTCCTTTTTAAAAAATTAAAAATGTATTTCCAAATTTTACATCTATATTATTTTAATATCCATTTTCTGAATTTTGCAATCCATGTTCTCTCCTCCATCCAATCTATCTACTCTCCTCAGGAAAATAGTAACATAATATCAGTTTTACATATATAATCAAATAAATAAATATTTACATGTTAATCGTGTCATGAAACATGTCATGAAACATTTTACTTACACTAGATAAAATTCATGGAGGAAATAAATTCACTGAGATATGTTTCAATCTGCATTCAGACTCCATCTGATCCTTATATGGCAATAAATAATACCTTTCATTGTCAGTCCCTAGGAGTTGTCCTGGATCCTGGTTTTGATGATGATAAGTGAGTCATCCACAGCTGATCAACATACATTTAAAAAAAATACTCATATTCTCTCTAGGTACTGTTAGTTCCAAAGCAAAAGAACAGTAAAGACCAGGCAATGTACATAGGGGTTAAGTGACTTGCCCAGAGTCACACACCTATTAAATGTCTGAAGACAGATTTGAACCCCAGACCTCCTATCTCTAGACCTGGCCTTCAATCCATTGAGCCACTCAACTTTCTCAATTATCTGCCATTATTGTTATTACTGTGTATAATATTCTCCCAGTTCTGATTACTTTACTTTGGAACCTTTTTATTTCCAGGTTTGTTTGTTGTTTTTTTTGTTGTTTTTTTTTTTGTGATTGCCCTGTTCATCATTTCTTATGGCACATTATATTTCATTATATGCATATATCACTACTTGTTCAGCCATTCCCCAACCCTTCTCTTTTCAGTTCTTTGCCATAACAAAAAAAAGAGTTTCTATCAAGATTTTTGCATGAATAGATTATTTTCTCCTATCTTTTATCTCTTTGGGTTGAAAACCTAGTATTGGTATTTCTCCATAATATCTTTCTGATCAGTTGTCCAATCTCCCTGCCATTTTTTGGGTGCAGGGCATCCACACTGCTAGTGCTACTTCCAAGGCCTGTGTTGGTACTGCCTCTGAATGGGTGGGCTCCAGATAGTCCTGGTATCACAGACCTCTCCTATGAATCTCCTCAGTTGTCTTTGGCTAGAACTATGACTCATCCCAACCTTTGAGGTCTTTACTGCTACAAAATTTGATTTGAGACATTTTATGAGGAAATGTTGGTAGAATACATCTGGGATGCTACCCTTACTCTAACATCTTGGCTATAGTTCAGGAGTGAATGCCTTGTATGTCTTTACGTGCACCACCCCCTCTCCTGGTTGAACAATAGTCCTGTCCACAATCAGTAATACAGAGACTACAGCATTTTTGATAGGTTGATCTTTCCCGGTGTTATTTTGTCCTAAAAATTTGGATTCCGTTATCTCCAATTGGAGGATCATATGCTTGTCTAGCTCTTTTCCCTCTCAAATTTGTTTCAACACTTGGAACAGTAGCTTGATATTCTCTACTAGTTCCCTGGATTCAGTATCAGGTTTTGGAGGAGATGCCTTGAAGTAATTGTATAGGTGAGTCAGAACCGCTTTAGAGATTATAATGAAGTGCCAGAGAGATAGGATAATTGCAACAGCCATGGGGATGAAACATATGCACTCAGCTAGTGTAAAGGCAAACCATTTATAGTAATCATATATTTCTATCATTTCTTGTACTAGATTTGGGACCTTTACTAGCCAAAAGTTGTATAAACCTTGCATAAGTGGACAAGCCAATAAGAAAAGTCTGCCTAAAACAAATGTCATTCTTGCCAGATTCATTTTTGTTGAATCAGAAGATTCTAGGTTTTCTTTGTTAACTGTGCTCGCCAGATGTAATATGGGGATTTTTAGGATGTAATAAGGGAATCTGCAGGATGTAATAAGGGACTGAAGCTAGGGGTAATAGCTGGTTGGAATAGGGAAATAAGCCAAGGCAAGGGACCCAAGGCTGGAGGTAATTAAGGGAATAGGCTATAGGTAGTAGGGAAATTAAGGCAGAGGTATGGTTGAAATTGAGGATAGGCACTGTGGATGGGGGGTTGTGAATGCTTAAGGCAATATAGTGGATGAGTGAAGGTACAATAGTGAAGTTTGGTAGTTGAGGTGGTAGGAGAAATAAGGGAATGTCTGAGTTTAGGGAATATAAACACTGAGGTACCAAGAGTTACAAGGGAGAGGATGAGTTAATCTAAGGCAGGCAACAACAGCAGGGAAACACAGACTGGGACCCGGGTTAGAGACAAAACCCTGAAGGGAAACAGACTGAGCCTTCAAGTAAAAGGACACTTTTACAGAGCCAGGTTAGAGCCAGCCAAGAATGGCTCAAAACTGACTTGAGGCTTTTAGTCAGTTTCACAGGAAGGGACTAGAGGAAGTATTGAAGTTACATTTCCTCCAAAATGGATACCTTTCAGCTTCCCTCAAACTCCAGAGTATGTTATTCCTCTTTCTCCTCCTCCCTCTCTTATTAATCAACTAATGAAGTAGCCAAAGGGTTTTGATTAAAAACAAACGGGATTTATTGTCTTCTAGGGTAGATTGGGAATGGGTAGAGGATACAAGGTAGCCCTAACAGCGGCTTAGAGAAACTTCAGGTGGGGGAAGGGAAGCAGGAACGTGAGACTGAGTAGGAACAACCTACATCAGCCCCAAGAGGGTTTGTAGTCAAAAGGGGTAGGAAAGCTGGATTCAATGATTCAATAGGTAAATTTGTAACAAGGGTAAGCCCTATTTGACTAAACTATCAAAGATTTGAACTAACTCTCAGATCTACTCTCCTTTCAAAATTTCTCAGACATTCAGGTAGAGAAATGAAGGTGGGAATAAGGTAGGGTAGGGAGATTCAAAGGAATTAGCTAAATTAACAATTTTAAAAGAAAAGCTGCAAAATATAGGCCAGGTTTCAATCTAAAGAAGGAGCTCAGATGGACCCTGGTACTCTCCATGAGTTCCCAGCACCAACTGCCCCCTTCCCAAGATTCTAAACTTTCCTTAACTGACAGAAGAACTCTGTAAAGCAGTTATGCACCCTCGTCTGAACCACATCAGGAAAGCTAGTTTCTGATTTTTTTATTGTTTCTAGTTGTTAACCTTGTTGTTATTCCAAGTGTCTGTATTTTCCCTCCCACTTTGGCTCATGACCTAGTTCCCTTCCTTGACCTTTTATTCCAAGAATTATCCATAACAGAGTGTGTTGACTTGAGAGATTGTGACTTTTCCATGACTGGATGTCTTCTTGCAGAAGCAGATTGTCCTTTAGTTTGGGATTACGTAGGTGGTATCCATTTTTTGAGTAAAAGGTTGTACTAGTTGGTTTGTTAGTAGCCTCTCAAATCTAGAATTCTATCATCATATAATCCTCTAAAACTCAAGGGTTCTGACTATCTATTTTTCTGGGTTTTGATCTATTAATTTTATAAAAGAATGACCCTTGATAGTTTGTTCGGCTTTTAAATCTGCTTCTGAAAAAAAAAACTTGCTGAATTAAGTTTGTATTTAATAGTTCACTTGTCTATGGTAGAGCTCTACCTGGTTTTGAGAAAGCTGAAGCTATTTTGAATATGATCAACTGTAGAACACTGGAACAAATAGAAAACATAGTATGCTTAAGCAATATGTATATGAAGATGTGAACTGAACAATTTTTAAGTTTATAACTACAGAAATATAAACGCCAGGACTGTTGCTTTGTTTATTTTGCAATACGCAATTCGCTAACACTGGCATTCACACTGAACTCAACCCAATCCAAATTAACCATATGGGATCAAAGATGAAAATTTAAAGGTTTGCATATCATCTAGTTTTGTAGGTGGTGAAGTTTTGGAAAGATTTCCATGACTATGTGATCCCCTCACCCCTTATTTTGCCATTTACTGCCCTCATGCACAACAGAATAAATTCTCCACATATATTTTCATTGCACATTTTATCTATTATACCTAACCAGAAATCTTTTGTTTCAAAAGTTGTTTTGCATAGAAATAAGGCATCCAAATGATTTCATTTTTTTCCTTTGGAGGTAGTGCATGGTCTTTTGAGTACTTAGACTTGTAAAGAATACATGATGTTACTTTTCTATCAAAGAGAGTCAGCAATGTTCCATTTCCCAGTCAACTGTTTCCCTTGGGAGTTAGCAGACTAAGGTTGGAATCACTCTAGTCCTGTTTCTACCACTAACTGGTGATGTAGCCTCAGGCAAGTCACTAAACCTTCTTTGAATAAGATTCTTCCCAGGAAAATAGAGCTAATAATATCCACACCCAACCTAGCTAATCTGCTGAGAGTTGGGCTCTGCAGGAGACTGTTGAATTTCAGTTAGCTTTTTCTCCCTCAATTTGTGCTTTAGACTTAGCTTCCCTTCAAACTATTACAGTTTGTAAAAGGAAATTCTATTTAAGGCTTGGGAGAAATTTCTAGTTCTTCATGCTCTTCATCCCTCCCTCTTTAATTTTCTTTCCTTCCTTTGTTCCTTCCTTTCTTCCCTTCCTTCTTTATTTCCTTCCTTCCTTCCCTCCCTACCTTTTATCCATCCTTCCTTCTCTCTTTATCCAAGTCTCTGTTTCTTTTTCTGTTTCTCTGTTTGTCTATATCTATCCCTCTGTCTTTGTCTGTCTCTCTCTCTGTTTCCATTCACTTTCAGTCTCCTGCCATGTGCAGGCATATGTCCCTGAGAAAATCTGCTTCTTGCTCTAGCCAGGTCTAACATTTAGCAATTTTTCCTAATTAGATGAAAATGTTTTCATTGCATCAAAACAAATGATTCTTAATCAATCTTTCTCAAAAAGCTTGTGTTTAGTAAACTTTTAAGGAGGAGGGATTTCCTTTTTTTTTAACTCTACAAGCTGTCATAGTTGAAAATAATGCTTTATTGAAGACAAAATGAAACAACAACTACATTCAGTCTATGCTTGTAAAAGAAAAAAAAATCTGAAATGTCTTTCATTACAACCTGTGAGGTACCAAAATAGGCTTTTCTATTCCTGTCACATCCAGTTGCAGGATTTACCAGAAGTGGACCTTGTTCCAGTGAGATGGAGTAAGATTATACAGAAAGCTGCTGATCTGTTTTCAGGAGAATTGTTACAATCCTGGAGAGAAATAGCTTCAAGTAATAGAATTTGAGCAGAAATGAATCTGTTACTAGCTGGGAAAAATCCCAGAGACACTAAGACCTTAGGGGCCAAATTGGCAATTTTGACCATGGTGTATGAAATTAGGACTTAGAAGAGGGGAAATCCATTGGAAGAAAGTTATTTTAAACTGAAACTTAAAACCCCAGTGATTTGCCCCATCTCATTTTCCTTCAGAAAGCTCCCAGAGCCTAGTTGAAACTAACACTGGAAATAAAATTCACTTGCATGTCCTTTCACACTAATATCTCAGGCTTTCCTGGCTAATCCATTTGAAAAGAAGAGAGGCTAATATTGAAACCATACTCACTGGGAAAAGCTCTATCCTGGGGGAATAAATTTAGCAATTGTAGATTGGTAGAAAATACTAACTGGATTGATGATTGATCTAGTGTAATTATTTAACATCATCCACCAAAGACTCACCAGAGTTGATTTTACTTGAATGTTTAAATCTAGACTTTAAGGAAAAGTATTTTCTGGAAAAGTTTTTATTCATGAGCAAAATACCTTAGGAAAGAAGATCATTTGGAGATAAAGTGAACAAATGCCTTGATTTAGGTGTGGAAAGTATGTATTTTTTGTAAGGACACATCAATTAGGACCTGAGGATAAATGTCTAAAATTATTTCTAAATGAATGGAGGGAAGAGAGGATGACAAGTATACTTACATTTTAAAAATAAGATTACTAGAGTTTCACCTATATATAATAGGGACATCCTGAACTCAAAGACATGAATTAGTGAATTTGATAGTTGTTTCTTCTGTATATACACATGTACATATATATTCATATCCACATGTTGTAAATGGGGAAAATTAGGGTTCGGTTAACTGAATATTAAAATTTTGGTCACAAAGGAATTGATTGATTCAATTCCTAATGAAAAACCTCAAGACAAAATAACTTTTATAGTGGTTTATTTACAAATGAGAAGAGAGAGTGAAAGTAAGAAAACCAGAGAGAGGATAGGGTATGATAGCTAACCTAATACACTAAGTAATTTGCTCAGGCCCCTGGCTTAACCTGGGCAGGGCTAATTAGTCCCCAGGCATAGAAGGCTCAACCTTGAGCCTAGGGCCAGGGATGAATGAAGCAAAAGCTTCAGTCACAAAGCCTCTCTTGAAAGTAAAGTTCCTTTAGAGGAATCCAGGAAGAGTCAGTCTTTTTACAATCACCAGGTGATAGTACAACAGGAGAGATTTAAGAATGGTCTCACCAACGTCTCAGGTCCAGCAAGCAGCATCTCTAACTGCATCTCCAGTTCCAAGAAACAAACAAGAACTGCACTACAGGAAATTGTCACCCCCTTTTAAAGGTGCTTCTTTTGCATCTCTTTCTGTACCTTCCTCTTAGTTTACCTGTCCAATCACAACAAACACTTTGCTTAGGATTGCCCAGGGGGCAGTTAGTCAATTCTGATTCATTACCCACTCTTGCACACATGGGTTACAGACTCCCCACTTGAGAATTAAGTGGTGGTATTTGCACTTTGGGGGATTAAATCTAAAAATGGGCAGGGTAGGTTTAATTTCATTATCACAATGTGTATCTATAGTTGCATTTATGTGCATATTTTCACATGCAAACACATACATATAAACCCAATAATACATATGCAAATGAGGATTTATATATTTGTATATAGTATATATACCAGTAAGAAATAAAGGTAAATATACTAAACAAATACATGTGTATGTATTAATGACTATATTTGTAACAAAGGTAACAATTATACACCTATAAAACTGTATAAGCATATTTATACACATACACACATATACACACAATAGATTACTGAACTCCTCGAGAACACAGATTCTTTTTCTCTTTTTGTATCTCTAGCACTTAGCCCAGTGCCTGGAACATAGTAGGCACTTAATAAATATTTATTGGCATTGATATACATATTTAAAGGCTTATATATGTACTCATTCATATATATTTATACATGTGTGTGTGTGTATTCCATTTATACTCACACCTTTTGGGGTAGTCTGGATATGACATGATCTGCATGCTAAAGTTCTATTATGGGAACTCCTTCTCCTGGTGCAGAACAGCTACTATCTTAAAGTTGTAATCTTAAAAGTGTTTTCTGAAACACTGAGAAAGTCAATTGACTTATTCATTGGCATAAAACTTCTATGTGACAGTCAGAACTTGAGCCTGAATCTTTTTGACAACTATGCCAGCTAGTTATCCTTTACTTCATGTTGCTTCCCATATATATAAATTCATATTTTTCTTCCTGATTCTTTAATGGTTGTATGAGCTCCTAATCAATGTATATATTCCTTCCAACAGAACAGATTCATTTCTGGTCATTCCATATTTTCCCAAAAGTATTTCATGTGGGTCCAACCCATTTTTTTTTCTTTTTCTACATTGGTACATACAGATCATTTACCCTTTATATATACATGGAAAGAAAGTAAGTTTCATATATATATATATTATTTTTCTTTCCATGCCATACATCTTCCAGATGATAGATATATATTCAGGGCAGTAACAAGATGGCTAGATTTGGAGACAAAGAACCCAAGTTCTTATCTTGTCTCTTACAAACCTGAACAAATCTTCTCTGAGTCTCAGTTTGCTCATTTGTAGACAAGAATGTAATTCTAGACATTTAACATTATTTACCACTCTATATCTCTTATTCTAAATCTTTGTCCATGATTAGAAAGGTGATTTAATTATGGAAAGTTTGCTGAAGCTACTTATGGCAATATGAAACACATATTGTATATGTTTTGCTATCTATTTTCTGTTGTGTAATCCTTTGTTTCTTTTTTTTTCTTTATTTCTAGTGAATTCCACAGGGACAGAAGAAATTTTATTTATCCTATACATCTCTCCAAATGTACTTCACAAGGTCCTTCCCAACATAGGTGCTTACTAAAGACCTTTTTGAATGAATAAATTTTTATTCACACTATTATCATTTCCCCAATGGTACAATATATGGTCTTAGAATTACAGGGCCTCGGTGTCTATTTACCAGCCTTATTTTATGTGGGAATCCATTAGTTTGTCTTATCATCTTATAATAATGAGAGACTACTGGTACACTCACAGATTATATGAGAGAAAGTAATTAGTGTAGTGAATCTCAATTTAGTTTTATATTATTTTAGAATCATTCCTTGTCTCCCATGAAGACTTCTCTCCAGTTGATGTTCTACCTGTTCAATGGAACTTGAAACAGACCTTTGTCTTTTCTCATGCACTTTTTCTTTTCAGAGATCAACTTTGTGACTTCATTGGCAGAGGAACTCCAAGTGATCAAAATTCTTCTACCAATACACACACACAGCTTATTTTGCACCTTATTCTTAGAATTTGGAGAATTAAAATTAATATCCAAAATACTTCAAGTATTATATTTATGAAGTTTATTAATACTAACTTAAAGCAAAGGAAAATAAAAACTAGAGAGCTCACCCAGCCACCCACACAGGAGAAAAAAGAGAGTGAGAGGCAGAGTTTTCTACAATTATATACAAACAATGTAATCACGTAACTTGGGGACAAAAGATAAAGAATGCTGGGTAATAAAAAAAAAGAATTCTGAGAGATAGAGTCCAGAGGTTCAAGATTTATAAATAATCTTATAATTTATAATTAATCTTATAATTAATCTTATAACCCTGGATGGGTCAGACTTTTAAATTACAAAGGCTACTTTCTTTCCACCATACCCTACTACCTCTCCTAATGCACTTTTCATGTAATATTGTATTTATATTACTCTGTGGTTCTATCTTATTCTTCCTATTAGTATGTAAGCTTCCTCAAGACATGGAACATTTTGTCTTAATACAGTATTTTTCTTAGTGCTTTTACATAGCACACTGCATATGGCTGAAGGCTTTGCTCCATTTAATGAATTTGTGAAGTGAACCAAAATCATGTCAACCCTGTTTCAGAGAAATTTTAAATCTCACTAGTTCAGACATAATATCGAGGTTATGAGGCAATGTTTACATTCCAGAGAAATGTGCCTATTAGTGAAGAAAACTTCCTTTGTTTATTGAGACACTTCCTTTAATTTAAATATCACTTTTCTTCAATCCAACCACCCAGGCCTTGGTTCAGCGAAGACTTTTGATTTTATATCTCATTAATTTACAATTATCTTACTCCTCGTCTCAATTAGCCATTTCTTGTAACAAAGATTTAAGAAGAAAAAACAACAATAAAAGGAAAACAATTAACACATTGACCAAGTCTGAAAAGACATGTAACATTATATGCTCATCATCCTCTACCTCTTAAAAAGGAATGCATTATATACCTAATGGTTTTAAGAACCATTAATGAATATAACATTTTGAAACAGCGAAAAGGGTAGTGTATAGGCTAAATCATAATATTTTTGGATGATTTCTATCAATCCATTAAATCTAGATCATTAACAAAATCAGTCAAAAAGAAATATTAGTTCCTTGGCAAAAAGGAATAATATGTTTTCTTCATTTTAGACTAACCTAGAAATGAAAGTTTAAAAAAGAATATATTCAGTTCAATTTGGTTACCATTTATTAAGTACCTGTTATATCCAAGTTGCTATGATTATGCTATGATTGTATACTGAGGATACAAAATCTATAATGAAACAATTCTTCTTTCCAATTCTATTGGGCTACAAACCATGAACAAAGAGAAGAATATCCAAAATAAATCCAAAATATTTTGGATTTGGAATGGGTGGATGGGTGAAAGATTTAGTAATGAGGTCATTGGAAAAAGATTAAGGAAAAAGAGCTAGCAAATGAACTGATTATCATTATGGGACTCACTGGTGTACTATGGAAAGGATTTTTTTGTTTTACACATAGTTGCCTTATGGCTTGTTGTTTCATCAATTCAGTTGTGTCCAATTCTTGTGATCAATTTGGGGTTTTCTTGGCAAAGAAAAAAGAGTGGGTTATCATTTCCTACTGGAACTCATTTTGCAGATGAGAAAACTAAGAGAAACATGGTTAAGTAACTTGCCCAGAGTCACATATGTAGTAAGTGTCTGAGGCAGGATTTGAACTCAAGTGATCCTGATTTAGAGCTCAGAACTACATACATTGCACTACCCAGCTACCTTATGGGTACTTCAGACTTTAAAGAGGAAAAAGACTTCCATTGGAATAGCATATCATGAGGCAGTCAAATACAATTTTGATACAAAAATAAAAAACTGAAATAAAATGTGTGAAACAAAGATACAAAACTGATGAGATATTTTCTAGATATTAGGAGGTATGTCAGCCTTCTATCATATAATCATCCTATACTGTTAAAGAAATAAGGGGGTATAAAGAGAGATATAGATGTATAATGATGGTGATGATGTGAATCTGCCTATGATCTACTCAGCTGCAATTGGTGGGAGGAACACGTACTCCTATCATCCTGGCTGCTACTGTAAGTTATCCCCTTTTCTCTAACAGGTTTGGTTTATAACCTGTTAGAATTCCTTTAACAGCTGCACAAGCAAGAACACTTGAGAGGTTAGATAGGTGGGTGACCTTTCCAGGCCCAACCTGGGGTTGGATAAATTGGTACTGGGCTATTGATCAGCCTTGGATAACATTCAGGATCTGACTCCATTTGACTCCCTTCCCAAGGGCTGTGATAGAAAGACCACTCAGGAAGGTACTTGTTATTGAACATGCTTTATCTATAAATAAGGAAAGAATAACAAGGCCAAGGACTGGGGATTGGAAACCCTATTGATCTATTATTTATTAGACTAATTAACAATCAGGACTGGAGGCTACTGATCTGGTGGAGGCTTAAGATTTCACCTCTTCCTCTATCTCTGGCCAGACCTGGCCACAGCCAAGCCAGAAAATAGGGAAGGTTATTGTTGCAGATGTATTGATGGTCTTTGTTCTCTCAGCTCTCTCACTACTAGTGTTGATGGTTCACTTAATCTCACAGTCCAGTCAGGAAATAGATTCAAGCTTATTCCTACCCTCTTCTTCTACCTTTTTCAGCCACCCTTCAACCACCCTTTAGTCAGCAAACCACTCCCAGATAGAACCACAGAGGCTTGCAGAGATCTGTGATCTCCAGTTCTCAGCCTCTTAGTATAGAGACCTCCTTCAATGTAGCTGTCAGGGGTATATATAGGGTGGGGCTAACTGACATTTGCCCCTGGCTCATGGCACCTGTGAACATTCCAAGTCTCTCAATTGCCATCCCTGTCAGTCAAGGTGGCATCCATCTCTTCCCAGATTATTGAATATAGCAACAATTAGGGAAAGTGTCACCTAAAATAGAAGTGGAGTATTGAGAGGGAGGAAAGTTGAACATAAAAGAAGATGTGAAAGAGAGGCAAATAGGGTAGCATTCCATATATCATATATCTGACAACAATGGTGATGTCTTTCTTTCCCGTTGTTTCACAACTTGGAAACATGCTAGATCATAAGAAATTCTGCAGACCTTTGGTCAGCACTGCATACTTAGAGTATTATGATCATCAGCTGCTTTGATATATGAAATTTTCTTTTTTTAATTATATTTATTTTTCTAATTAAAGTCCAAGGCACCCAGAGAACTAGACACTGTTGAGCAACTTTAAAAGAGCTTAAAGCTCCTTTAAGATATAAAATAAAGATTCCCAAATACAAAAAAGCATTCTCTTGGCAAATGATAAAATATCCCTTTCCCCATCAAGTAGATAAAAGCCATGTAAATAGATGTGCCTGCCTAGAAAGGAGAAAGGGGAATATTTAAATTATTCCATTGTACCAATGTTCAAATTGAGACTTGAAGGTTTAAGAGGGACTGCCACATCCAAGAAATCTAGTCATTCTTTCAGCTCAAATGAATCCAACAGAAACATCTAGCTTTATGTGTCTTTTTTTACCCTAGAGATCCCTTGAACTCAATAGCTATTTGCAGACTGTTATGAAGGTTAGGCAGAAATACATGGGAAGATGTGGAGAGAAAAGTGTTTGGAATAACAGAAAAATGGATGGAGGTTCTTTACAATTGCACTTCAATAAAAAATAATAAATATATTTACTTTCCCCACAACATTTAAACTAGTTTCAAATTATTCTAAGGACTGCTTCAGTTCTAAAAATAGAAATGTCTCATTAAAAAAAAATAGTAAAGATAATCAGAGTTAAATCTACAACTGTATTTTTCAGAAACCAATGCCATAAAGTAAATTATGTGGACATTCACAGGTTCTCAATTTTTTTTTCTAGTGGTCATAACATGGCAATAAATGATCAGTTTTCTATAAAATTGAATATTTACAGAATGAATTTCTTTTATTAAGAAGTCACCTCGTACAGAGGGAAATCAAGTTTCATTGAGGGAGTAGGGAAAGAGATAGGAGAAAACCTTCCCCTCCTCACTTTTTTTTTTTCAATTTGAATGTACTTTTGAAGATATTGTTAGTACTTAGAGATTGGAAATTCTTCAGGACCTTCAATTTAATTCATTTCAACAGCTAGACTTGGACTCAAGAATACCTAAATCTGAAGCCCTTTTTGGTCATTTATTTTCTCTATGACCATCTATTAATCACCTTCTCTGAGACTCAGTTTCTTAATCTGTAAGATAAATATAACAATAATATATTTCCTGCCACAAAGTTCTGTTGGAAGACTTAAATGAGATAAAATACATAAAGTATGAGATACTTTAAAATGCTGGATACAAAGAACCAAGACTAGCAGTGTTTGGTCAAATGGATAACTGAGTGTGAGAGTCATTTTTTTTAAGTTTAGCTGTCTATTTTTATATATTTTCTTTTTTAAAAATTAATCCATCAGGTTTTTGCATTGCTGGTTTGGTAAATGGAAGTCTCTTATTTTTATATTATAGCAATTTTTCAATACACTTTCTCTCTAATCCTTGCCCCACCCCCAACAAGGGACAAAAGGAGTAAATTTTTCTTAGAAACTAAGAAATATAGTTAAGCAAAAAAAAATAGTAAATATATCAGACAAGATATGGAATATTTTAGACCCATTGTCCTCCACATTTTCGAGGAAAGTAAATGTTTCTTTATTTCTTCATCTCTTCTACAGAGTAAAAATTTGTTATCATAATTTTTTATTCTCATTTTATTGTACTTTCCTTTTATAGTATTAAAGTAGTTATAAAAATGTACATAATACAGAGTTTTCTTAAGTATAATTACTTCACTCTGTATCAGTTCATATAATTTTTCTATGTTGGCATTTCTAATATTATAGCATAATAACATTCTATTACAGTCATATACTACAACCTTTATTCATTCCCTAATTGATATTTACCAAGTTTGTCTCTATTTATTTCTACAACAAAGTCCTATTATCAAAATATTTACATATATGGCCATATATAGACACATATATTTCTGTGCACATGCATATCTACAATTTCTGTACATATAGTATCTCTTTATGTATATATGCAAACTTGCATATATGAATGTTTATATACATATACAAATATATGCATATATGTATACACATGCATGTATGTACATATGTATCTGTCAATGTGCCATTAATGCCCTTGGAATATATGACCAGTAGAGGAAGCACCAAGTTTGGGGGAAGAAAAATTTAGTCATTTTTTCACTATAGTTCCCTTTGTTTTCCAGCACTGTTAAATCAGATGAAGAAAAATATCTGTGTTATGTGTCAATGAGTAAAATACTAAATTTGAAGTCAGGAAAGACCCGAGTTCAAATGCTTCCTCATTAGTTATATGACCCTGGAAAAATCACCTAATATTCTTGACCTTCCATTTCTTTGTCTGTACTTAACAGGGTTATTATGAGGATCAAGGAAGATTATATAAGTAAAGTGCTCTGCCAGTGTTAAAATTGTATTTAAATATTATTCTTTACCATTAAATACTATTTTAATATTTTTAAATATTCTTTATTATTAAATATCATTAATTATTCAATCATCATTCTACAAATAATAATATGACTCTTACCATAGTCCCCCAACACTGAGAGTTTCCATTTTAATCCCTTCTGTTAATTTAATACTAATTAATGTTGTTAATGTTTTTAATGTTTTACCACTTCCAAAAATCATCTAAGGTCTCAGCTGCAAAACTTAAAATTCAAATGTAAGAATACCAGGTAGGTGGTTATATAGTCCTTCAAATATCTTGAGGTTTTATCCCTCCACAGGATAGAGGAGGGACACTAAAGGACTGGAGAAATGAACCTTTATATGTTTCATTGCCTCAAGCCAGAGGGACTTGCTTGCTCCAGCATCCTAAGGCAGGATGGACACAACTCTCTGGTTTACCTACTTCCATGATGAGATGCTCAGGGATGCACAAAGGTATCAAGGAGATGGTTGAAGACCCTCTTCTATCCACATCATGACTAGGGCTAGTGGGATTTTGTCCCAAAAACAAGGGAAAAGGAAGGAATGGCTAAGAGCTGGGTGTGGGGGGTCTGGGGCTCTGGAAGACAGGAGGGAGTGAGATGAGCCACAGAAAGAATGGTTCCCCTTCTCTGTCTGAAGCAGCACATGAGGTCAATGAGCCCCCTCTTTAGACTTCACGGACAGCAGCAAGAAGCACTTCTAAATCCATGAATGTGTCTCATGCATTCATGGGGCTCTGAAAGGAAGACTTCTTTTGTTTGGGTCTGAAAATACAGACCATCACCCTTGCTTGCTCTCAGCTGCCATATGGCATTGTAGAAAGGGGCCCGCCAGGAAAAGGCGAAGGGAAAACTCACTGTAGAAATCAAATTACCAGCACATGAAATCTATTTATTTATTTATTTTTGCCAGCATTCAAGGATGGAGGCTGGAGCTTTTTGGAACCTAAAGCCTCTCCCAGAGCAGGCAGGCAAATAGGCTGCTCATATGACATCCTCCATATACGTTTTTAAAAAATAACATGTGGCAGAAAATAGAAGCCCCATTGTTTTGCTCAAATACTGTATCAAATTTAGATGAAACAGAAGGAATGCTTCTGCTTAAGTGAGTTGGCTGCTGAGGATGCCAGTTTCTCTTAGCTA
Source organism: Gracilinanus agilis (assembly GCF_016433145.1). Lineage (NCBI taxonomy): Eukaryota > Metazoa > Chordata > Mammalia > Didelphimorphia > Didelphidae > Gracilinanus > Gracilinanus agilis. The sequence goes on from NC_058135.1 coordinate 136,770,464, forward strand.
TAGGTTAGGGGCAAAAACAAATGCTGCTGAACTTGTATTCTTGGTGTGAACCAGCAAGTAGGACAGAACGTGATTTTATTTGAAAATCCTGACATTGACTCAGATCGGTAATTCCCTTCCTTTAAGCTCACTTAAAAATAATACTGCTAATAAAAAATGTTTCGAAAATGTGATGCTTACAGACGCTCCTAAATTATCCTAAAGACTTTGTCAGGTTCATTGAGTGAATGAATCTTTAGTCATGGCACCTTTATGATGCACAGATAAAAGATGAATACTGTTAAATACAGACTAAACTCAGAGACTCTCAGATTGTACAAGGAAGATCAATTTTATAACTCCAAATGAGGAAAATAAAGATTAATTGTTAATAAAAAAATAACTGATTGCTGCTCTTACAAGACAGTCTCCATGTCTATTGTATAATTCACCTACCTGCACTTCTTTAGATTAAAATTTTTTTAGTTCAGAAATTTTTTTATATTTTTCATTTAAATGGAAGAATATGTGTTGTTAAGGAATTAGAATTAGAATACAGAACTACCTGTGAGAAATGAAACTATTGTATTGTATTCTAGGACTATTTTGTTGTGTGTAAACATGAATCACTGGCATGTAAAAGACCATATGATATAAAGCTGTAAGGAAAAGAATCTAAATATCTGATTTGATTCGTAGGGAAACTGAGGTCCAGAGACTCATCAACTTCTAAATGTTTCATAAACTTTAGGTAAACAAACACAATCCCTATTGAATAGTATTCAGACTTTTTTTTAAATATACTCTTGGGAAATTTTTGTATTTTATATGAAAACAGGATGAAGTTCAGGCTAGGAGACTTAAAATTGCTATATGCCTTCCAGCCAAGCAGACCTACTTTCTGTTCCCTGAAGTAAGTATTCCATCCCTTGCTACATTATCTTTTTTATATTTGATCTTTCATGGACCCACTTTCACTTTGCTTCTTATCATCTTTAACTTTCTCCAACCCTCAATTTAAGAAGGAAATTGTTCATAGATCTCCCAACTCTCCCTTTCTCCAAGTGGTCCTAATGCTTTCCTATGTAAATCATGTGTCCCTCCTCCCAACTCTTCCACAGAATTTCAGCTCCTTGAGGGCAAGGATTGTCTTTCTCTGTATCCTAAAAGCATGGCAAAATACAAAGCTCATAGTAGATACATAAAATGAATAAATAAAAATTTTTAAATGCTACATTGTGATCAAAAGAGAACAGAAATTACTAATATAGCAAAGGAAAAGATGACATAGATAATAAGCTGAAATTTATAAAATGCTTTAAAGTTTTCAGCATGCTTTATATGCATGATCTTATTAGAATCAATCAATAGCTCTGAAGTATACTGAGAATTTCACAAAATTATTGACAAAGTCTTGTTTAACTCAGGATAACCAGACACATTTCAATTGCTTCTACATTCTGTGTGACTTCAAGGACTTCAGAGACTAAGCATTCTAGAAGAATGGGATTGTTTTAATTACACAACCTCAAAGACTTTAGGGCAGCAAGTTGGCACAGTGGATAAAATGCAGGGCTTGGAGGCAAGAGGACCTGACTACAAATTCAGCCTCAGATTTTTACTAACTGTGTGATCCTGGGTAAGGATCATGCTTGTCTCAGTTTCCTCATCTGTAAAATAAGTTGAAAAAAGAAATGGCAAACCACACCAATAACTCTTCCAAGAAAATCCCAAATGAGGACAGAAAACGTCTGAAATGACTGAAAGATATTGTTGGAAAGGAATTTCTCTCACCATTATGTCACTTTGTTTGACATCATCAATCAGTGACCCGAAGGTCATTTATCACTGAGATGGGCAGGTATAGACAAACTCTTAGAGAAAGGAAGTTAGAGAACCTAGTAACCAAAAAGTTGGGAAACTGATCCCATAGGCACTGCTCAGACTAAACAATAAGGGGACACCAATAGTGCTTAATGTGTAGACATTAATTCAATTCTGTTGCATTTAAGAGGAAACAATATTTAAAGAGGAAAGGAAGAGAGAATGTCTATGCTTTTGTTTGTCTTAAAATCAACCAAATTCCATTATCATGTAACAGATCCATTTAATTCTACTTTGAAAATAAGACTAGATTAAAATAAATTTCAAAAATGCAGGTGATCAGAAGCAAAGAGTAAGCAGACTCATGCTGTCTTCCATTCCTGATTCATATAAATGGTATTGGCAATGCTTTGTGAGGTTCCTCTGTGTGGGCTCAGTAGGTCATTAACATTCTGCCTTTCCACCTGGAAATGTTCAGCCTTCCCCTGAATGACAAAAGTTCATTTTTTTTCCTACAGCAGAATCTGAAAAACACATGTCTTCCTTTTGTAGCCGTGTGCATGCCTGATGTTGCCTGGTTGCAGAGTTCAGAGAGAGAGCACTACACAGCTCATGACTGGCTTTCTATCACCCTAATTATTGTTCCACTCCCATCCCAGCTCTCACAAAGTAAAATTCCTCTGCTTTTCACACTTCTTTTCATTATATATTCTCCAATCAAATATTCCTTTAGTGACTTTTGGTAAGATGTCTATAAATAGAAATCAGAACAACATCAACTCGAAAAGCACTTCTTGCACAGTTTGAATCTTCTAAAGTCAGTCAACAAGAATTCATTAAGTGCCTTCAATGTGCTAGGCTAAGGAAGAAAGGCAAAAATATTTTTGCTGATCTTGAGAAGTATTTCAGCAGGAGAGACAACATAGAAATAACTATGTATATAAAACATTATACAAGGCAAATGGAAGGTAATCACAGAGGAAAAGCCCCGAGGAGGGAAGAAGGGATGGTCTGGGAGAGACCTTTGCAAAAAGAAGGCTTTTTACTGAATCTTGAAGAAATCTAGGGAAGCCAAAAAGCTAGCATGAAGAAGTATATTCTTTGCATGAGGAAAAGCCAGGGACATGTAGAGTAGTTAAGAGATGAGTATGGAATATAAACAGCATGGTAAACTAAATTTGTAAATTAAGTACGTAGATTTTCCTGGAACAGTTGGAAGGTTCCAGATTGTGAAGGGCTTCAGAATCAAACAAAATATTTTATATTTTATCATGGAGATAAGAGGGAAGTCCTGGAGGGGGGGCTTTTTTATAGGCTGCTTTTTTAATGCCCCAAAGATATAAGGTAAAAATGGGGCTTCTACTTCTGGCCTCAAGAATGTTTTTGGTGTTTAGCTTGTCAAAATGCTTTCTCATTTTCTTTGCATATTTCTGCCCTTAATCTTGAGAATATGCTTCAATTTGTCATTGGTTCAGAATTCCATATTTCTTTCTTTGGCCTTAGCTCATTGATTTTTTTTAAGTGAAGAATAAGTTTTATTAGCACCATTAATGACTTTGATTAATGAACTTTGGGGCCCTTCAATGACATTACAAGAGTTATGTTTAAAATCAATCACTCAGTTTGCAAAAATTAAGTGCCAGTATGGGCCATGCACTATGTTAACTGCTGGGGATGCAAAGAAAAAAAGTTAGGAAAAAAAATGGGGAACAACAGGCAAATATACATAAAAATATATAAAAATAAGATCTGTATAGAACAAATTGGAGATAAATCTCAGAGGGTATTTAGGGTGAACTGGAAAAGATTTTGTACAGATCTTAGGATTTTAGCTGGATCTTAAAAGAAGACAGGGGGGCCAGGAAACAGATATGAGGAAGGAGAGAATGTATGCATAGCAATCAGGCAATGAAGATGTTTGAAAATGGAGTTTTTTATTCAAGGAATAGGTGAGGCCAGTGTCACTAGATTAGTTACATGGCTGTGTGGATTGGGATAGGGGGACAAGAAGTGGAATAAATTGTAAGGTGCCTAGAAAGGCTGGGGAGAGGGAGGACGTTTGAACACAAGTTGATCTTGTAGGTAATAAAAAATGATTGTAGTTAACCATAGAGAGAGATGATATGTTTAATCCTGCACTTCAAGAAGACCAGCTGAATGGAGGATATATTTGAATAGGAAGAGAACTGAGGAAAGAAGACCAACTAGAAGCATATTGCAAGAATTCATTTGTGGGCTGATGAAAATCTATCCCAGAGTGACTGTGATGTCAGAGGAGAGAAGAGGTTATTGAAGAGACTAAGCCAGTGGCCACGAGGATACTTGTGAAGGTCTTGTTTGGTTTTTGGAATGGGTTTTTTTGTTTTGTTTTATTTTGCCAAGAGTCTTCTAGCCATCTGGAAGTTATCACATCTGATATCATATCAGAATTTCAATTTCAGGAAATGGCTTTCAAAGTAGCTCCTGAATCATAGAATCACTGAATCTGAGCATTAGAAGGGACTTCAGCAGCTATTTAGTCCAATCTATACACAAAAGCAATAATAATTACATAAGAATATAGCCTCTGCTTTAAGTCCTCCAAGCACAGAGAATATTCCATCTTTCCATTTGGGAACTACACTATCTCTTTTAGAAAATTTTTAGAAAAATGTCTCCTGTTATAAGCCTTTACTGGTTTCTTTGAAACTTCCACTTGTTGCTCTAGTTCTGCCTTCTGGAACCAAACAAAATCCCTCAGACTCTGAGCCCTTCAGATTCTCAAAGACCGCTATCAGATTCCTTTAGAGATGTCTCATCCTCAAACTAAACAATCAAAGTTACTTTGATTAATCATCTGTCAATATGGCTTCCAGGCCTTTTACCATGCTTGTTTCCCTTTGGACACTGTTCCTTTCTTTTTTAAATTTAAAACCTATTTGTTTGTTTATTTATTCATTTAAAAATATTTTTCCATGTTTACATGATTTATTTTCTTTCCCTCCCATGTTCTCTTCCCCCTCCCAGAGCCAAAAAGCAATTCTACTGGGTTGTACAAATATTATCAAGTGATACCTATTTCCATATTATTTATTTTGGTATAGTGATTTTTTAAAGCCTAAACGCAAATCATATATACATGTGATAGTTGATGTCATATGTTTTGCTTTTGCATTTCTACTCTCATAGTTCTTTCTCTCAATGTGGATAGCATTCTTTCCTATGAGTCCTTCAGAAGTATCCTGGCTTGTTGCATTGTGTTACTAGTCCATTACATTGGATTGTTCCACAATGTTTTACTTTCTGTATACAATATTCTTCTGGTTCTGTTCATGTCATTCTGCATCGGTTCACTGAGGTTCTCCCGGTTCATATAGAAAGACTCCATATCTTCAGTCCTTATAACATAATAATATTCCATCACCATCATATACCACAATTTGTTCAGCCATTCCCCAATTGAGGGACAACCACTCATTTTCCAATTTTTTCCAATAGCCAAAGAGTGAGGCTATGAATATTTTTGTACAAATCTTTTTTTTCTTATCATCTCTTTGGGATACAAACCCAGCAATGGTATTACTGGATCAAAGGGTAAGCATTCTTTTAAAGCTTTTTGGGCATAATTTGGACACTTTCTTAAACCACAGTGGACAGAATTGAAAATAATATTTCAAATGAAATTTGACAAGGACATAGTATCACAGTGTCGTTATCACCTACCTATAATTAGAAATCATGTATTTCATAATATAGACCAAGATTGGATTAACTTTTATTTGTTCTTTTACTCATTTTAACTGCCATATCACATTGTTGGGTCCATTTCAATGGGCTTTCAGTCCATAAACTTCCCCAGATTTTTTAAAGTACAACTCTTTTTCAGCTATCTCCTGGTCCCTATCTTATACTTGTAAACATTTTTTCACAACCAAACATTAGACCTTCCATTTTTTCCCTATGGAATTCTCATATTAAGTCAGCCCAGTTCTACTTTGTCAAAATATTTTTGGATCCCAGTTCTGTAATCCAATAGTATAACTATTGCCCCCATTTTTTTATCCTCTGAAAATTTGATGTGTATACCATATAACTCTTTATCAAAATCACTTATCATTGAGCCACACCCAGACACCCTGGTTGCTATGCTATAGACCTCCTGCCATATATACATTGAACCATTAATAACTAATCTTTGAATCTTGACAGAAAAAAGTTGTGAATCCATGTAATTGTGTCTAATCTATACTTCTGCATCTTTTCCAGAGAAATAGTATGAAACACTTTAAATAAAAGACCTCCTAAAATCTAAGTAAATGAAATCTGGAGTTTGTAAAGCAAAGAGGGAGGAGTAGAGAAAGCACTCAGCTGGGCTTTCCAAACATTCTCCAATAAATTTTTAAATAAAACCTCAAATTGAATTCTGGAGTGACAGAGGCAATAAAAGGCCAGAGTGGGAAACCATTCCAATGCAACTTAACATAAGAATTCAGAGAGAGAAATCTGTGACATGATGGTAGAGGCTGACCTAAAGGCCACAAATAGTGGAACTAGAGGGTGGCGAGAGAAGCAACAAAAGCTCTAGGAGTTCTCAAACCAGAAATGGTAATGAGACATGGAAACTGGTCAGAAAGATATTAGAGAAGAGCCCTAGAGTACTACTAGCACTTGATGCAAGATCAGATGCTATTGGAAAACCATTTCCTATCTCTTACTCATTCTGGGCCATATTTTGAGGAGAGAGAAGAATACTTTCAGTCAAGAGAGAGTAGGAGCCCTGAGAAGCAGTATCTCCTTTGGCAATAAGGGATCATGAAGAATAGTATCGCTTTCAGGCACAGGGGAGTAAGGCTACTGAGGAACAATATCACTTCTAGACTCAATCCTAAAGAATTCACAATTCTTTCTGGGTAAGGAACAGAGTACAGGCAAAGAGAGAAGTGACTAAAACTCTCAGCAGATCATATCATGTTGGAAGCATCAAAAAATTACAGATGCCCAGAACTACTTCTCAAAACCACAGTGGAAAAGAGCCTGAATGTTGACAGATCTCCTCCACTCCATGCAAAGAATGGACAGTTTGAAATTAAGGAACAGAGTAGAAAAAATGAGCAAAGAACAACAAAATAACCTCACCATTAAAAGCTACCATGTTGACAGGTAAAATCAAGACACAAATTTAGAAGAAGACAATGAACTTAAAATAGATACAAGCAATCCACAAAGAAAAAATCCCTCTTTCCATCCCCACTCCTCCCCCAAATCCTGGAAGAGCTAGAATGTATTTTCAACATCAAATAAGACTAATAGAGAAAAAATAAGACCAAGGAATGAGAGAGTAAAGTAAGAAAATTACAAAAAGACTAATATTAACAGCCTGGTAAAAGAGTCTCAAAATGTTCTGAAGAAAACACCTTTATAAACAGAATTGGTCAAATAAAAAAAAACTGGTACAAAAAGTCATTGAAGAAAAAAACGCTCCACAAAAATTAGAATCAGCAAGTAGTTGCTAATTACTCCTTTGGACAGCAAGGATCAATAAAACAAAGTTAAGAGAATAAAAGAAAATAGAAAAAAGTGAAATATCTCATTTGAAAAATAACTCACCTGGAAAATAAATTAAAGAGAGATAATTTAAGAAATATTAGATTGCCAGAAAATCATTTTAAAAAAAGCCTAAATGCAACTACCCATCAAAATTGACTATATATTTCCAAGGGAAAGTATGGGCATTCAACAAAATTGAAGAATTCCAGGTATTTGCACAGAAAAGACCGGGGCTAAATGGAAAGTTTGATATCCAACCACAAAAATCGAGAGAAACCTGAAAAGGTAAATAAGATACAGAGGGGAAAGAAAGAAAACTTATAATTTTTAAATTTGCCTTTTTAAGGGCCTCAGTGAGATCTAATTATCTGTATTCCTTTGTAGAGAAATATTATGTTTAATTCTCTGTAGTGAACTCTATTCACTATTATAATATTCACTATTATAGTAATCAGAAGAATAATTAACAGGGTGAGGGTGGAACACTAAATAATCTAAGATGGCATGGGGGATGGGAAAGAGGGGGAGAATAGCAGGGGACACCAAGAGAAACTTGAGCGAATAAGAAAAAAGAATATTCTATTACACACAAAGAGGGCATGGGAGAGAGAGGGGACAAATACTATTATAAGAAGGAGAGGAAGAGAGCATAAAGAGGTAATAATCAAACCTTACTCTCAGTGTAATTAACCCAGAGAGGGAAGAGTAGCTATACTATCCATTGGGAAATAAAACTCTTATCTTACCCTTCTGAGGAAGTTAGAAGGGATAAACCAAGGGGAGCAGGGGAGTGGGGAGAACAAAAAAAGGGAGGGGAGAAGGGGGAGGGAATTCATAAGACCTTTAAAAACAAAAAGGAGGGGGGGAAATAAGGGAGGGGGTAGAAAGGGAAGTCAATCAAGGGAGGGGATAAGGGATAGGGTCTTTATAGCGAGCCACTGGTTTTAAAGGAGATAGCTTAAGGAGAAGGGGTAGGAAGGGGGGAGGATTTGAAAATGTCAGCAAATGCACAACTGATGATTATAACTCTGAATGTGAACGGGATGAACTCGCTCATAAAACGGAAGCAAATAGCAGAGTGGATTAGAAACCAAAATCCCACCATATGTTGTCTACAAGAAACACATATGAGGCGGGTGGACATACACAAGTTTAAGGTTCAGGGTTTGAGCAAAATCTTTTCGGCGTCAAATGAGAAAAAGAAGGCAGGAGTGGCTATTATGATTTCTGACAAAGCCAAAGTAAAAATAGATATGATTAAAAAAGACAGGGAAGGTCATTACATCCTGATTAAAGG
>NC_058135.1:136783994-136797789 GCF_016433145.1 Gracilinanus agilis
GGTGGACATGACTGAGGGTGTAGACTCGAAACTACCACACCAATGCAACTACCAACAATTTGGAAATTGGTCTTGTTCAAGGACACATGACAAAACTAGTGGAAACGCGCATCGGCCAAGGGTGGGGGGGGTGCGGGGGGGGTTGAAGGGGAAAGGTGGAGCATGAATCATGTAACCATGTTAAAAATGAATATTAATAAATGTTAAAAAAAAGCCTAAATGTCATATTTCAATAAATTATTTTTTAAGTCTCTGGTATTCTAGAACCAGAGGGCAAGATTGAATTCTGAAAAATTCATTGATTACTTTCTGAAAGAAATCCCCAAATGAAACCACCTGGGAATATAAACTCTAGAGCTCCCAGGCAAAAGAGAAAATATTTCAAGAGGTGAAAAAAAACTCACATAATGTGTAGCAATTGTCAGGATAATATAATATTTAGCAGCTTCCACATTAAAGGAGTGGTCAGCTAGGAATATGATATTTGAGAAGGCAGAAATGTTGGGATTACAACCAAAAATGACGTACCTAATAAAAATGCTTTACATATATATATAAATATATGTGTGTGTGTGAGTGTGTGTGTAGAGAGACATATATAGATATATAGGTATATATAATCTTTCAAAAAAACAAAATGAATATTTAATGAAATAGAAAACTTTTAAGCATTCCTGAGATATAAACATCAGAGCTGAATAGAAAATTCATCTATCAAATATAGAATCTGAAAGAGAAGCATTAAAATGGTAAATATGAAAAAAAACATCATAAAGGATTCAGTAAGGTTAAATTGTTTCCCTTTCTTTATGGGAAGATGACGCATGTATCTTCTAAGAACTTTATGATTATTAGTCAAGTTAGACAGATTCTAGAGGGAAGGATGGTCTTAGAGTGAGTCAATTATATTGGGATAATATTAAAAAAAAGATTGTTGTGAAAGAGAGATGCCCTGGGGAAAAGGGGAGTGGAGAGATAAAATGAGGAAAATAATCTCACATAAAAATGGAGTACAAGGAAGAGTTTTTACGGTGGAAGAAAAATTAATAGTGGGGTAGTGGGCAAGAAAATCCCCTAGGACCAGGTAAATTTACAAGTAAATTCTACTAAATATTTAAAGAACAATCTTTAAAACTATTTAAAAATAGATAAAGAAATCCTACCAAATTTCTTTTATGACACAACTATGGTTTTGATACTTAAACCAAGAAAAGCTAAAACAGGATGAAAAGTATAAAACAATTTCCCAAATGAATATTTATGCAAAAATTTCAAATGAAATACTGATCTGAAGAATAGAAAACTATCACAGTGATTGTACTCCATGATCCTGTGGGATTTATACCCAGAATGAAAGGCTGGTTCAATGTTAGGAAAGCTATCAGCCTAATTGCAAAAGTTGAGTCCATATGTAAGTGTATGCAAAAAAGGTACAAAGCATATAAGTGGGAAGAAATACAGAGCAACTGAATACAAGAGAGTTGGGAGGAATGGAAGGAAGGGAAAGCATTCTATGGGATCAGAGAAAGAAAGCATCATATACAATGTGATGATTGAATTATGTCTTGAAGGAAAAGAAGGATACTATGAGGTAGAGGTAAGAAAGGAGTATATTCTAGTCTTGGAAAATGCACCAAGCTGGGAAATAAACTGCTGAGTGTGCAGAATGGAGAGAAGGCCAGCTTATCCATATTACGGATTGGCAGGTGATGGGGGAGGTGAGAGAGGGTTATGCTCATTGAGATTGGAGAAATCATATGGCCCCAGGTCTACTAAAAAAAACTTTAAAGGCTAAACAGGTGCTTATATTTTACTCTAGAGGCAATAGGGAATCATTCTCATTCACTGAGTTAGAATTCAAAGGGCGTAGTTGTATTTGCAATTAAGGAAAATTACTTTAGCAATCCCATTCAGAAAGAAAATAGTTTTAGACTGGCATATCTTGGTTGTGATAAAGACAGACTATAGAATCACTGTTTCTCTTTCTAGATGTTCACTGACCATCTATTTCCTCATTCTAGAATTTTTCTAGGATTGAAATCTAACTCAATGAATTATATTTTGTAGACTGTTCTCTTCCTTCTTTTGGAAAACAGATATTTTATTTTCTCCAATTTTATGATACTTCTTACTCTGATTTCCAATAATTTTTCAATGATCACTAACAGTGATTTAGCAATTACACCAAACAGTGCTTTCAGTAGCTAAGGAGATAATATCTAGGCCAAGTGACTTGAATTCTTTGGGAGAAGCTACAAAAACTTAATATTTTTTTTAAAATGTATCTTCAGGGGGCAGCTGGGTGACTCAGTGGATTGAGAGCCAGGCCTAGCGATGGGAGGTCCTAGGTTCAAATCTGGCCACAGACACTTCCCAGCTGTGTGACCCTGGGCAAGTCACTTGACCCCCATTGCCTACCCTTACCACTCTTCTGCCTTGGAGCCAAGACACAGTATTTGACTCCAAGAGAGAAGGTAAGGGTGTTTTTTTTTAATTTAAAAAATTTAAAAATTTACAAAAATAAAAATGTACCTTCACCCTTTTGATCATTTCTGTCCATTATCTTCAGGAGGAAGAATACAAGCATTTATTAAAAACATTGCTAAGTGCCAGGCAAAATCAAGCTAAAAAAAGGAAGGGGAACAGAGTAGAAAGTATGGAAACTAATGTCCCAATGTGCAATAACTTAAAGGAAAATTTATTTTAAAGAAAAAACCTAATCTTAAGCAAAAATGCAGTGTTTTCAATATCTTTTCATCTTCCTTGTATCAATATGCCTTTTCTCCTCAAGATCTCCGGACTCTCCTATAACGTCCTCATAGCCACAGAATTTCAGAGTAAAAAGGGAGCTCAGTAGCCATATAGTGCATCTTATGCCTTCTAAAGGATCCTAAATGAAGGAAAATCTGCTGCCATCTGAGGTAGCCTATTCCAGTTTTTCATAGCCTAAATTGTTAGAAAAAGTTTGCCCTCTATTTCTGAAAATGAAAGGTTAACATGAAAAGGAAATTACTTAACCCAAAGGAATAGGACATCCAGCTATGTAACATGTGGGCAAAGGTGACTATTTGGTTGAAAGGAAAATGTAGCTCCCAAGATCCCCTAACTCTCACCAAGTAGGCTTTTAGTTCTCCTCTGTATGTGCCACAAAAAGAACTCTAAAAGTGTTATATATGACCAAGACCTTGTGCTTTGCTCCTACTCATATCTTCAAATTTATAATAGATATTTATTCGGTAATTGATTCAGATGGCTATTTAGTCAAAATTTGCCAAGTGGTCATCCTTATGACTGCATTCTATTTTTTGCTGCAGATATGTCAATATCTTCCTTACCTTTAGATCAGAAACACAATGAACAATCTTAATATTTTTTTTGTTTTGTTTTTTTGTTTTGTTTCCCGATTCCATATGGCCACTTTAAATATCAGTTTCTGAGTACATTTAAGACTTGATTTTGGTCAAAATTTCCTGCATATTTGAGTACACAAGGAAATCATTTTTACTCAGCTAGACATCTGGTTCCTCAAGGGGATTTGGACTTTCTTAGTTGTTGGAAAAGAATTGTCTAATCCTCTCCATTGTTTTTCCTATTATAATTTTTAAACATGTATGTTTTGTTTGTGAAAATATTTTAGAAAGTTTTTTAAATGTTGAAGTGAACAATTTTTTTGTTACCATTTTGATTCTCCGATATATTCCATGATGAGCATTTCAATATAAGATGATCAAATTTCCCATGAAATATTTCATGTTGTCTTTGAACATATGATAAAAGTCTGACACCCGTTTATTTGCCTTCACAAGAAATTGATTTTACGCAGGAACATACACATTGATATAATTGATGTAACTCAGTTTAGGGTGATCTTTGTGGAGAATTTCCTAGTAGACACAGACAAAAGTTATAGGGATGATGGAGTATGGATATATTGTATTCTGCATGGCCAGGAAAGCCTAGAATAATGAAACCATAGAACCAAAAAAGTATTATAACAAGTATTATAACTCAATGCGTGAATCATTTTAAGAATTGCAGGCTTTGGGATAATCTTCATTTTAATCATATCACATTAGAGATATGTTGACTAAATATATGTATTTTTATAGATGATATTATTAAAAATGTTATTATCTTTGTTGGACAACACAACATAGTGGATCAAGAGTTAAACATGATGTTAGGAAGACTTGGATTTAGGTCCTTTCTCTGACACATTCTGGTTGTGGAACCATATACACACTATTTAAAACTAGATGCTAAGTAACACTCTAGAACTCAAAACTAGAATACAGATGTTTATCTCTGTTGGTAAAGTTTATTAGATCCTGTGTGTGCGTGTGTGTGTGTGTGTGTGTGTGTGTTGTGTGTGTGTGTGTGTGTGTGTGTGTGTGTGTGAGAGAGAGAGAGAGAGAGAGAGAGAGAGAGAGAGAGAGAGAGAGAGGATAGACACANGAGAGAGAGAGAGAGAGAGAGAGAGAGAGAGAGAGAGAGAGAGAGAGAAAGAGAAGGGATAGACACATCTATCTATGTCTTTTTTGATGGTAAGCAGGATGCTATTTCAATGCTTAAATGCATTGTAAATGCTATTAAAATTCTATCAATAGTAATAATAAAATACATAACTTCAGATTACCTTGAGCTACCTAATAATGAATCATTTCAAATTAAAAATTCCCTCTTCATTTAAATTTAGGAGTTTTTTTTAGTCTGGAATCTATACAAATTTAATAATTTGATAAGTTTAATTCAATTTAATTGTTTCTAATCTTATGTATTTTATTTTATGCATTAAGGATAATTATTCTAAGAAGAAAAAAATGGTCTTCACAAGACTACCAAAAACATGAAAAATTCCCACTTTAGAAGAATGCCAAACAGAAGGGAAGAGGTCTATCAATAAAGGAAAGATGCTATCAGAAAGAGTTGGTCTGCATGAAGTCAATAGGCCCATCAAGCCTCCCAAATTGGATATTTCTGACTATACTCCCCTTCACATATTTTGGAGATGGAATCTGAGTTCTGTTTGTTGACTTTTTCAAGTCCAGCTGAGAAGCAATTTCAAAGTTTGAGGGTTTTTTTCAGAATCAGAGCAGGAGAGCCCACAATAAAAAGCAGAGGAACCATCTGGCAGAGAACAAACTTTGTCCACAGTAGGAGATCAGTTGCTCTGTAAACCTCTTTTAAAGACTTATTTTTCAACACTCTTGACATTTTAACTTTCAATTAAGGCATTTCTTATCATGGAATTCATATTCCAATGTTCCTAATTCAGCTGGAAGACTTTTTGTCATAGAGGCCAGGTTTAACTATCAGGGTACTGCAAGCCTGGCAGTTCCTGGATCTGAATTTGAAAGCTTCTCTTTCTCTTTCAGAAGTCCCTTAAAATGTTGTTTCTTGAGATATAATTTTAAATCTCTCCCTTTTCATACTTTTAACTCAATAACTCAATTAAGTTCATTGGGGGGAGCCATTCCATAGTTTATCAGTCCAATCAAGTCTTTTTAAATTATCATATCCAAGGTACTGGATTTGCTATAGATGTAAATATAGGTAAAAACAATGCCTGTCCTCAAGAAGCTCACATTTAATGGGAGAGTTAACAAGCAAAACAATTAAGAAGTTTTAAAATATACAGGGGAGAAATTAAAGGGAAAGCACTAAATTCAAAGGGGAGGGGAAATTCTCTTTTACAGAACATTAGACTTTAGCTGAGTCTTGAATGAAGCAAGGGAAGCCAGAAAACATAAATTGGAAGGGGGACATTCTAAACATTAGATAGCCAGTGAAATTATATAAAATCAGGATATGGTGGGTTGAGGAAAAGGAACAACAAGAAGGCCAGTGTCACTGGTCTGGGTTCTCAACAAGCAGAACAAATTATTTTATAAATAGTTATAACTTCTCTAATTGTATCAAACAAAGAAATGATAGTATATGAAAGCACTATAAGATCTATAGCTGAAAGGGATATCATGAATTATGAAGTCTAAACCCTCCTTTTTTAGATGAGAAAACTAAATTACAGAGAGCAAGTAATTTGCTTAGGCTTTCTTAAGGAAGAGATAGAATTTGAAATCATATCTTTGGACTCCAAATTATATATCCTTTAACCACATAAGGATAGTCATACTTAATCTTGTTTTCCACATGCTTATTTTCCCCCATTTTATCATGAGTCCTTAGGATCATTTTTGTATTCATCCTCTCATAAGAGGAAAATGCCATCAGTTTTGAGGGAGGGTAAAGAAAATCAGTGTACTATAGTGTTCTCCAAACAAATCTACATCTTGATTATATTTTCTCTGCCTAATAGCACGTTAGGCATTATTCTCAAAACACCTTCACATCAAGGAATCGTTGGCTTATTACATATATGCGACATGTTCATCCATCTAATTCAATTTCAGGGCTTTGAAAATATTGCTCAGAAAAGAATGAGGTTAAAGGAGAAACACATTCTTGGGAGCAAATGATAATAGAAAACGTCAACTCAAACCAGCAAATGAAGCTTTGACTATTTTAACTCTACAGGTTGACTCTGAATCAGTGATGGTGAATTACATTTTTAAGAATATTCCATGGTTTTCATTAATAAATCTGGTGTCTCTGTGTAATGCACAGGCTTTACTATCTCAAAACAATTAACCACAAAAAAATTATTTATTCTTTTAGTAACAAACTGTATTATATGTATTTATAAAATTACATACAAACATCATATATAAATTCATGTAATACATCTTTTTTGAGCTGGTAATTTATTGATATAAAGAGCTCCTCATGAGGAAATATTCTCTATTAATGCAGACTAGAAATTATTCTGAAATTTATAGTATTTGAGACTTACATGAGGAGTTAGTCAAGTATCTTGCCAAAGTTAGTATGTATGTATGTATGTATGTATCAAAGGTAGGATTTGAATGCAGATCTTTCTGACTCCTATGCCGGCTCTCTACTACTATTATATTGAAATCATATCTTTGGACTCCAAATTATATATCCTTTAACCACATAAGGATAGCCATATTTAATTTTGTTTTAAACATGCTTATTTTTCCCCATTATGTCATGAGTATATATATATACTTTGATATATATATACATGCATATATACCAATATTTGTACACGCATATATAGAGAGGTCTGTGATTCAAGGAAAGTTATACTCTCCAAAGAACTGAAATTGAAAATGCCCCAGAGGCTGAGAGAGATGCATAAAAGGCCTTGGGCAGGAGACAATACATTAGAAATAAATGATGAATTATGAAAGAAAAGAGTGTTGTTAAAGAAATATGTTAAAGGAAACCCACTGCATAGAAGGAATAGACAGAGTCTGGATATAGATTGAAATATGCCATTGTTCATTTTATTTCCTCAATGAATTTTGCTCTAGTTTAAGCAATACATGTATTGTTCCACAACATGATAAACAGGAAATATGTATTATATGCTAATACATGTATAATCTATATCATATTATCAGACTTCTTGGGGAGGGCTAAGGAATAAGAAAGAAGATAAAATGAGAGATAGGATTTTGGACATAGCTAATGTGATAATTTGTTTCACTTAGATGAGCATATTTATTATAATTTATTTATATATTTATAACAAATCATGCATATTGTTGTTACTATATACATACATATAGTAACAACAAAAAAAAGAAATATATGATAAAAATAAGTTTCCTTACCAAATAATAAAAATAAGAAGGGCTAGACTTATTAAAAAAAAAAAGGGGGAGAGCTAACCATTATACTCACCAAATCTTGTAAATCATTACAGGCTGTTTAGGTTGCAAGGTGGATAGATCACTAAGCCTAGAGTCAGAAAGATCTACGTGTTATAATTAAAAAATTAAACTTGAGACTTTTTTATCAGATTTATCATTATTTATTAGAGAAGAGAAAGAGAGAGAAAATGAGTATTCCACTGAGGTTTTCAATCTTAGCTATGTCTTCATTCTCTTAGTTCCCTCACTGCAGCAAGCCTCTCCAAGCTACAGTTTTGTAAAGACTTTAAAACTAGATAAGGGTAGGAATACTTTCAACAGACAGACAGAGAGGGAGAGAGACAGAGACAGAGACAGAGACAGAGACAGACAGACAGAGAGGCAGCAGAGAGAGATGGTTCCCTAGAGGGAAAAAATGGCAGAGAGCTCTACTTCCCAAGCTATCTTTTTAAGCTTATTCTAAATCCTTTCCTTGAGGTTTTCCATTTGACCAGGATTTCACTCTAGTCTTTATATGTCATATCCCTTGACTTCTGCTGGTCAAGTATTAAGACTGCCATGCTGGCAAATAAGCATGACTCAGTGACATCCTACTTAATGTGTTAAGTCTTGCCAGATTCTGGTTCTCTAAATATTTAATTCACACATAAGTTTAAATCCTGTCTCAGTTACTTACTAGTCGTGTGATCCTGGGTAAATCAGGTAACTTGAGTTTTCTTACTTGTTATATGGAAATAATAATAGCACTTACCTCCTAGAGTTGTGAGGATCAAATGAGAGTATATTTTAAAGTATTTTGGATAATATCTGGCACTTAATAAATGCTTATTTTCTTCTATCATTTTTATTTTCTCTTAATAACATCAGAATATCAAAAGAAAGGGCAGGAATGTCTCCTGAATGTTAGATGGACTCCAATAGAAGATGGCAGAATAGAAGCAGGGAAATCTTGAACTATCATGAAAATCTTCTCCATCCAACCTTATAATAATGCCTCAAAATGAATACCAACAGCAGTGCAATTCTAAGCACATTCTGTAAAGTTTCCAAGCCTCAACCCAAATCCAAAATGAGGTGAGAATCCCAGCATGAGTTAGTCTGCCCAGAATGCCTAATCTGGGCAAACCCAGAATGGAGGCCAGGAGACCAAGACCAAGCTATAGTGAAGACTGAACCTAAGGAGAAGCAGTCTGAGCAGCACACCTGGTCTGTGTAATTCCACTCCCAGGTCTCTATTCCAACAAGATAAAAAAAGGGGGTGGGGGTTTGGAGGGTCAGAAGTATCTGCTTGTACAAAAACATTTATAGCACCTCCTTTTGTTGTGGCAAAGAATTGGAAATGGAAAGCAATGTCCATCAATTGGGGAATGGTTGAACAAATTGTGATACATGTTGGTGATGGAATACTATTGGGCTATGAAAAATGATTAGAAAGATAGCTTCAGAAGAAATCTGGAAAGATGTATATGCTGAGTGAAATAAGCAGAAGTGAGAGAACATTATATGCAGTAACAGTAATATTGTATGATGATCAACTGTAAAAACCTCAACTACTCTCAGCAATGCAATGAACTGGGAGAATATTAAAAGACTTATGATGGGAAATACTAACTACCTCCAGAGGAACAACTGTTGAAGTCTGATGGATGCAGATCAAAGAATACTATCTTTCAGGTCAATGTATTTATGGTTTTAT
This sequence comes from Gracilinanus agilis, assembly GCF_016433145.1. Classification (NCBI taxonomy): domain Eukaryota; kingdom Metazoa; phylum Chordata; class Mammalia; order Didelphimorphia; family Didelphidae; genus Gracilinanus; species Gracilinanus agilis. Next base: position 136,793,430 of record NC_058135.1, read on the forward strand.
TTTGGAGTTTTGATTTTGTGTGCATGTGCTCTTATGATAATGACCAATATGAAAGTGTTTTTGAATGATAAAAAGTAAATTACATTTTTAAAAAGTCATAAAATAATTAGGTCTCAATGAGTTATAATATGTATTATTAGAGGGAATACTTATATTAATGAAGTACTGGTCAGAACCAAGAGAAAACAATAACAGAAATATTGATTGAAGAATAAGTTGTGGATGTCCACCTCCAGAGAAAGGACTTAAAAACAGAAATAAGGAAGATAATAATAATAATAATAATAATATTTTGGTCAAATGATGCCTTTTCCAGTGTGAGGAAGGGAAGAGGAAAGAGATATCTGGGAACTTTAATTTAACAAATCAATCAATTATTTTTAAAAAGATAAAAAAATTGGTCAATTAGATTAATTGGATATATATGTATAACTATATGGGTTTGTCTATCTTAATGATGGGCTGCTAATTGGTTCAGTGGAGAGTGTCAGATCTGAAACCAGGAGATTCATTTTCTTTAGCTCAAATTTGGTCTCAAATACTTACTAGCTAACTGACCACAAGTCACTTAACTTAAACCTTAGTTTCCTCCCCTGTAAAATGAGCTGGAGAAGGAAATGTAAATGACTCCAGTATCTTTGCCCAGAAAACTCCAAATATGGTGATGAAGAGTTAAACATAACTAAAACACCTGAACAACAACTATCTTAAATGAAATGGAGAATAGAAGCCATTACCCAAATAATCTGAGCAAAAACACTACTATGGAGGCTAAATATTCTTTCTCTATGTCCAGAGGATCCAGATTGTCTGTCCATGTCAAATACATTAATTAGCTTATTCTTTCCTATTCCAGTTTTCTTAACTTGTATGACATCTTAAAATTGAGCATGAGGCTTTGAATCAGCCAAGGAGCCCACATTCTGGGTGGAGATTGCATGACTCAGTTGATTTAGGGGCTCTCTGCCAAAGAAGGATCTGTAGGTCCCCTCCCTTTTGTTACTGACATGATGTAGTGTAACTTTGGGCACTTTCTTGAGGCAAAAATACCTAATTCTTCATTTCTATCTACTATTAAAATGAGTAAAGTAAGAGATATATGTCTGTACGCTTGCTGAACAATACACAAACAGAAACTGAATGTTGAATTGAACCATGTTTTTGCTCCTGAGAACAGTAAGGGAAAAAAAAGAAAATAACTTGTGTACAGAATTATTTTAGAATAACAAAATATGCCATGACAGTCTACAGTGGACTAGAATGAATTCTATGACTTTTATACCTGCAATTCCATCATTTAAACCCAATATCTTCATTAAATTAACATTTTTTAGCTTGGTTTAGAGTTGGGGATTCGGGAAGTGTCATGAATAAACCTGTAGGATTACAAAGTTTCTTTTCTAAGTACCAACTAGTTCAGCCTGACACAATAGAATACAATACTGTATTTTTTTTCCTTTTCCGAATACGCAGAAAAATGAAGTTGTATTTAGTTTAATCTCAAGATCTTGACCTTCTTATTCTACTTATTATTTGTTCTATTTGCAAAATATTCCTTTCATTCTATAGAGAAAATAGCTCAACATCTATTTTCTGCCTCCCACACCTTCTCCCTCTATAGCTTTAACAAGTCAACTTCAGGAAGGAAATATCTGTTTACAGTGGTACATAGAGGAAAAAAAAGGAAGAAATGTATTCATAATTCTTCCTTGAATTGTTGCCACCAGTGTATTCGAAGATTTGATTAAACAAAAACAAATAAAATATAATTATTTCATTTAACTGATTAAGAAAAGACATTCTTTAATATCTATTTTTCTCTCCATTGTAAAGTAGGACACTCCTTTAATAAAATGGGTTTCATTTTTGCTGATGAAGGCAACCGAAGAAGTCATGGTACTCCACCCACTGATTAAAGATTCCATTGCTATTATCTAATTATTAGGAAATATGGGCTAAAGAAAGGATTCTAGCAAATAAGTGGCTAATAAATATAGGCTATGAGTGGCCTGAGGATGTGATGGAAATAAACACAACTAATTATTCTTAAGAATGGTGATAGAACTTCATTTGGAGAGTACTTAATGAGGAATCATTTAGTTCATTTTCATGGCATCCAACTTGGGCAAAATGGACCATAAGCATCAATCTCCTAGTTTTCCATCTGTACCAGTAATGTTTTAAGGGGAAAAAAAAAGAAACAAAGAGCCATGGTCAAGGATAAAGTAGTTTGATGCACAGAGGTCACATGTGGTAGAAAGTTGCTCATGGACTTCCTTGACTCCCAACAAGCTGAGACTCAAGGACACAAACCTCAGTGTATTCTTAAAGTAGAAACATTCTCGGAACATTAGAATATTGTTGGGGGGTGCGGGTTGTCTCCTTACCTTCTTTCCTTTCTACATTGGGATTTCTTCATATATTTTTTCTCTTCTCTCCTATTTCAGAAGATGAAGCAGACCTCCTCTTTGCCAAGACTATGACACCTATACTATGTTTATTTTTTCTCTTAGTAGCAATTTTAAGACAGAAGGAGAAAAAAGCCAAGGCAAATGGTGTTGTTACTTGACCAGGTTTTCATAACTAGGAACTGAGGCCAGATTTGACCCCAGGTCCTCCCAACTTTAGACCTGGTTCTCTGTTCACTGTGCTATCTAGCTGCTCCCCATCCTCTCAACTATTAGCTCAGCTCTTTGTCTTATCTTCTATAGTGTTATTATTGTTATTGTTATTGTTATTGTTATTGTTGTTGTTGCAATGATCTTCCTTTTTAGTTTTTTTCCGGATTACGATCTCAATAATCATCTTCTGACATTTTTTAATCCATGTTCTCTCTCTCTCTCTCTCTCTCTCTCTCTCTCTCTCTCTCTCTGTCTGTCTGTCTTTCTCTCTTTTTCTCTTTCTCTCTCCCCAAGACGGCAAGTATAACATAAGTTGTACATGTGTTATCATAGAGTATATACTTCCATGTTTCTCATGTTGTGAAAGAAGACACATATTCCTTACACTAGAGAAAAATTCATGGAAGAAATAAAGTGAAGAATGGTATGTTTCAATCTGCATTTGTACTCCAACAATTCCTTATATAGAGTGTGATAGTCTTTTTCCTCATGAGTCCATTGGAGATGTCCTGGACTCTTGTGCTCCTGATAGCAGATGAGTATCTCAGATGATCATCATAATGCTGTTGTTATTACTGTATCCCTTCTCTCCTTTCAAATTTAGTCTTTCCCTCTCCTCTTGTCTTCCAAGGAGCTCTCCTTTATGGGCAGAGAAAAGGAAATTCCCCCATTGGCTAAATAATTTCTCCTGCTTACCTTGACTCTCAAGTTTCTTCTTCTTGTGTGATAACCAAGAATAATTCTTCCCCAACTTTCCCTCCACATCCCATGGCAGGCTACATCAACTTTCTTTTAGCAGCCCTCCTTCTGACCTTTCCTTTATATTGATTACCTATTTCTTATGTTTGGTGTGCATGACCTCCTGAACTCTGCCTCTAATCATCTCTTGTTTTCTTTAAAACTGTTCAAATGCCACCTTGTCATGCAGTTATTTTGTAATCTCACCTCCTTAAATACCAAGGTAGCTTGACATTGGGTATGGAGGGAAACTTGGGGGAGAGCTATCCTTGGTTTATCCCGTCTATATTTTGCATTATTATTTACATGCCTGTTGAGGCATCTGATAGAAAGTAATTCTCCTAAGGGCAGAAATTGTTTCTTTTTGTGTGTTTGAACTTCCAGTGCCTAACATCATGTCTGGCACCTGGATGTATATAAAAAGTGCTCATTGACAATGCAATGACCCAGGACAATTCTGAGGGACTTATGGAAAAGAACGACACCCACATTCAGAGGAAGAACTGCAGGAGTGGAAACACAGAAGAAAAGCAACTGCTTGAATATATGGGCTGATGGAGATATTATTGGGAATGTAGATGCTAAATGATAACTCTAGTCCAACTATCAATAATATGGAATTAGGTCTTAATAATTGATACATGTAAAACCCAATGGAATAGTGAGTTGGCTACAGAAGGGATGGGGGGAATTGGGGAAGAGAGAAAGAACATGAAATATGTAATTATGGGAAAATATTCAAAATAAAATAAAAATTTTAAATTAAAAATGTGTTCATTGTTTGGTTTTTTCCTTTTGTCTGTATCTTAATTTATAAATTTTTATTTTATATAAATTTATGTCAAATTTATATATGTATAGAATAGAAAATAAATATAATTTATAAATATAAAATTTTATAAATAATAAAAATTGGGACAGAGAAAAAAAAGGCTTCTAGCCACACATGGCTGGCTGTTCCCTTATCAAGTCTCCTTTAAGAGTTGGGCCCAAGAACAAGG
>NC_058135.1:136810274-136833274 GCF_016433145.1 Gracilinanus agilis
AGAAACATAACAAGTATTTGGTGGATGAGAATGTTCCAGAGAGTTGAAATAAACCAAGATATGAAGGCATAAAAATGTAAATTATATCTGAATGTCAAGAAGACTAAACTAATTTGACAGCAGCATATAGGATATATTGAAATATAATGGAATATAATACCCAATAGTAGATAATGCCCAACTCAATACTGAAAATGAACATCTACAAGCTTTTCAAATTCTGTTAGCCCTCTCTGCAGTTACTTGTGAGTATGCAGAAAATTTAGTGTTTAGGACAAATCTGAACGGGCTGGTACTACCCCAAATCTAGATGGTTGATCCCTTATAATTCTAGCCTCAGGATTTCATTCAGAAACCCACAGCAAAAAGATAGATTGAGACAATATTGCCACACTAAGAACTTTTACTAACTTCAATGGGTAATTAGAAGTCATGGAAGGTTTTCAGCAGAGGAGTGAGATGATTAGAATAGCTTTAAGGATATGTATCCTGCAGAGATAGGATAAGAAGCAAGAAAGTAAAGAAAATATATTTCATGGCATAATAGAATTAATGAAGGCCACAAATGCATTTCTGTGTGTCTGTTAGTGTGGTTTTTATTTTTTTAGCATGGAGAACTGAATGGTTTATTGGTAGAGAGGACAGACCCTTGGAAAGGAAGACTGAGTTTTTTTTAAAAAAGGGATAAAAATGGAAGGAAAAGGAAAATGGAACAAATGGATTGCATGAGAAAAGGGTTTAGCTTTGGAAATGGAACAGAAGAGAATAGGTCAAGAATCAAGAAGTTTCATGTAAATGACTAAAGTTGAAGGAGTTTATGTGAGATGGCCTTGATCTCATTACAACAGGAATTGACATAATAGATGAAGACTGAAAGAAACAAGGCATGAGGAGATTTAAAAAGTTAGAATAATTACTGTGCATACATATATGAAGTGAACAAGATGGATAAATTTTACTGAGTATCATTGAGAGCTAAAATATATTAATCTAGTTATCTCCAACAGCAATTATTTTCTAACAACAATTAAAACTCCAAATTTGAAACAGAAAAAAAAAAAAACTAAGGATTTGTCAAATACCTAAATTGCTATATTTGGGAAAATGAAAATGTTCAAAATGGATGAGAGTGTTTTAAAGAAATAATAGCTAGAAACTGAAATGAATTACTATGTGATACCTTGACTTCCAGTTTCTAGATCACTATAAAGTAAGTTGACTGACTTGCAATGGAGATTAATTGCTCAATAGAACTGAGGAATGTTTTAGAATTATAAAACCAGGATATTGGAAGCATCATAAATCATCAACATCCTTCTCCTTCTTACCATCAGGCTAACAGACACCAAATTCCTAGTCTATAAATGCAGACCCCAGTATATATTTTAGGATACAACAAGGTGATGCTGTTTAATACTGTTTCAGGCAAAATTATCACCTCACAATCACCAAGGCAAAATACTAACCCTCACAAAATTTATTAAATATTTTAATATATAGAGCTATATTAAACACATATAACCTCCAAACTACAAAGAACATTATAGAAACTAGCAAAAGGAAATCACAGCCATGTAGGAAGAGGAAGAACTATATATTATCTATGATATCGTGTCTGCTACTGGAGCTACTGGAGTCATCCCAAAGATGATTTTAGGGTATCTGCAGAAGACAAACCTTTATCTTGGTTACAGAAATCAATTATTTTTTGTCCCTATGCAGTATGATTAAACATTAAATATATGTACAATAGAAATATAGCAACATCCCTGGACCATTTCTATTTAAACTCCATTGAATATAAAGTTGAAAAGACTAAAATGATCATATTGATAACTCAAATTATATAGCCTCTTAAGATTTACAAAGCAATCTATTATCTCATTTGATCCTCATAACAAACTCTAAAGAATTTGATATTATGATGTCCATTTAATGACATGAAATTGTAAGTCACAGAAATAAATAGCAAGGAATGGGATAGAGAGAATTGTGAGGTGAAATTTAAAGGCCTTTTTGTTTTCCCCATGAGCAATTGAAGGAGAAGAAGGGTGTTCTTGGAATCTACTTTATCTTGAAGGCAGAGGATCCTAAACTTTTTTTGTGTGTCGTGACACTTTGTCAGTTTGATAAAGCCTAAAGACCCCTGATCAAGTAAGCTATTTTAAAATCAGTTGGCACAGTGACTGCTATATATAAAATGCATAGTAGATTTTTATTCCCTTTCCCCTGCCCATTCCCCCAATGAGAAAAAAAGTTTCTAAATTAAATATACAAAATTAAAAATGTATTTAATGACAGTTTTTAATGTATTATTAGTTTTAAAAAGTTCAGAGACCAGGAGCATGAAGTTTATTATATATATGTGTGTGTATGTATATATATATATATATATATATATATATTTCAAGACTCATTTCACACAAAAGAACCCCCGCCCTGAAACTTTGCAGATGCACAGAAGTTACAAATTATGTCACTTCAAAACACAAAATATTGGCTTCAGAATAGACCAAGGCCAAGGCTCAATTTTGACTAGGTTCTTATCAGAAAGCCAAGTTGGGGAGTATCTTGGTCTTGGCTATACCAGGTGGCAGCATTCCTTGCTGTGTTAACAGTGTTAACCCTTTAAATTCAGATTTGATAGGAACTTAAAGCTTTTTGATAAAGCCACAATACTTTTCAACAAGAAATCACAAGGATCACAAAAGGGGTTGAAAGAGGAGTCTCATATTTTTATCTATTCTCTTATTGGCTTCCCACAAGAACTCAGGTTAAAAACCCCTGTTCTAAAGGATTAATAGTCAGAACTATGTATACATCTAGCCTTAAAGAGTGACCCCTACAAAGAACTCACCCTTTGATAAATTTTCTTTCAGGAAGTTTAATTAACTCAATAAAGGAAGTGTCACATTTAAATATTACATTCACAATCATTAAGCATGAGTGGGATCCCCAATTTGATTTTAAATGAAGTGAATAAAATGTGGTCCTATGGCTGGCTTATGGTGCAGGATTCCTCATTTCACCATAAGCAAAGCACGTGATATCCTGATGGCACTGATGTTGAAATGGAGCACTATCATAGCCTACTTTAAGTGTTCTTTTTCATATCAGTTTGCTCTTGAGAAAAGAGGCAGCTAAGTGATGCAATAGAGAGCCGGACTTCATGTCAGGAAGAGTGGAAGTCAATCCTTCTCAGACCCAGCTGTGTGAATCTCCACAGATTCCTTGACCTCTGCCTCAGTTTTCTCATCTGGAAAATGTGAATAATAATGGTACCTTCTTTCTGGGGATGCTCTGAGAATCACATAAGATAATATATGCAAAGAGCTTCATGAACCTTGAAGCACTCTTTAAATAATAGTCATTGTTTTTTATAACACAATTAGGAAGATCTCTTCTGCCCTCATATTCCTGATTGAAAAAAAAATAGACTTGAAAGAGTCGAAAATGATGGGTGAAAACACAGAGAAGTTTTGATCTACAGAAGAAGAAAGATGAAGAGATTCATGCAAGATGGCTTCTGTCTTAACCATCAATGTTACCTGGTAGTGTGGAAGGACCATTGTAGTTGAAAGCTTGAAGAAACTACAGTATAAAAACTGATCATATCAACAAAAATAATTCCAAACAGTTATTGGGTCATCAAGATATGTTCATGAAAAAATCCTTTCGTAATCACTAGATTCTTTAGTGAAATAACCATTTTATTAGTATTCTGCTTGGCCGGATTCAATTCAATTCAATTCAATGAATGTTTCTTAACCATTTATGTGGGATACTATGCTAAGAGATGTAGAAACACAGACCAAAATGAAGAGGACCTTTCCTACAAGGAGCTCATTCTACTTGTGGGATACATGCTGGACACCTATTAATAAACGCAATTTATATTCAAAGTAATGCAGTCATTTTAACAGGAGAAAAATGGCACCTACGCAACACACTGAAGGAAGTCAGGAATTCTATAGAATGAGGGCTAGTCTATACAAAGGCATGAGGAAAGGACAGAGAATTTTGAGTGTAGAGAAAAGTATAATAAATAATAATGGACTGAGAAATTAATTGTAGGGAAATATGATGGATACTAAATTCTATAGCATTAGAATCATTCAACAAGTCATTATAATCCTCTTAGAATCCTATAAATTAGAGCTGGTCCAGGGCCAATTCACTCAGTTTAAAAATAAAGAAAATTAATCTCAGAAACACTAATTTCTTCAAGACTATATAGTAGAGATTCAAACCCAAGTCTGCTAAAGTGGGAATCAGTCTTCTTTGTATGCCACCACTCTGTCTTCTAGAATAGACACTAATAAACTTGAATACATGAGAATCCTGATTTCCATTGCCTTTGAATTTTGCTGCGATTATAAGATCCTAAAGAGGATTTAGGTAAGACTAAGCTCCTTTCAAAACTGGGACACATATTTCAGCAAAGGTCAAACAGGCTATATTCTTTAGCTTTCCTTTATAGTAGTTTTCCCTCATGTGTTCTGCCAGAGCCCAATTCTGTCTATACATGCATCACTGACACTAATGATGTTAATAGTTAAAGTGCTGTGTGGATAATTGAGGAAATTAGAGAGAGGGTGACTTTTTCCCCTATTTGTAACAGGATTCAGAATACAATTTGCCCTTAGTGTGGGAGCAATCTATTATTATGGAGGTAGAGAAGGAAAAAAATGAAGAGCTCAGCTCTCTAGGCATGTTTTTGAACTTGCAACAAATATAGCTGTGCAAAAGAGGCCTGACAGAGGGCCCAGCCTGAGTCAGTCTATAGACAAGGAAGAATTTAAATTATACGTGAAAACATGAATCTCAGAATGAACCTTGCTCCAGCTCTGTAAATGCAGTCATTAGAAAGATCCTCTTACTGACATTTGTCATTGTGGTAAGACCAGTGGAACTCTCTGGACAAATGAAATTCTTGTACACATATTCAAGACTGCAATAATCTATCCTTTCTTTGAACTGCCCTGGGGGAAAAAAAAGCTTGTGTTCAGAAATTATATTCATTTAAAAAGTTCTTCCTTTGAAATATTTAGGAATTCTGTAATTTTTAAGAAAAAAGAATAAAGACATAAATGAGAGAAAGCATAGAATCCCAAATAAAAACTGAAAGAAGAGGAAAAATTTTCTTGACTATATGCTTTTATTGATCTAGCATAATATTTACTTGCTCTATAAATTGATTAATTATAAAAAGATAGAGATGATGAAATATTATACAGTTATAACAGATTTCAGTACAATACAACAAATATGTGTCATGCATTGTGTTAGGCTCTCAAATATGATAAAATATTTGAGTCACTGCCCACAAGAAGCCTCTATTCCAAAATGACCTTAAATTTACTTCTTTTTTATTTATTATAGAATTTTTTTTTATTTTTAGAAATTTTTTCCATGGTTATATGATTCATGTTTTTACTTTCCCCTTAATCCCCCTCCCACATAGCTGATGCACATTTCCACTGGTTTTAACATGTGTCATCTATCAAGACATATTTCCATATTATTGATAGTTGCATTGGTGTGGTAGTTTTGAGCTTACATCCCCAATCACGTCCGCATCAACCCATGTGTTCAAGCAATTGTTTTTCTTCTGTGTTTCCACTCCTGCAGTTATTCTGCTGAATGTGGGCAGCATTCTTTACCATAAGTCCCTCAGAACTGTCCTGGGTCATTGCATTGCTGCTAGTAGAGAAGTGCATTACATTCGATTTTACCACAGTGTATCAGTCTCTGTGTACAATGTTCTTCTGGCTCTGCTCCTTTCACTCTGCATCAATTCCTGGAGGTCTTTCCAGTTCACATGGAATTCCTCCCGTTTACTATTCCTTTGAGGAAAATAGTATTCAATCATGAACATATGCCACAATTTTTTCAGCCATTCCCCAATTGAAGGGCATTCCTTCATTTTCCAAATTTTTGCCACCACAAAGAGCATGGCTATAAATATTTTTGTACAAGTCTGTTTACCTATGATCTCTTTGGAATAAAAATCCAACAATATTATGGCTGGATCAAAGGGCAGGCAATCTTTTATCACTCTTTGGGCATAATTCCAAATTGCCATCCAGAATGGTTGGATCAGTTCAAAAATCCACCAACAGGGGCAGCTGGGTAGCTCAGTGGATTGAGTCAGGCCTAGAGACAGGAGGTCCTAGGTTCAAATCCGGCCTCAGACACTTCCCAGCTGTGTGACCCTGGGCAAGTCACTTGACCCCCATTGCCTACCCTTACCAATCTTCCACCTATAAGTCAATACACAGAAGTTAAGGGTTTAAAAAAAAATTAAAAAAAAATCCACCAACAGTACATTAACGTCCCAATTTTGCCACATCCTCTCCAACATTCATTATTTTCCCTGCTATCATTTTAGCCAATCTGCTAGGTGTGAGGTGATACTTCAGATTTATTTTGATTTGCATTTCTCTAATTATTAGAGATTTAGAACACTTTCTCATGTGCTTATTGATAATTTTGATTTCTTTATCTGAAAATTGCCTATTCATGTCCCTTGCCTGTTTATCAATTGGGGAATGGTTTGATTTTTTATACAATTAATTTAGTTCTTTGTATATTTGAGTAATTAGACCCCTGTCAGAGTTTTTCGTTATAAAGATTTTTTCCCAATTTGTTGTTTCCCTTCTGATTTGGTTGCATTGTTTTTGTTTGTACAAAAACTTTTTAATTTAATATAATCAAAACTATTTATTTTATAATTTGTAATTTTTTCTAAGTCATGCTTGGTTTTAAATCTTTCCTTTCCCAGAGAACTGACAAGTATACTATTCTGTGTTCCCTTAATTTGCCTACAGTTTCTTCTTTATATTCAAGTCTTTCACACATTCTGAATTTATCTTGGTGTAGGGTGTGAGATGTTAATCTAAACCTAATCACTTCCATATTGTTTTCCAATTTTCCTAGCAGTTTTTGTCAAATAGTGGATTTTTCTCCCAAAAGTTGGGCTCTTTGGGTTTATCATACACTGTTTTGCTGATATCACTTATGCCAGGTCTATTCCATTGATCCTCCCTTCTGTCTCTTAGCCAGTACCATATTGTTTTGATGATCATTGCTTTATAGTATAGTTTAATATCTGGTACTGCTAGGCCCCCTTCCTTCACATTTTTTTTTCATTATTTCCCTTAATATTCTTGATCTTTCATTCTTCAAAATGAACTTTGTTATAGTTTTTTCTCATTCAATAAAAAAAAATTCTTGGTATTTTGATAGGTATGGCACTAAATAAGTAAATTGATTTGGGTAGAATGGTCATTTTTATTATGTTAGCTCATTCTACCCATGAGCAGTCAATGTTTTTCCAGTTGTTTAGATCTTGTTTTAATTGTTTGGAAAGTGTTTTGTAGTTGTTTTCACATAATTCCTGTGTTTGTTTTGGTAGATAGATTCCTAAGTATTTTATATTGTCTAGGGTGACTTTAAATGGTTTTTCTCTTTCTAACTCTTGCTGCTGTGATGTGTTGGAAATATATAGAAATGCTGATGATTTATATGCATTTATTTTGTATCCTGCAATGTTGCTAAAATTGTTGATTATTTCTACTAGCATTTTAGTTGATTCTCTAGGATTTTTTAACTAGACCTCATATCATCTACAAAGAGTGGTAGCTTGATTATCCTCATTGCCTATTTTAATACCTTCAATTTCTTTTTCTTCTCTAATTGCTATTGCTAGTGTTTCTAGTACAATGTTAAATAATACAGGTGATAATGGGCATTTTTGTTTCACACCTGATCTTATTGACAGGCTACTAATTTATCCTCATTCCATATGATGCTTGTTGATGGTTTGCTGTATAATATTTATAGGAAGGGTCCTCCTATTCCTACACTTTCTAGTGTTTTCAGTAGAAAGGGTGTTGTATTTTCTCAAAAGCTTTTTCAGCATCTATTGTGATAATTGTGTATTTTTGTTTGTTAGCCTGTTGATATGCACAATTATGTGGATGGTTTTCCTAATGTTGAACCATCCTTGCATTCCTATATACACACACATACATATACATATTTATGTATATTCCACCTGATCATGATGGATAACCCTCTTGATCACTTGATGGAGTCTTTTTGCTAGTATTCTATTTAAGATTTTTGCATCTGTGTTCATTAAGGAGATTGGTCTATAGTTTTCTTTCTCTGTTTTTGATCTACCTGGCTTTGGAATCAGTACCATATCTGTGTCATAAAAGGATTTGGTAGGACTCCTTCTTTGCTTATTATATCAAATAATTTGTATAGTATTGGGATTAGTTGTTCTTTGAATGTTTGATAGAATTCACTTGAGTCCATCAGGCCCTGGCAATTTTTTCTTAGGGAGTTCTTTAATGGCCTGTTCAATTTCTCTTTCTGGTATGGGATTATTTAAATATTTTATTTCTTCTGCTATTCATGTAGGCAATTTATATTTTTTGTAAATATTCATCTATATCACCTAGATTGCTATATTTATTGCCATATAATTGGCCAAAAAATTTTTAATGATTGCCTTAATTTCCTCTTCATTAGAGGTGATGTCTCCCTTTTCATCTTTGATACTATTAATTTGGTTTTCTTCTTTCCTTTTTTTATTAGATTTACCAGTACTTTGTCTATTTTATCTGTTTTTTTTCAAAAATACTATATTCTAGTCTTATGTATTAATTCAATATTTCCTTTACTTTAGATTTTATTTCTCCTTTGATTTTTAATATTTCTAATTTAGTTTTCATCTGAGGATTTTTAATTTGTTCATTTTCTAGTTTTTTAAGTTGCATGCCCAATTCATTAACCTCTTCCCTCCCTAATTTCTTAATATATGCCCTCAGTGATATAAAATTTCCCCTTAGAACTGCTTTGGCTGTATCCTATAGGTTTGGGTAAGATGTCTCATCATTGTCATTGTCTTCAATGAAATTATTAATTGTTTCTATAATTTGTTCTTTCTCTAAATTATTTTGGAGAATCATATTATTTAATTTCCAATTAGTTTTTGATTTGCCTCTCCATGTATTCTTACTAATAACTATTTTTATTGCATTATGATCTGAGAAGGTTACATTTATTATTTCTGCTTTTTTGCATTTATTTGCCATGTTTCTATGCCCTTTTACATGGTCTATTTTTGTGAATATTCCATGTGCTGCTGAAAAGAAAGTGTATTCCTTTTTGTCCCTATTTATTTTTCTCCATATGTCTCTTAACTCTAATTTTTCTAGGATTTCATTCACCTCTCTTATCTCTTTCTTATTTATTTTTTTTTTTGGTTTGATTTATCTAGATCTGATAGGTGAAGGTTGAGGTCCCCCACTAGTATAGTTTTGCAATCTATTTCATCCTTGAGCAACACTAGCTTCTCCTTTAGAAATTTGGAAGTTATACCGTTTGGCGAATACATATTGAGTACTGATATTCCTTCATTGTTTATACTGCCTTTTATTAGGATGTAGTTACCTTCCCTATCTCTTTTAACCTTATCTAATTTTATTTTGGCTTTGTCAGAGATCAGGATGGCAACCCTTGCCTTCTTTTTCTCATTTGAAGTCCTATAGATTTTCCTTCATCCTCTCATTTTCACTCTATGTATGTCTGTCTGTCTCATGGGTGTTTTTGTAGACAACATATAGTAGGATTTTGGTTTCTAATCCACTCTGTTATTTGCTTCCAATTTATGGGCAAGTTTATCCCATTCACATTCAGAGTTATAATTATCATCTGCAAATTTCTAGACATTTTGTTCTCTCAACTTGTCCTGTCCTTTCTTCTTTCACTATTTCCTTCTACACCAGGGTTTTGTTTTTAATCAGTTCCCATGATCCCCTCCCTTATTGTATTTCCCTTTCTCCCTCTCCCTTCTTATTCCCCTCTTATTCTGCTTTTGGATCTTTTTAAGCTATCCCCTCCTCACCCTCTCCCTTCCTAGTGTTACTTCCCTCTCCACAGTCCTTTTGTTACCCTTCTAATTCTCTATAGGGCATGAATCAATTCTCTGCCCCAATGGATCTGATTGTTGTTCTTCCCTTTTTAAGTTGATTTCAATGCATTTAAGTATTAAGTATTTCCTCTCTCTAACCTCTTTACTCTTACAGTGTATTGTTATTTTTCCCTGTTGGTCCCTTGCACTTCTTTATGGAATATAAATTTATTTCTTTTTTGTTTGTTTTCCTATTTTTCTTTTTACACCTTCTTTTACCCCCCTCTAGTTGTGTGTGTGTGTGTGTGTATATATATATATATATATATATATATATAGCTTGACATTTCATCCTTGTGTTTGATCTGGTTTTCTTTCCTCTTGAAGCCCTTCATTCTCTACCTTGGTATGAGGAAGTCAAGCTGTCTGAGGTCTGAGGTTTGGCACTCTCTAAACCACCATCTACTGGGTGTTTTTGCTGTGTTTCTCTGGTTTTCTCCTCCAATCACCTCTCCAGTGCCTGTGTTAAACTCCCTCAATCCAGCGCCAGCAAGGCTCTTTCTTCAGGCAGGTGCACCCACCGGCCTTGAGATTTCCCAGGCCGCTGGAGACACCACACAGAACATGGAGGAAGTGTCCTGGGATTCCCCTTCCATGCCCTCAGACCTGACAGTTCAAGAATTGAAGCCCTTTTCTTGGCATACCTCTTTAGTTGTGCTACAGTAGGGTTCCCCCTGCTCTGTCCCATTATTAGATTTCATCCTCTTTTTTCTCAAAATACATTGTTTTCTATCTTGGTGTGTAAGGGTGTGGAAGTTTTAAGATTTGATCCATCTAAGCTGTCATATTCCCAGAAGCCCTTAAATTAAC
This sequence comes from Gracilinanus agilis, assembly GCF_016433145.1. Taxonomy (NCBI): domain Eukaryota; kingdom Metazoa; phylum Chordata; class Mammalia; order Didelphimorphia; family Didelphidae; genus Gracilinanus; species Gracilinanus agilis. The sequence continues at coordinate 136,821,070 of NC_058135.1, forward strand.
TTCTTGAAAAGTCACAGAAATTAAATTCTCCCCTTTCTAATAATTTTAGTAAGATAAATAATAATAGTAAGATGGTACTAGAAACAGTGAAGTAATATCATTACTAGACATTTATGCACTAAATGTTATAGCAGAAATAATAAATTCAATGTTTTCAGATCATCATGCAATAAAATTATAATTAACAAGGATCCATGGAAAAACACCTTTAAAATTAACTTGAAACTAAATAATCTAATTCTTCAAAACTGGCGGATCAAAAAAAGTCATAGAAACAATTACAGACTTCGCTACAGAGAATGACATTGAGGAAACATCTTATAAAAACCTATGAGATAGAGCCAAAACAGTTCTCAGGGGAAAAATGTATATCTCTGAGTGCCTATAGCAACAAAACCAAGAGGGAAGAGATCTATACATTGGCCTTGCAACTTAAAAAATTAGAAAAAACAAATTAAAAATCACCAGATAAAATCTAAATCTAAATTCTAAAAATTAAAGGAGAAATTAATAAAATTAAAATTAAAAGAACTATTGAACTAATAAATAAGACTAGTAGCTAGTCCTTTGAAAAAACAAATAAAATAAAGTTAAAAATAAAATAAAAAAGGTTAATCTAATCAAAAAAGAAAGAAAATCAATTCGACAGTATCAAAGATGAAAAGGGTGATCTTACCTCCAATGAAGAGGAAATTAAGATAATTATAAGAATTATTTTGCTCAATTATAAGGCAATAAATATGAAAAATCTAGGTGAAATGGGTGAATATTTACAAAAATATTTGCCTAAATCAACAAAAGAGGAAATACAATACTTAAATAATCTCATCTAAGAAAAAGAAATTGAACATGACATCAAGGAACTTCCTAAGAAAAAATCCCCAGGGCCAAATGGATTTACAAGTGAATATCTATCAAACATTGAAAGAACAAGTAGCTCCAATAAATACAATTTATTTGACAAAATCAGTAAAGAAGGAGTCTTACCAAATTCTTTTCATGACACAAATATGATACTGATTCCAAAGTCAAGCAAATCAAAAACAGAGAAAGAATATTACAGACCAATCTCCTTAATGGACATAGATGCAAAAATCTTAAATTAAATACTATCAAAAAGACAACAGCAAGTTATCATGAGGATTATTCACTATGTCCAAGTGGGATTTATGCCAGGAATACAATTTAATATTAGTTTATTAATTATTAATCAATCGATCAATTAATTAAAAATTTAATAATACAGCTTAATATTAGGAAAACCATCCACATAATTGACTATATCAATAATCAAACCATCAGAAATTACATACTTATCTCAATGCATGCAGAAAAAGCCTTTGGACAAAATACAACATCCATTTCTATTGTAAACACAAGGAAGTATAGGGATAGAAGTGACCTTCCTCAAAACAATAAACTATATATTTAAAACAATCAGTAAGTATCATCTTCAATGTGGACAAGTTTGAAGCTTTCCCAATAAGATCAGGAGTGAGGCAAGGATGCCCATTATCACCTCTATTGTTTAATATTGTACTAGAAACACTAGCAGTAGCAATTAGAGAAGAAAAAGATATCGAAGGGAACTAAACTCTCACTTATTGCAGATGATGTGATGTTCTACTTAAAGAATCCTAGAAAATCAACTAAACTGATGGAAATAACTAACAACTTTGACAAAATTATGTAGTATAAAATTAACCCACATAAATCATCAGCATTTCTACATTCCAACAAAAGAGCAACATGAGTTAGAAAGAAAAATCCAATTTAAAATCACTATAGACAATATAAAAAAATTAGGAATCTATCTCCCAAGTCAAACATAGGAATTATATGAACACAACTACAAAACACTGTTCACACAATTAAAACTGGATCTAAATAATTGGAAAAAAACATTAATTGCTCACACGTAGGATGAGCTAATATAATAAAAATGACAATCCTACCTATATTAATATACTTATTCAGTGCCATACCTTTCAAATTACCAAAAAATTTTTTTATAGAATTAGAAAAAATTATAACAAAGTTCATCTGGAAAAAATATATAAAGAATATCAAGGAAAATAAGGAAAAAATGTAAAGGATAGTGGCTTAGCAGTATTAGATCTTAAACTGTATTATAAAGTAGTGGTCATCAAAACAATATGGTATTGATTAAGAAACAGAAGGGTGGATCAGTGGAATAGACAAGGGGTTAATGACCTCAGTAAGCCAGTATTAAATAAACCTAAAGATCCCAGATTTTAGGACAAGAACTCACTATTTGACAAAAACTGATTGGAAAATTAGAAAAACAGTATGGGAAAAATCAGGTTTAGATCAACATCTCACACCCCATACCAAGACAAACGCAAAAAGGAAAAATGACTTACATATAAAGAGTTAAATCACAAATAAATGAAGTGAACAAAGGTATACCTGTTAGATATATTGGAAAACAGGAATATAAGACCAGGGAAGAGATAGAAAATAATACAAAATATAAAAGAATGACTTTGATTATATCAAATTAAAAAGGTTTTGTACAAATAAAACCAAAGCAACCAAAATTAGAAGGAAAGCAACATAGGTTTAATTTCTCAAATATTTAAGGAACAAAGTCAAATTTACAAAAATTCAAGCCATTCCCATATCAACAGATAGTCAAGGGATATGAATAGGCTGTTTTTAGATGAAGAAATTAAGATTATAAATAATCACATGAAAAAGTGTTCTAAATCCCTTCTGATTAGAGAAATACAAATCAAAAAAATGCTGAGGTACCACTTCACATGTACCAGATTGGCCAATATGGCAGCAAAGGTAAATAATGTGGCAAAATTGCAATGCTAATATATTGCTCGTGGAGTTGTGAATTAATCCAACCATTCTGGAGGGAAATTTGGAATTATGCCCAAAAGTCTTCAAAAGAATGCCTGCCCTTTGATCCAGCCATATTGCTGCTGGGTTTTTACCCCCAAAGAGATGATAAGGAAAAAGACATTTACAAAAATACTTATAACCGCACTCTTTGTGGTGGCAAAAAAAAAATTTTTAAATGAGGGGGTGTCCATCAATTGGAGAATGGCTGAACAAAATGTGATATCTGCTGGTGATAGAATACTATTATGCTGAAAGGGATGATGAACTGGAGGATTTCTATGTCAACCAGAAAGACCTCCATGAATTGATGCAGAGTGAAAAGAGCAGAACCCAGAGAACATTATACACAGAGACTATTACATTATGGCACAATCAAATGTAAAAGACTTTTCTACTAGAAGCAATGCAATGAACCAGGAGAATCCAGAGCAACTTATGAGAAAGAATGCTATCCACATCCTGAGAAAGAACTGTGGGAGCAGAAACACAGAAGAAAAACTGCTGGATCACATTGCTTGATGGAGATATGATTGAGGACATAGACTCTAAACCAGTGATTCCCAAAGTGGGCGCCACCGCCCCCTGTTGGGTGCTACAGCAATCCAGAGGAGCAGTGATGGCCACAGGTGCATTTGGGGGCAGGGAATAACTGGAAGGGGGCGGTGATAGTATGTGACAGGGGACGCCAAGTAATATTTTTTCTGGAAGGGGGGTGGTAGGTCAAAAAAGTTTGGGAACCATTGCTCTAAATGATCATTCTTGTGCAAATATTAATAATATGGAAATAGGTCTTGATCAATGATACATGTAAAATCCAGGAGACCTGCTCATTGCCTATGGGAAGGGTATGAGAGGAGGGAAGGAAAAGAACATGAATCATGTAACCATGGGAAAATATTCTAATCGATTAATTAATAAAATTTTTCAAATAAAAACATAAGTAATGCACAAGGTCAATTTTGCATTTAAATGTAGCATTATGTATGTAGAGAGTAAGTTATGTTAAGCAATAGTACATGAAATGAAAACATTCTCCACCTGCATCTTTACCTGACCTTCAAGGTAAATAACATTTCATAAGCAAGTTTAATCCTTTGCATTATTTCTAATTATCCATAAATATATTTATTGGTTATTTGTAAAGTACATTTTTGTATTTAAAAGCATATAAAACAAAAAATTCATGTGTTTTTTGGGGCCCAGAATGGATTCATTGCATTTCCATTCATTTAAAAGGGTAAATTGATTTGACACAGGAGCGAATTGAGTTATGAGCTTGGCCATGGAACAAATTAAACTCATGTGTCAAGGTACCATTGTATTTAATATGTCCAAGCTGTAATTATGATTCAGTATAATCTTGGCTTAAGAAGAATCAGGAATTCTGGGGAAAATGGGAGGGAGGGAAAGAAGAATGAAACAGAATTTTGGACATAGCTAGAGTAAGAACTTGGTTCTTTTAGATCAGTATATTTATTATAATTTATCATGTATTTGCAAAAAATCATATGATTTAAATTGTTACATCACATAATATTCTTATATATAATAAAAATAAATGAAAATTCAAAAAAATTAAATATATGTTAAAAAGAATCTTTAGATTAAGAATGGCAATTATCAATGCTAGGTATAGGACTTTCTACTAGCAGCGAGACTATGAGAGAAGATTATTTAATCAAATTCCATCTATAGTCATTTTCTTTTAATTAAATTCCTTTCTTTCCAATTACTTTCATAAAGAAAAGGTGAAAACTATTAAAGATAATGGAGGAAAATATCAAATGTTGTCATGAATCTGATATTATATAAAAAGGTGAATGGAGTCTAACTAATATAGATGTATCTTACTGTTTCCATAGACAGAAATGAGCTACCCAGCTGCCCCTTCCATAGACAGAAAGGGAGAATTATGTTGCTTCATTACCTTTGCTTATAAAAACTTCAGGTATCATGCCCTTTCAGCAAACAATTCATTGGATTTACTTTTATTTAGCATGTTTTCTTTATAGGGTCTGTGTACCCTTCGATAGAACATTTAATATTTCTAAACCTATTTCATCATTTGTAAAAATAAAAACTTAGGTTTGGTTGCTGAGATGGATTAAAGTCATCTCAATATCTAAATTTTATAAACCTATCCTATAAAAAAAATTCCAATTTAATTTAAGATACAAAAAATTAGAATTTTTTTAAAAATTCAATTTTGTCATTTGTAAATAATTTAAAATTAATAAGTGAAATTTTGAATTGATCATAAGGCATAGGTTAACAGAATGTCAGTTTTAGAAGTTACCTGAGGAACCATTTTCTCAAACCTTTGCCATCACCAGTATGATATAATGTACAAGTAGTGATCTAGGTTTCCTTGAAAATTTCCAGGTAGAGAGAACCCACTAAGCCTGTCACACCTTTGGATAGCTATAATCATGAGGATGTGTTTTTCTCACAGCAGACCTCAACTTGACTCCTAACAACTTCCAATTATTTGCTAAACTTTTTGGTTCTTGGATTATTTTTTAACTATATTACTTCTGTTTGAACAAATGAATCAGCCTGATAGAAATATCAAGCAACTTTTTGTTGAGCATTGACATGAGGAGAGGATGGAAAAAAGATGATCTAAGATTAAATGAGTCATAAACAGATGCTTCAAATTAAATTTTTCTTAAAACCCTTAAGAGTTCAGAATAAATCCTATCAGCTCAGCTGTCTTGGGGACTCTACTGATTTGTTGATCTTTTACATAATCCAATTGGAGGGAAAATGTTATTTCAACCTTTGGGTGGGACTAACCACAGAGGAAAAATCTATTCATTGTGGCACAACAGAAAAAGTCAGGGGGCAACATGTCCTTGATTTCCCTTGACTCCATAAACTAGGTCATGAAGACATGAATGATTGTTTATTTGGGTGGAAAAATAATGACCTAATGAGGCCATGCCTAGTACTTTAAATGCTTTTTTGGAGGCAGATAATAAAGCCATGGGATGACTTATGCATGGATGTCCTAATATTTGATTTTTAAAAGTGGTTCCTTGTTTATTTTGGATGATCCTGGGGGAAAAAAATTAGACTGTGTCCTTTTAGAGATGACTAATCTAATTTGAATGCAAATTCTTTCACCTAATATTATTCCCAGTTAGGCTGATTGAACAGATATAATTTCTTAATTGAATTGGTTTTAAATGGAATCTATTTTATTGGCATCATGTGCAAATCTTATCTATGTACAAATTAATGTTTATATTACTCATTCTCTTAGAGTAGAAAGAATTTATACTTTTAGTGGTTACCAGAACATTGGTATTGAGACATAAATTGTAGCCCTATCTTGACCATGACTTACTTTTCCACAAGTAGTCTCTTTCTGCCTTTGTAAAATGTGAAACCTATGGGCCCTTCTAACTCTAAAATTTTATTTTTTTATGGCCTAAGATTCTTCACTTGGGAAATATCTTTCTGGCTTCATAAATGCATAAATATGTCAAAGCCCTTTGTTCATTTGGACACTTCTATCCACAAAGGTCATCCCTAATTTTTCCTCTTACAGTTTCCTAATGCTCTTACACAGTCTGCCTTAGCCAGAAAGACAAAATAATTTACTGAAAGCAACGTAGTTATTAACAAGCATGGCAGACAGGGCTTGAATTCAAGACTTCTGAACTCTATCACTTAAACTATTTTATCAAACAAGTTTTGCATTTGCTTACATAAGGAATACTTATGATGTTTTCATTCCAGATTTAAGAAAAATAATGCAGTGATTACATTGTTTAGGTTTAATTTGAAAGTTCCCTTTTACCAAAACAAATGCATTATCCTCACAAGTAAATAGCTTTGCTTTCTAATTTCAATCAGAAAAGAAAAAGTATATTTCTATTGTAGAAAACAATCACTTTAGTTATGAAATCGTTATTCTAATCTCACAAATTCTTAGTTTCCTTTCATGGAAATTAACAATACTGCACTAGACCTCTGATATCTTATCTACTTCTAAATTTCCGATGTCATGATAAAAAATAAAAAATAGCTTGTGTGATATTAGACTACTATTCTGACCACATATGGTTCATCTGAAGAAGACAAAACTTGTCTTCAAGAGGTACTTGCTCATTCAGAATGCAATAAACAAAACATATTTCCAGTTAGATACAATTCAGCGTGCCTATTTGACACAGTTATTATAATAAATATTGTAATTGTGAAACAAAGATAAAAAACAAAAAATAAAAACAGAAATTTCTACCCTTAAGAAACTTGCTTTCTGATTGTAGAATTCAGCATGTATAACAGCAAGTATACACAAAACAAATAGGGTGTCCAAAAGATATAATAAAACTATTGAGGAAATTTCCCCACCGCCCTAATTTAAACAATTCAGATAAATAAAGTCAAAAGCCAAATTTCTCCAAGTCAAGGTAAAATTTTAGAGTTTATTGGAAGAGGGTCAAGTCCTCCATATGAACCTGGACACTGTGTGCCAATTAAAGAGTTAGAAACCAGCAGTTGATAAATGCTCCGCAGCAGAGACCTGGGTTTTTATACCAAGACAATGACAAAGTGAATATTTCCAAACATAATTATGATTTATACCACAAGACATAACTCTTTTAGAAACTATTACCCAACTACAAAGCTATTTGGTTAGTTCATTTAGGAAAACCCATATTAGTCTTAAAGTCAAATCACAAGATAATACCCTCATTAAGAAATATTGATGACCATTATCTCAGGGCTTATCTGATCTGTTGGGAGGATGGTTATCTCAAAATAGGGAAGGGTGAGCATTCTTGCACCATATCAGGACATGATGCAGCATTCCGGGATCTGAAAATCATTTGGTCAGTATCTCATGATAGAAGGGAAATATGACTTAGGAAGGGGTTGGAAATCCCATTAGAAGCAGTTTTATGCTTTAGTTAGAGATCCTTATAAAATCATAAATCTACTCATTGTAATTAAGATTATAATGGAATTATACTAATACTTTAAAATCACAATATTGATTAGGTTTAAACTTATCACTATCACTAAAATCCAATCAAATATAAAGGGGTAGGGGTCTTTCTTCCTGATAGAACAAAGAGAAAAAAAGAAGGAAAGAAAGAAGGTTTGTATTTATCTTAGTAATAGTCCAAGGCAGTGAAATTTATTGCTTTGAATTACTATATGAAGAAACCAAAGCCATTAAAAGTCACAGGAAAAATAATATTTTAAATAGCTATTGATTAGAAAAATGAAAATTAAAACCACTCTGAGATATCACCTCATACTTATCAGATTGGTTAACATAATAAAAAAGAAAAATTTGGACCCAAAAAGCTATAAAACTAGGCATACCTTTTGACCCATCAATATCATTACTAGGTATGTATTCCAAAGCAATGTGGGGAAAAGAGAAATGGAATTATTTGCACACACAAAAAATATATTATTTCTCTTTGTGGTGGCAAAGAACTAAAAACTGAAGAGACGTCCATCAACTGAGGACTGGCTTAGCAAGTGGTGGTTTATAATTAAGATGGATTACTACTATGCTATAAGAAATGATAAAAAAAAAAAAAAAAACCTGAGAAGACTTCTATGAACTGATGCCAAGTGATGTGAACAGAACAAGGAGGATATTAGTTACTCTAATAGCAAAATTTTAGGAATGATCGACTCTGAAAGACAATACTCTGATCAATACAATGACATAAGACAATTCCAAAGGAATCATGATAAAACAAGCTACCCACTTCCATAGACAGAACTGATGAACTTTGAATGCAGATTGAATCTTTTTTACTAACTTTATTTTTCTTGGGTTTTGTGTTTTCTTGTGAAAAATGGCTATTATGGAAATATATTTTGTATGACATGTATAATCAATATTATATGTCTTGCCTTAAAGAGCATGAGAGGGAAGATAAAAATAATTAAAATTAAATTTTTAAAAATTAAATTTAAAAAATGTTAAAAATGTTAATTAAATTAAAAATTTTTAATGAATGTTAATAAATTTACATATAATTAGATAACATTTAATTAAAGAAATAAAAACTGGAATATTTCTTTAGTACAAAATACTTGAATAAATCAATAAAATTACTATGTTTAACTCCTCCCCAAAACCACACATTAGTAGTCAGGACTTTAGATGAATAACTTATTCAAAAATTAAATTAAATTAAATTAAAAAACTCAATCTGTACAACAACTTGGAAATGTCTATTAAAATATATAACTGTTTGCCATTTCATTGAGATTTTTTTTCTGATATGAAAGTTAGACTAGAGAAAATATTTAAGATAAATGAAATTCCTATTGAATTCATAGAAATAATAATATTCATAGAAATATAGATTCAAAAAATCTGACCAATATTCTCTGAAATAATTTGACCAGTGTTCTCATTTAATAGATGGAAAATTAAGGTACAAAGAAGACAAATGACTTGCCCAAGAACCAAGCAGTAGAAGATCTGGCCTTGAAATCAAAGTCATTGGACTCCAAATCTAGCTTTTTCCCCATAGCATTAAAGAACATTCATAATTGCTAAGTGAACTTTCTTTTTTCATCATAGCCACACTCTCTCCTTTCTCATTTGTTTTCTGTTTTCATAATTTTAATAATGGAATCTGCTATTCATATCCCTCCCTCACACTATTTTTGAAACTTTTGAACTGTCCCACTAAAACATTTATTCATTAATTTATTACTTGTGTGTTTGTTAGTTCATTTATACATTCATTTATCTAACTACTTGTGGGTTTTTAATTATTTATCTATGCATTCACTTATTTATTTGTTTATTAGCTTATCTAGTCATTAAGTTATCTAGTTACCTATCTGTTAATTTATCTATATTAATTTATAAGTGACTCCAAACCAGGATCAGTTCACTGGACAATCCACATAGTCCAATTTAGTGCTTTCCAAAGTCGCAATTCTTGCTATTCTTCCCTTCAGACCATTTTACATTTTCAATATCGAATGCTTTTGAAAAGAACTCCATTTCTGCTAAGCTCTAGAAACTAGTCATATTTCTTCAATTTCCTGATTCTGACATTATTATTCACTAACTCCCTACTTCTCAGGCTAATGCACTAGGAATTTGATACCTAGTTTGCAAAAAAATTGTCCAAAAAAATGCTGGGCTCTCTACATTTTTTCTTAAAATAGTAGACCTATAGTTCCCTTTGTGCTGCTCACTTTGAAGTCAGTCAACCAACATTTATTAAAAGCCTACTATTGCATAAATACAGTGAGCTAGTGATACAAAAAAGGCAAGAGATCCTCCCTGATCTCAAGAAGCTTGAAGCTTACAACCTAAAAGGAGAGATAACAAGAAGATATAGATACAGATAGATAAATATATACATATATATATATACATATATATATTTATATCTACAAAGATATATTTTTCCTGTTCTTCTTGTCCTCTTCATCTCACTAAGCCTTCCTTTCCTTCTCATCCTTCTCCCTCTCCCTCTCTGTCTTTATTTCCCCTTCTTCTTTTTCCTTCTCCTTCTCTTCCTCCTTTCTATTTCTGCACAGATATCTAAATAGATAGATGAATATAGACACACACACATATATATATATATATTTATATTTATATAGATATCTATGTCTAAATAGGTATAGATATAGGAATATCCATATAGATATCTTTCCATACATATAAATATTTATATCTATGCAAATAATACATATATATTTATGTTTTTATATCATGAAAAAAGGTGTGTGAGTTCATTTACTTGACCACAAAAAAAGCCAAATTAATCACAATGCTTAGGAGCTGCAAAGAAACAAATTTAGGTTTACTGTAATAAGATATTTTCTAACAAAGAGATATTCAAAATTGTTATGGGCTTTCCCAGAAGATTCAATAAACATTTAATAATCCCCTATTATTTATCAGGCACTATGCTAGATCCTAGGGATGTAAATAAGGAAGAAGAAAAAAAGACCCACTCAGAGTTCCCAGGTAGTTGGGGAAGATAATAATGCACAGAACAAAGCTGAAAAAGGAGGTTGATGGGTTGGTAAAGGAGGTACCTGGTGTCAGAGAATGATTATGGTGCAGTCAAATCCAAGCTGTAGAGTTAATGAGAAATTTGACTGGGCTGTATTTGGAGATTTTTAGCTCTTCCTTTTAGTTCTCCAATCATGGGCAGAGGCTACAAAGATAATGATGTGATGTGAGTAACAAAGATATCTCAGTATCTGGGAAAATGAGTTTCTTGGAGCTGAGCTTCTCCTGGGAACATGGCAATGTTCAAATAGAATTCTAGAAGTACTGCTAGATGCTGACCTTTCTTCAGTTGACCTTCAATCTGTTAAGTATGTTGTATATGGAATTCTTTCTGTAGTATGAATTGGATTAGGGTATTAGTGGCATCCTTTTATACTGAAGCCATCCAGTGGCTCCATGAAGGTTCCTAGTGGGTAGAACACTCAGAAAGGGGAACCAGGGACTGAGAGAAAATGGGTTACAGGTTAAGGACTAATGGAAAGAGAACATAAGGCAAGAATAAAGACATGCAGACAGAAGTTCTGGCATAAGGTAGTCAGACAGTGAGCAAGCTCTGGTGGATAAGAGCTTCACTGGAATGAAGCTCTGATGGTAAAGAGTTTCCATGGTTAGGAGCTTTGATGGTCAACAGCTTCTATGGTTCAGAGCTTTACTGGGATGAAGCTCTGATGGTAAAGAGTTTAACAGACTTACTCCTCTTTTATTAGGTTTACAACAGTATAGGGGGAAGGGAAAAGACAAGTGGTCCAATACATTAACATTATGATGTAATCATCCTGAGATACAAACTGTTGGAGCCTAAAACAATAGGTAGAGCTAACACCTAGATCAGGAATCCATTTGGCCTAAGGTCTTGGTACATATGTTAATTATTATTGATAAAATAAGGAGACTGAGATAACTGACCTGGCTTTAGGAGTGTAGCCTCAGGGAAGGGCTAGGAATTTGGCAAAGTGGAGGTTCAATTTAACTCAAGGTTACAGAACTCAATCATAAGCAATACAAGACTCAGCTTTTTGATCACCCTTAAAATAATATCAAGATTAATGTATAGCTGGACTCATACATATATTCAGAAATCTATGATCTTCAAATCATTTTATTTCAGAAATTTGACTTTATTTTGAAAAAAAAAAGTTCTGATGACTAAAATTCCAGTTCAGTAATGAGAACATTTGGTAACACATACATCATGGCTACAAATTATCTTTTTTTTTTTTTTTTTTTTTACATTTATTAATATTCATTTTTAACATGGTTACATGATTCATGCTCCTCCTTTCCCCTTCAACCCCCCCCCCC
>NC_058135.1:136838261-136878599 GCF_016433145.1 Gracilinanus agilis
TGGTTATCGGCTATAATCTTTTGGTTTTCGGCTATAATCTTTTGGTATTCCTTTTCAATCTTGTCATTTCTGGTGTTCAATTTGCTTATCAGTTCATTTGCTTTCTGAGCCTCACTTTCCAATTGCAAGATTCTACCTTTTAAACTGTTATTTTCTTGCCAGATCTCTTCCATTTTCCTCAGAATCTCAGTTTTGAACTCTTCCATAGCTTGTGAGGAGTTTTCCTTATTTGAGGAGGGTCCGGATGCTTGTTTGTTCTCCTCCTCTGTTTGCTCGGTTGTCTGGATTTTCTCTGTGTAAAAGCTGTCGAGTGTTAAGGACTTCTTCTTTTTGTTATTATTCTTTCTCTTCTGAACCTCCTGATGCTGAGTAGCCATCATTAGCCCAGCAGCTTCTCAGCTTTATCCTCGGGCTCAGTGTCTGTTCCCAATCTATTGGCTCCTGAGGTCTGAATTCTGGTTTTTTCCAAGGTCAAGCCCCCCTGGTGGGCCCTCTTGCTTGATCCTCTGCTGGAGGTTTCTTTACAAGTCTCAGGGCGCTGTTTCCACAGTCGTATACCCGTCTGCACTGGTTCCCCACTTAGGCTTAGTTCTGCCTCCACCCACGCCTCTACTCAGCTGGCTCTCTGCGCCCAGCGTCCTGCTCCGGCGCGCGCGCTCAGATTTCGCGTGCTTTTTTTGACTTAATGGGGTCCTAAGTCTTGCTGCTGTCAGGAACAGGTCCCGGAGCTGCTGATGACTCGATGGGTGCCCCAAACTTGCTCTATTTCTTTTTAGCTGGGTTCGGAGCTATAGGTGAGTGTGGAGGGGGTGGGGGTGGGGCGGTTGCTCAGCTCGCGATTGAGTGAGTGAGAGCCCTTTTTAGCTTGGAAATGTCTCGATTCCACGTACCTTCCACGCTGTGCCCTGTTGTGGGGTTCCTCCGTTCGTCTGGACTTGTTTTTATGTCCCCTTGAGGAGTTTTGTATGTTTCGGTCAGGAGAGGTTAAGAGCTGCTTCTTACTCTGCCGCCATCTTAACCCGGAACCCCTACAAATTATCTTTTAAAAATGAAAATTCAACTTTTTTTTATTAACTTTTTAGTATATCAAAAAGGAAGACAAATGCCTATGTTTTATTTCTCATGAAATAAAATACTTAAAAAAACTTCACTGCTCTAAGAATAAAAGATACTTATGGGAGAAAAAAAGGGAAAGCAGAATTTCTTATCACCAAATTTTGTTTTATTAGTTTTGGCCATTGTTCTAGCATGTCTAGATCTTTTGGAATCCTTACTCCACCATCCAAAGTATTATTTGTCCCTCTCAACTTTGTGTTATCAAATAATTTTGCTACTCTTGAAGAAGGAAGAACTTAATTCTGTGCACTTTTATATGCATAGCTTAAGGCCCTGCCAAAGAGAACAATACTGGAGCTATGACTAAGGTGAAGGAATCAGGACTGTATCCCATGGTGTAAAATTTTGTACACTAGCAATACTTGCAGTCCATCCTTATGGGAAATGACTGAATTTATCAACTAATTAGCAAGAATGAGTTAAAACAAAAAGCTATCAGATGTTCTCCTACAGACTGTGCCTTAATTAGCTTCGTTCTATTTGGTGCGGCTTTCCCTCCACATAGGAGACCTAAATTGCAGTATTTGGGATGTATTTCCTGAATTTTCCCTCAGCACAAAAAGTTCTAATCATAGCTCTGAGAAACTAAGTGGTATAATGGAAAGAGAAAGAGAACTTTAGAATTCTAGTGTTCCACTATTATCTATGAAACTAATGTGACTGTGACTGGCAGCCTGATTTAAGATTTTGAGTGAAATATGTGAAACCATTGAGAAGCTAACTTGAGAGGCAGCATGGATAGCATAGTCAATAGAACACTAGTCTTAGAGCAAAGAAGTAGTGGGTTTAACCCTAACTGTTGACCTATACTGGCTTACTGATTCTAATCAAAACAATTGACCTCTTAGTGCTCAAAATAACTCTATAAGAAAAGTTTCAAAGAAAGTGCCTGCCTGCCTTTTTAGAGGAGGATCTTGTTAATTAAATCATAGAACCAGTCCCTATCCCTGTTTGCTATTTATTATTTTTCTGGCAAGTCCAGTAGCCCTTTATACGCATCAGTTTCCTCATTTATTAACTGGGAGAATAAATTAGTTTTATCACCTTTTCCATAATCATCTGATTCCATCTTCCAAAGTCATTTCCTCTTTGAACCCCCATTGCTAATCTGATAAATGGATGTTAGATTAAATGATAAAAAAAGATTCCTACCACTTTCTGTGAGTGGTAAAGAAAGATGCATCACATCAATGACACCTTACTATATCAGTTTTAGTAGAAGCGATAATCAGTAGCACAAAGACATCCTTTGTCATTGGTAAAGCATTGTACATACAATCCATAGAGTGGGGTGCAAATATTAACTTAAAATTTTAATATTAATTCTCTAATTAATTATAAACATAAACTATTTAATTAATTTTTAATTAAACATCTATGAGTTTAAGGCTCCCCATTTGTAAAATGTCATCATTTTTTATATTGAAAATTTTAATTTAATTAATTAATTTAGAATATTTTTTCATAGTTACATGATACATGTTCTTTCCCTCCTCTCCAATGCTCCTTCCCCATAGCCAATGCCCAATTCCTCTGGGTTTTACATGTATCATTGATCAAGACCTATTTCCATATTATTGATATTTGCACTAGGATGGTCAGTTAGAGTTTACATCCCCAATCATATTTCCATCAACCCATGTGTTCAAGCAGTTGTTTTTCTTCTGTGTTTTCACTCCCATAGTTCTTCCTCTGAATGTGGATAGTGTTCTTTCTCATAAGTCCCTCAGAATTGTCCTGGATCATTGTATTGCTGCTAGTAAAGAAATCCATTACATTTTATTGTAATGATTAGGTGTATCAGTCTCTGTGTATAATGTTCTCCTGGCTCTGCTCCTTTTATTCTGCATCAATTCCTGGAGGTCATTCCAGTTCACATGGAATTCCTCCAGTGTATTATTCCTTTGAGCACAATAGTAGTCTATCACCATCAGATACCACAATTTGTTTAGCCATTCCCCAATTGAAGGGCATACCTTCATTTTCCAATTTTCTGCAACCATAAAAAACCAAGACTATGAATATTTTTGTACAAGTCTTTTTTCCCTCTGGTCTCTTTGGGGTATAAACCCAGCAATGGTATGGCTGGGTCAAAGGGCAGTCTTTTAAAATCCTTTGGCCATATTACTAAATTCCCATCCAGAATGGTTAGGTCAATTCACAACTCAACCAGCAATGCATTAATGTCCCAATTTTGCCTCAACCCCTCCAACATTTATTACTTTCCTTTGCTGTCATCTTAGCTAATCTGCTAGGTGTGAGGTGGCACCTCAGAGTTGTTTTGATTTGCATTTCTCTCATTATAAGAGATTTAGGACATTTTTCATATGCTTATTGATAGCTTTGATTTCTTTATTTGAAACTTGCCCATTCATGCCCCTTGCCCATTTATCAATGGGAGAATGGTTTGATTTCTTTTTTGTACAATTGAGTTAGCTCTTTATATATTTGAGTAATTAGACCTTTGTCAGAGATTTTTGTTATAAAGATTTTTTTCTCATTTTTTGCTTCCCTTCTAATTTTGGTTGCATTAATTTAGTTTGTACAAAAACATTTTTATTTAATGTAATCAAAATTATTTCTTTTACATTTTGTACTTTTTTCTAACTCTTGCGTGGTCCTAAAATCTTTCCTTTCCCAGAGATCTGACAAGTATACTATTCTGTTTTCACCTAATTTACTTATAGTTTCCTTCTTTATATTCGTGTCATTCAACCATTCTGAATTTATCTTGGTGTAGGGTGTGAGATGTTGTTCCAGACCCAGTCTCTCCCATACTGTCTTCCAATTTTCCCAGCAGTTTTTGTCAAATAGTGGGTTTTTGTCCCAAAAGGTGGACTCCTTGGGTTTATCATAGACTGTCTTGCTGAGGTCACTTACCCCAAGTCTATTCCACTGATTCTCCCTTCTATCTCTTAACCAGTATCATATTGTTTTGATGATTGCTGCTTTATAGTACAGTTTAAGATCTGGTACCGCTAGGTCGCCTTCCTTCAAATTTTTTTTCATTATTTCCCTTGATTTCCTTGATCTTTTGTTGGTCCAAATGAACTTTGTTATAGTTTTGTTTTATTTTTTCTAATTCAGTAAAAAAGGTTCTTGGTAGTTTGATAGGTATGGCACAAAATAAATTAATTAATTTGGGAGAGGATGGTAATTTTATTATATTACCTCATTTTACCTATGAGCAACAAATGTTTTTCCAATTATTTAGATCTAGTTTTAATTGTGTTTAAAGTGTTTTGTAGTTGTGTTTGCATAATCCCTGTGTTTGTCTTAGCAGATAGACTTCTAAGTATTTTATATATTGTCTAGTGTGATTTTAAAAGGAATTTTTCTTTATAACTCTTGCTGCTGAGATGTGTTGGAAATATATAGAAATTTTGATGATTTATGTGGGTTTATTTTGTATCCTGTAACTTTGCTAAAGTTTTTTATTATTTCCACTAGCTTTTTAGTTGATTCCCTAGGATTCTTTAAGTAGACCATCATATCATCTGCAAAGAATGAATTGGTCTCCTCATTGCCTATTATAATAACTTCAATTTATTTTTCTTCTCTAATTGCTACTGCTAGTATTTCTAGTAAAATGTTAAATAATAGAGGTAATAATGGGCATTCTTTTTTCACACCTGATCTTATTGGAAAGGCTTCTAATTCATCCCCATTGGAAATGATGCTTGTTGATAGTTTTTAGACATATATTGTTTATTATTTTTAAGAAAGGCCTTTATATTCCTATATTTTCTAGTGTTTTCAATAGGAATGAATGTTGAATTTTGTCAAAAGCTTTTTCAGTATCTATTGATATAATATAAGAATAAAGACAGCCTGACATCAATGTTAGGGATAGAGGGGAGATAGAGAAAGTCTATGTGGTAAGACTCACTTCTAGCTCTCCCCTCCACCAAATATGTGCTACAGAGACTTTGAGGGGGTGTCACCCCAAAACTGGGTAACCTGGATGGTCATGCTGCCCCACAGGATTTAGGGGCAAGGCTTCCCTATAAGAGGAGGTTTGGGGGACCCTAATCCAATTCTGAATGAGGGTGGGGTTCACGCAAGCCTCCCCAAGGTCAGTCAACTTCACAGCAGGTGGTTCTGGCTCCAAGATGGAGGCAGCCAGACCAAGTTGTGATTCCCCTCCCCCTCATTTCTCAGGCACTCTGGGAACACTATCTGACTAATGAATATCTTTTATTTATATCAATATAGGGGTTGGGGAAAAGGGGGAAGGGCAGAGAGATTTTGGGGTACCCTCTTCTCTATTTCTATGGTGTTCATCAATCAGATTGGGAACCTTTGGGGTTCCTGCTCCCAAGAGTCTCCCCTCTCCAAATCTCCTTCAGTTTCTATTTCTATCCTTTTTTATAATGGTAAGTTAGACTGGAATGGGTCTCTCAGCAAGGTTGGGTAATGGGGAAAGGAGCCCAAGAGATAGCTCGCAAAATGGAGACCCAAAACTAAGCTGATGATTAAAGTCTTGCTGGATAAGAAGCAATGAGATGGCTCTGACCAGAGAATCAGGGTTTCATTGTCCAAAGAAAGATCCTCAGAAAGCCCTCAGGACTGGAATCGAGCTGAGATGTTCTCCTCCTCCCTCTCTCAGTCCTCCACCAGAAGTCCTTCTCCTCTTTCCTCCTCCAGGGAATTCCCAGAATTCCTTTGGTCTCTCAACTGTCAGCAACTGTCACCAAAGTCCTTCTTCTGGATCTTTTTGTCCCAACCCCCACCCTTACAATAATCATGTGATTTGGTTTACTTTTTGAGATGGTCAATTATGTGAATGCTTTTTGTAATATTGAATCATCTTTGTATTCTTGGCATAAATCCCACTTGATCATAATGAATAACCCTTGTGATCACTTGCTGGAGTCTTTTTGCTAGCATTTTATTTAAGATTTTTACATCTAAGTTCATTAAGGAGATTGGTCTGTAGTTTTTTTTTTTTTTTTTTTTTCTCTGTTTATGATCTACCTGACTTTGGAATCAGTACCATATTTGTGTCAGAAAGGGAATTTGGTAGAATTCTTTCTTTGCTTATTATGTCAAAGAGTTTGTATAGTATTGAGATTAGATGTTCTTTGAAGGTTTGATAGAATTCACTTGTGAATCAATCTGGTCCTGGGAATCTTTTCTTATGGAGTTCATTGATATTGATGCCTTGGTTCAATTTCTTTTTCTGATATGGGATTATTTAAGTGTTCTATTTCTCCTTCTGTTAGTCCAGGCAACTTCTACTTTTGTAAATATTTGTCCATATCTCCTAGGTTGCCATATTTATTGCCATATAGTTAGGCAAAATAGTTATTAATGGTTGCCTAAATTTTCTCTTCATTAGAGGTGAGGTCTCCTTTTTCATCTTTGATACTAATTTGATTTCCTTCTTTCCTTTTTTTATTAGATTGACCAGTACTTTGTCTATTTTATTTGTTTTCGAAGTCCAAGCTCCTATTCTTATTTATTAATTCAAAAGCTCATTTACTTTTGATTTTATTAATTTCTCCTTTAATTTTTAGGATCTCTAATTTAGTTTTCATCTGGGGACTTTTAATTTGTTCACTTTCTAATTTTTAAATTTGCATGCCCAATTCATTGATCTTTGCCCTTCCTAATTTATTAATATATCCACTCAAGGATATAAATTTCTCCCTGAGTACTGCTATGGCTGCATCCCACAGATTTTGGTAGGACATCTCATTGTTGTCATTCTCTTCAATGAAATTATTAATTGTTTCTATTATTTTTTCCATAACTAAGTGATTTTGTAGAATTGTTATTTAATTTCTAATTAGTTTTTGATTTGCCTATCCATGTACCTTTACTAATTATAATTTTTATGACATTATGATCTGAAAAGGTTGCATTTATTATTTCTGCTCTTTTGCATTTATTTGTCATGTTTCTATGCCCTAGTACATGCTCAATTTTTTGTGAATGTACCATGTGGTACTGAAAAGAAGGTATATTCCTTTTTATCCTTATTTATTGTTCTCCACATATCTATTAACTCTAATTTTTCTAATATTTCATTCACCTGTCATACCTCTTTCTCATTTATTTTTTGATTTGATTGACCTATCTCTGATAGAGGAAGGTTCAGGTCTCCCAAAAGTATAGTTTTGCTATGTATTTCCTCCTTGAGTTATGCCAGTTTCTCCTTTAGAAATTTGGATGCTATACTATATGGTGCATACATGTTAAGTACTGATATTTCCTCATTGTCTATATTGCCTTTTATCAGGATGCAATTACCTTCCTTATCTCTTTTAATCAGATCTATCTTTACTTTGGCTTTGTCAAATATCATGATTGCAATTCCTGCCTTCTTTTTCTCAGTTGAAGCCCAATAGATTTTGCTCCACCCTTTTATTTTTACTCTATGTATGTCTACCTGTCTCATGTATATTTGTTGTTGACAACACAAGGTAGGATTTTGGTTTCTAATACACTCTGCTACTTGCTTCAGTTTTATGGATGAGTTCATCCCATTCACATACAGAGTTAGGATTGTCATCTGTGTATTCCCCAATATTTTGATAACCTCTCCTAGTCCTGCCCTTTCTTCTTTCACTGTTTCCTTTTAAAACAATGATTTTCTTTTAATCAGGCCCTCTAATCCCCACCCTTATTTTACTTCCCTTTCCACCTCTTCCTTTTTTTCTGATAGTATTATGTTTTTAGTGTTAATTAAATTTCCTCCACCCTCTCTTTCCCTCCCTTTTTGAACTCCCCATACCACTCCTCCCCCCACCCCTTGGTTTTTCCTTTATGACTTTCCTTGTAGGGTAAGATAGAATTCAATACTCTAATGGATCTAGCTGCTCCTCCCTCTCAGAATTGATTCCACTGAGAGTAAGGTTTAAGTATTATCTATTAATACTCTCTTCCTCTCCTTCTTATTATAGTATTCTTCCCCTCTGCTTCCCATGTACCTTTTTGTGTGGTATAAATTATCCTATTTTTCTTATTCCTTCAAATTTTTCTTGATGCCATCTTCTATTCCCCCCTTTCTTTTTTGCATATCATATTAGACCATTTAGTATCCAAACCTCTCCCTATGAATAATTCTTCTAATTACTATAATAATGAATACAATTTTTGAGAGTTACAAATAACAATTCTCCATATAGGAATATGAATAATTTGATCTTATTGAAGCCCGCCCTTAAAGGAGAAAAAAATTTTTTTCTTTCCCCTCTCTTTCTTATTTACCTTTTCATGTTTCTCTTGATTTTCGTGTTTGGATATAAAAATTTCTGCTTAGTTCTGCTCTTTTCTTTACAAATACTTGTCAATTTTCTATTTTGTTAAATTACCATACTTTCCCCTAGAACTATATAGTCAGTTTTGATAGGCAGGTTATCCTTGGTTGTAGACACAATTTTCTTGCCTTCCTGAATATCATATTCCAACCCTTATGGTCTTTTAGTGTGAAGGCTTCCAGATCCTGTGTAATCATGACTGGGACTCCTTTATATCTGAATTGTCTCTTTCTGGCTTCCTGTAATATTTTCTCCTTAACTTGGAAGATCTTGAATTTGGCAATTATATTCCTGGGGGTTGTCTTTTTGAGGATTTAACATAGTGGGTGATCTATGGGCTCTTTCTTTGTCTATTTTGCCCTCTTGTTCATGAACATCAGGGCAATTTTCTTGGATAATTTCTTGTAGTATGATGTAAAGATTCCTTTTTTTTCTGAGTTTTCAGGTAGACCAATGATTCTCAAATTGTTTCTTATAGATCAATTTTCTTGGTCAGTCATTTTCTCAGTCAGATATTTAATGTTTCCTTCTATTTTTTCAGTCTTTTGACTTTGCTTCATTAATTCTTCCTGTCTTGTGAGATCATTAGCTTTTACTTGCCCAATTCTAGTCTTTAAAGACTAGTTTTTAGCTATAATCTTTTGATTTTCCTTTTCAGTCTGGTCTATCCTGTTTTTCATGGCTTCCATCAGGTCATTTCTGATTTTCAATTTGCTTATCATTTCATTTGATTTCTGGACTTTGATTTCAAAGTGCAAAATTTTGCCTTTTAAACTGTTATTTTCTTTTTGAACTATTTCCCACTTTTCTTGCCAAATCTCTTTCACCTTTCTCATGATCTCAAATTTGAATTCTTCAAGAGCTTGTGACCAATTTCCATTTTTTTCGAAGGTTTGGATGTGTTTACTTGTTTGTCCTCCTCTGATGTCTTCTCTGTGGTCTGGATTTTTTCTCTGTAAAAATTATCAGTTCCTTTCTCTTATTCTTTTTGGTGGTTGAAGGTGGTATTTCTTGGCCTTCACTATACTGGTTTTTCCTTACTAGTCAAAAGTCTGAGTGAGGAGGGCAGGTTCTCCTGTGTATGGAACTATGGAGCAGTTTTTGCCTGAGGCTAATTTTTGAGTCTCCTCAACTTCTACTGTATGCTGCCTCTCTCCACTCTAACTCAGTGCCCAAGGTCTACACTCTTTAACATCCTAGGGTCTCAAGTCTAGCTGCTCTCAGGGGTAAATCCCTGGTGTTCTTAGTCAGCTTCCAAGAACCTAGAAATTGCCCCATGCTTGCTCTACTTTTGGCTCTCTAGTTTTGACTCTGGCACCATAGGTGGGGTAGGGGGAAGGTTGATCAGCTTGTGTTTTGGTGGGATCAATTTCATCCCCTTATAGCATGTCAAATCTCATATATATTTGATGCTGCACCCTATTGTGGAGTCCATTCATCTGGACTTGGTTTTTTTGTTCTTTTGAGGTGTCATATATTGGTAGGTGTTGAGGAAAAGAAGAGTCCTACCTCTACACTGCAGTCATCTTAACCCTGAAGTCTGTGTCATAATTCCTGAACCACCTCCCACAAATTAGTAAGAATAATTTTGCAAACCTTAAGGTGCATTTCAAATGTAATTTACTAAGTGATAGATAAGGGGAAATGACAGAGAAATTGAGGAGGAAAAAAATTAAATTAAAATAAAAGGACAAAATGATGGGAATATGGACCACTTTGTCCAAGAATTTATATGCATTGAAATATACTGACAATTTTTGTCTCTATATATCTCCTTATTTCTCTCTCTCTTTAAAAAAAAGTTTTATCTTTTTTACAGACTACATGTCAATACATATTCTCGACAATCATTTTCTGAAATTTTGCAATCCATGTTATTTTCCTCCCTTCTATCCCTCCCACCTCTTTATGAGGGGTAGGTATTATTCTTTAGGTTGTACATGTGTTATACAATACATATATCCATGTTCATTATGTTACAGTGAAAGAAGATACCTCTCTCTCTCTCTCTCTCTCTCTCTCTCTCTCTCTCTCTCTCTCTCTCTTTCTGGCTTTACTACAGAACCAACTACTTTTTCTGTATAACATTCCATTTTCTTATGCCATGTTTGAAAATTGTATATGCCATACCTATTCATCCAGAACTTCAACATATAATTAATAATGTCTGATCTAGAATCTGCACATTTCCCTATGCTGTTTGTCTGCCTAAATGAATTGTCCTGCCATGAAGGTGATGAGGGAATCTGGCATCTTACATTTCTAGTAAGAAGAGGGACAAGATTTTGGCACTGACTGAGCATGATGAATCTAAGGGCTATAGCTGATTGATTACTGTTGTAGACTTAAAATCATTTTGCCAAATTTTAATGGAGCTCCCAGGTAGTATCCTTGATTGTTGCTCCTCTGAAATGATGGGGACTTAATTTAGGCATTAAACTTTCCCCATATAAATTAAAATACCACCTTTCTGCATTAGTGGCCTAATTATTTTATAAAATCACCTTTCTGGCTATTAGTCGCTTTTAAATTTCTCTTAAATACTACGATGTACTCACTATATGTGGCAGTAGGAAAACTCAATATTTTACCAATTATGCTTCCCTCTTTTTTTGAAAAACAGTTTCTTCTAGCTTCATGTCACATTTGGGCTATTTGCCCTTCTTCTACTGGGCACAAAGGAATGATGCTAATTTTATAGCAAAAAAGAAACAGCTTTCTGTAGCTTTCTCTAATCTTTCTTTTTCCTTCTCCTTTTGCTTCCTTTTGGCAAAAGAATGAAGGGAAAACTAAGAACAAAAGTTATATTAACCACAAAGTCAGAATGTGCTACAGTAAGAATCCACCAGCTGTCCTTGAAATGTGTATTATGTATTTACTTGGCATGGCCTTTTAACTCTGCTCCACAGTCAGAAAAATGTGTGGTCATTGTCATACCAACCATCAGAAATACTAAGATCAATTATATTGGAGTGAAAATGGTCATATAACTTTATGGATAGAATAGAGAAGAAGCAATGCAATTCTGGCCAGAAAAAAATGTCATAGATTTTTTCCCCCAATAAGCAGGAAAAAATGCTATCTCCTTTTATTATTATTTTTTGGCAGTGATGAAGTATCTATTTTAGCCATTTGGAGCAAATGAAGATTCCTACTTTAAAGGAGTCATATTTTTGGAAATCATTTTCTAGCTTCTTGGATTATTTTTAACTTACATGATAGTGGAATATTTCAGTTTTGAGAAAGAGATAATTGACATTCCCACACAGCTTCAGGGCAGAAGGAGTCAAGGGGAAAAAAAGGCTGGTTAAATAGCAAATACACAGAAGGAGGGATTATTTTTATACATAACAATTAGTAGAGGGCCAAAGTGAATCAGTAGAAGCATAACACTGTTTGGCACTTTTCCTGGCCCTCAGTGCAGAATAATTAAAGCACCTTATCCTGGAAGTCAGGTGCTTTGTGTTAGCATTAACTCTTTCAAGACACTTGTCCTTTATCATTACCAAAAGCATCACTCATATCATCATTCAGTTTTGTATATCCACCAACCAGATTTTAATAATCATACATGGAAAATATTGTTCTACGCTTAATTTTGGGGGAAATGGCATATAGATAGGTAGATAGATAAATAGATATAGATATATAGATATGTGTGTGTGTTTGTGTATATGTCTAAATATATGTTTATATATACAAAATGAATATATATATACATGTACATATATACATATATATATATATACATATATATATATATATATATTTCTTTTTTTTAACTCTTACCTCCCATCTTAGAATGAATACTGTGTATTGGTACCAAGGCAGAAGAGTTGTAAGGGCTAGATGATGAGGGCTAAGTGACTTGCCAGGGTCATGGTAATGTCTGAGGCCACATTTGAACCTAAGACCTACCACCTCTAGGCATGGCTCTCCATTCATTGAGCCAACCAACTGCCCCTTAGCTTCATATTTTTAAGAAGAAGCTCTAGCATCTGAGGGAATTAGAAATGCACTGTAGGATTACAAAAAAATAAAATCCCTTCTATTTAAGCACATTATTAGTTAGGTAGCTCAAGGATTATCATTTCCTTTTTACAGATGAGGAAACTGAAGATGCATATGAAGGGAAAGAAGTGATGGGGCTGGAATTAACAACAGAATACTTCATAATCCTGTGTTAGGCACTGTATTAAAAAAGATTCCTAAGTATTCTGAAGGAAATCAAAGCAATACCAGGAGTTTGAATGTGCAGACCCTTTATCATTTCATGAATTCCACCCTGCCAAGCTCCAGCCTTGAATCATCCTGGTCTCCATTAACCAAATTTTTTCCTACACTCATTCTGGGGGAAAATGGTGAAGAAAATCATACAACTATTAGTTGCTAAAGACAATAACCTTTTCTCTCTCTTTATTCTCTGTGATCTGGTTGCAACCTCTGACACTCCCTCTACTTTGATATTCTCTTTTCTCTAAATTTTTGGGATAATTCTTTCTCCTGGCTATCTAAATCTTCCTTCCCAATGTCTTTTACTAGATTATCATTCAGATGATATCCTTTAGCCATAGCTTCTGAAATGGTGGTCTCAAAATGACTTGCCCTTGTCTAAAAACACAGAAAATTTCTCCAAATTTCTCACTGTTCTCTTAATTCTCTTATTTAAGGAATGTCCTTATATAAATCTTCATCTTTCTTGGCCTTGTTGTATTTGACCGTGTTGACGATTCCTTCCTTATTTTCCCTTTACTTGGGCTTTTGTGATACAACTTCTGCTTGGTTCTCTTCCTACTTATTTTGCCAGTCGTTCTCATTCCTTTTCACTGATTTATAATCCATAAAATTTATGCTAATTGTGTGTGCACATCAAGTGCCCTGGACCATCCTTTCATCTCTCTCTGTACTCTTAAAGACAGTATTTGAGGAAAGAATGGATTCCTCTCTATCTAATGACTTGTCAAAAATGTCTACTTTATCATTGTTTCATCTCTCATTTTTATCCACTTTTCACTAACAGATAACAAAAAAATCAGGCCTTTACCTCCTCTTGCCTGGATTATTAAAATGGTTTTGCAATGACTCCCTCTCTGACTCGAGATTCTTATGTTTCTAATCTATACTCCTCTCAGTGGCAAATTGATATCCCTGAATGCAGATCTGATTCTAACGTCTCCCTACTCACAAATTTTCAAGTACTCTTTTTTGCCTCTATGAAGAAACATGAAATCCTGATTCTAATCGTTGGAGCCCTTCTCAATATGGCTGCAACTTGCTTTTAAACTTCAATGTTTCCTCCAACACTCTTCATTTCTGTAAAACTTGCCTCCTATATTTTCCCTAATACAGAAAATCAGATTCCACACTTTTATGCCTTTGCATAAATGGCTCCTAATGCTTAGAAAATGCATTTTTCTCATCTCACTTCTACCTTGAGTACTCTAGAAGCCCTAGTTTTCTTAAAGTAAAGTTCATATACAAGGTCCTAAATGGCATCTTTCCTGATCCTATTTATTATTCTTGTAATGACTACAGTAATTTGTATTTTCTTTGCATTTATGTAGTGTTGTATTTAGCATTATCTTCCCATCTCCCACTCCCATTGAGTGTAAGCTCATTAAGGGGAGAGTTTCTTCTTTTGTTTGTTTTCTTGTTTCTTTGTATCCTCAGAAATTAACAAAGTGGTTTCTACATAATATGTTTAATAAATAGTTGTCAAAGTAAATTGAAATATTTGAAGGAGGAATGATTACATTGAAGTACAGAAACATCTGTACTCCAGAGGGCCAAAACAGAACAAATTAATGTTATTGGAAGATAATTTTGAGTGTTCAGTCATTTACATTTTATTCGAGTTTTTGTGACCCCATTTGGGTTTTCTTGGTAAAAATACTGGAGTGCTTTGTCATTTTCTTCTTCAGCTCATTTTATAAATGAGGAAACTGAGGCAAGTAAGGTTAAGTGAATTGTTTAGTGTCTCATAGCTAGTAAGAGAGTGAGGATGGTTTTGAACTGAAGTCATCTTGACTCTAGTTTGGGTATGTGCTAAGAGCAAAGAATGGCGAATGACAGCTAGAAGGTTCCACTGATACTCAAAATATTGTGACGATTTGAGAAAGTCAGTTGTATCATTGAAGGAAACTAAATGGATGAGAAAGCAGTACCATATAAGAATTTGGGAAGATGAACAGAAAATTTTAAAAATTATAATAAATCCTAAATATCCTACATTTCTATGTATATCCAATATCATACATTTATATAGCTCTTTAAAAATTTCAAAGGACATTATATATGTTATTAGCATTTGAAGTTCACAACAAAATTCTGAGGTTATTAACTATGCATGAATCAAGGCTCACTGAGTGGAGAGTTTTACAACTGTAGAATGAGCTACTTTTAAAATTATGAATTTGGAATATTACAAATATTCAGAAAGAGATTGTATTGGCAAAGCATGTTTTTCTTTGATTTTAAGCTGTTGGTGTGATGTTGTTCATAATGGCCTCTAATTTGCCTTTTCACTATGACACTCTATGATTTTTTTTTAAAAAAACTCATTTTTACAATGTCCTTGTCCAAAAACAAACCAACAAAAGATCTTTTGTGGCAGTTGCCTTCTGTAGATGAGTCACAGAAAGGATGAGTCCTTTTCCCAGCTCAGACTCTCTTTAAAACCAGAAGTTTTTTGTTGTTTTTTAAAGTAAATAATCTTCACAACCAGATTACTCAGTGTTCTAATAGTATCATAAATGACCATGCAATGGAATGAAATGCTTTTTTCTATTATGGCTACAATCCAAATCACATGCACTTTACCAAGACCCAGCTGAAAACATCTTAGCTTTTAGGAAATCTTTCCTCTCCTTCCTTCTACTATTTAAATAACAATAAAATCTGGTCAAGAGAATTGTCTTCATGAAACCACATGGTTGAACTGGACACAGACTAAGCATTCAGTTAGTCAATAGCTGTTATGAATCATAGATTTTTTCACATAATGAGCATTATTGGGAAAAACAAGCCCTGGTTATAAGAGAGATTATAATAATCCCTTCCTATGCCAAAGTGATATTAGTGAGCCATAGAGAAAAAATAAATAAAAAAAACAATTTTTTTTAAAAAAGCAGATTCCAAGATGAAGATCCAGGCTGTTACCTCCTCACTTCCCTTTTTGGTGTACATACTCCTCGTACATCCTCTATATTCCAGACATATTAGACTATCAGTTTCCCAGGGTTTGTCCTTCCCTCTTTTGAGTAGTCTCACCCACTAAACCTGTTCCTATATGTTTATTCATCATTATTTTGGCAGTTCTAATCCTTCAATTCTTAGCTTAAGTTGCACCTCCCTTAAAACCTTTTTTTGATCCTCTACCCAATAAGCACCTGTCTCTTAAACATTCTATAGATCTTTGCTTAGATCTCTACCCCTGCCACAATCTACTTTGCACTCTTGCACATGTTGGTGGTACTCTTACTGGCTTATGGGAACTGATTAATATATTTTCAGTGTGAGTATAAACTGGAGATTAGTGAATGTTACAAATCAGAGCTTGAATTTTAATTTTGTTGATTGCCTAGACATAAGAAAGTGATAAGAAAATATTAATAATGTAATTTTTGAGAGCTTGGAGTTAAACCATTTCCCAGGACCCCCTTGTTTTTGTCATACTTACTTTTGCATTTATTACATTGTTGTTATTGTTGTTCAGTTGTGTCCTACTCTTCATGATCCCATATGAGGTCTTCTTGATGAAGATCCTAGAATGATTTGCTATTTCCTACTCTAGTGGATTAAATTAAACAAGAATTAAAAGACTTGTCCAGGTTCACACAGCTAGTGAGTATCTGAGGCTAAATTTGAACACTAGCCCAGTGCTCTATCCACTGAGCCACTTAGCTGCCTTCTGTTACATACTCCTTATCTTCTTAAAAGATCTTCGAGGGCAAAAATCATGTTTTTTTTTGTTTGTTTGTTTTTTCCTTTCTTTTGATCTCTGAGGTATATGCTAACTTATACATAATTTATTGAATGGAATGGAATTTGTGCAACTTTTCTTAAGAATGAGCCTGAGGTTAGGAATACTGCATTTCTTTAATTTTTCCACAAAATTAAGAAAAGGATAAGTTCTGATGTCTGGATGCATATGAGAGAGACATCTGCTGGCTGGATTTGAGGAGTTCAGTTGAGTAATATTCTTCCTTGTAGTTATTTCTCTAAAAAGATTTGGGTTTTTTTCTGTATTTCAGAAATAAAATTGGGAGGATGGGGGAAAGACTATGAAAATATAATTCTCTAGTTCAGGCAACTTGTATTAGACTGACAGAGCTATAATTTATCAGCTCAAAGTGAGTAAATACATGTGTACATCTTAGGGAATCATGTCAGAAATGTTCATTGAAAACCTCTCATCTTTTTCTATTTCACTGGCATAAATAGCTACGTGTTTAATGAGTAGGTTTTGTAGTACATTATTACATTGACTAGAATCCTAGAATCTCAGACTTTGAAGAGAACCCAGAGGTCATCTAGCCCAACCCCCGTCACTCCATGAACTCATCTTTGAAAAATGGATATGGATAGATGGTCTGTGAAGAATTTAATAGACAAGAGTTATGATCTGAGGCCTGAAGAGAATGAAGAGCAAAATCCATATTTAACCATCATGAGCTTAATGATTTAAAGAGCTGTGCATTATCTAGGCAATTTCACTTATTTTTCTTCCTTAGGAAGGGTCTGTGTATGTAGATTTTTCATCCATAAGGCTATCAAATGTCTAGGAAAAACCTTCCTGTGTTGAAGAAACTAAACAAATTTAAAAATAAAAGAACCACTATGACATTGCTGAGAGATAAATTTTTATTTTAGAAAAAAATTAACTTTAATTCTCCTGCCTTTTTCCCTCTGGTGGAAATACATTATTGTTGATACTAAGACTGGCAAAAACAGCCAAATGCTTTTCTTGCCCTGTTACTACGATACAGTGATAATTCTTAACTTCCTAAATCTGAGACACATTTTGAATTTGATATTGTGGTTCATTTATTCTGTTACCCCCACCTATATCTCTACACCTTATATCATAAGATGTTACATTCCCAAGCCTCAACTTCTGATTTGGTTTAGTCCATATAGTATGGCAGAAAAAATAATGGCTTTGGAATAAGAGGATCTGGGCTCCAATTCTTATTCAACTACTTACTACCTTGTGACCTTAGATAAATCACTTACCTTCTCTAGATCTCAGGTTACCCATCTATAAAAATGGTCAGAAGAGAAGGCTTGTTCTTACAACTCTAGTTCTTTCTTCCAGTTCTAAATCCATTATCCTACGAAACAAAGCCAAACCTAAGCTAACTATCGAAGGAAAAGAAGCAACCTATATGTTGTGATGAACAGAAAAAGGTTTTGTTTTTCATAAAGCACTGAAAAAATAGTCAATTATTATATTTATAGATGTGGTTTATTCCTTTGAACAAGTATAACAAATATGTTGAAAATAAAAAAAGAATTTGCTTCAATCTCTTAAAACAAATTTCTTGTCCTTCAAACCCTTGGCTTATCTGTCCATTTGATCTAATTCCTTTTCCTGTTGGCTCTGCTCCTGCTTCATTGCTCTCTTTATCTCTTTGCTCCAGGGATTGCTTGCTACATCAGTGACCTTTATTCAGTCTTTCAGACTACAGCCCTCTGCAGATGGTGGGCAATAAAGAAGAAGGCATCACTGTCCAGCCTGAAGTCAGAATTCCCAAATGAACTTCATTATAGGTCATGATGATGTTATAAAAACACTTTGACTTAAAATACTAGCCCTTCATCTTTTTTCTTCTTGTATGTCTTCAATACTTTCAGTTTCAGTTTTTTTCCATTAGAGAAGCAAATCTCTCTTTTTTTTCTGAAAACGGTTTTAGATTTGGAAGTGGCCTTACAGATCATTGAGTCCAACCCCAGTTACATGTCACTCCCTCTGTTTTACTGATAAGAAAAAACATGGACCAGAGAGGTAAAGCAAGGGCTAGGGAATTTGGGGTTAAGTGACTTGCCCAGGGTCAAACAGTTAGATATTTCCCTTTTTCTGATTGATTTTTATTTGATTTATTAACTAACTTCTCAGAGTTCACACTGATGGTCCTTTCTTTTCCTATCTGCCACATTTAGTGGCAGTATGGTATACTGTATAGAGAGCTTGTCTGGAAGCAAGGAAGACCACCAACACACTCTTATTGTATGACTACAGGTAGGTAACTTAATTTCCTAGCATGCTAGACTGTTCTAAGATGATAACAGGAAGGGAACTTGTTGACTTGCATTGATGGAGTAAATCTCATCATTGAGAGTCTTATTCCCATGAAATCACAGGTCTAGTCCTTTTCTCTATTCCTATCCCATCATTAATGAATGAATGGATTAATTCCCTTTTCACCAAGGGTCTGGTCCTCTAATGATAAATGTCACTAATCGGACCTGGGCTAGTCCTTGGAGGACTTATGCTTTGTTGATGGGCAGACACTCAGATTCACAATTGTTTAGTAAGGTCTAATAGATCTTTCATTTTGTTAGTATCCCCTTCAAGAAACTTAGGCTCCCTTACTGCATGGGGTGGGGGATTTAGTTTATTTCTTTGCACAAAATCAACCCTTAGCAATCACCTATTAAATTTAATTTAAGAATTACATCCAAGTAAATTAAAAATCTTTCACATCAAGATACTATAGATGTAAAGAGTAATTATTTGATTCCAAACTTTGTAGGAGATGAGAACAGTGTCTGATCACTTCTCTTCATAATAAGGTAAATTAGAGGCAGGTCATAGGAATTAAAAATTATGAGAACATGAGAAATCAAAGTGTTTGAAGAGAAGAGAGTTTAAGGTAGAGAATGATCTGAGGTAGGTGCTGCGCTTTCTGGAGAAGAGGTTTATAAATGACAGAAACAAGCATCTTAATAGGGTAGAATAAAACTTAGAGGAAGAAACGAGTTTTCCTAAAAGATGGTGGCAGAAGGCTTTGACAGGAGCCCTGGGGAGAAAGGAGATGGCCCATTCTGGCCATATGTCTGAAGATGTGAAAAAAGGAGCAGCCAGCCTTAAAAAGGATTTCAAGGGACGGAATGTTTTGGAGAGTAATCTAGTTTTCTAGTGGTTATTCAGTTATGTTTAGTTCTTCATGATCCCATTTGAGGTTCTCTTGGCAAATATACTGGAGTGGTTTCCTATTTCCCTCTTCATCTCATTTTACAGATGTGGAAACTGAGGCAAATAGGGTTAAGTGACTTGCCCAGGGAACACAGATAGTAATATTTGAGTTTGGATTTAAACTTTGTTCTTCCAGACCCCAGGCCTATCACTCTATCCATTGTGCCTTGTCCAAACTAGGTTTTATTGAGCACCAAAAGATGGAAAGGATTATGGAAATCATAAATTGGAAGGTAAGAGGTACTTTAAATAACATTTTACAAATAATGAAACTGGGTATCAGAGATTAACATATTTGGGCTGTTCCCAGACCTGCACTAAGAGTCATTGCAGTTTGACAAGACCCTGGAGTATCTGATTTCTATTAATAAAGACTTTAAGAAACCAGGATCACCTCCACATCCCCAAAAGATAACAGATGAGAATTTTTGGAGGAAATATAAATATATAGTTTTTGTTAAACAAAATATTACATTAAAATAATTTTATTTATTTAAGCAAATATATTAACTCATAACAATTTTTTAGAAATGTGATGTAGTAGTTCATCCTGAACTTGGTGTCAGAAAGACCTTGATACCAGTCTCATCACCAGAAATGGAGATTATAATAATAACTCCTCCCTCAGAGGATTATTATAAAGATTCAGTGAGGTAATCTATCTTAACTACTTTGTAAATCTGAAAATGAAAATGTCAGATCTTTCTCTCAGAGCAAGGATTTTTTTTGTCTCTGTATCAGCAGCATCTTGAACCCACATCTGACAAAAGTAGTCACTTAAACTGCTTGCTGATTGATTGCTTCATTGTTATAGTTATTGTTCTATGATTGTTCTGCACATAAAAGATTAGTCCACAGCAAAAACAGAGACTTTCTTGGTGCTTTCCTAAGATCAAGGTGGTGGTGTTTGTTTTCCTAAAAAAAATTCAAATTCATTGTTTTTGAGGACAAGGATTATTTTGTTTTTGTTTTTGGAAACTCATCATCTAGAATAGTATACATGTGGTAGGCACTTAAAATCCTTGTTGAATAAAATAGTCATCAATGGTGTATGCCTGGGATACTCCAAATTCACTCGGAATAAGCCTCTCTCTTCCTTACCCTACCTGGTGAAAGTCGTAAAATGCTCAATGTAAAATTTTACCTTTTTCTTTGGGACTTCTCTAATTTGTCCCAGCCTCAAGTACAGTGGTCCTTTGTATCCAGATTCCACTAGAAGCTTGGACATGGTTTATTTCTAATGAGGACTGGTTTGAAACCCTTCTGAAGGCAGCCTATTGGCCTTCCACTCTTCTTATTTACTATATCAGTGCTGGATTTAGCAAGGGCACTTGACGGCCTTCCAAGGCAGAATCCTTGAGCTCAAACAATCGGTCAGCATCAGCCTCTCCAGAATAAAGAGTTTTAGTTGTGTGCCACCTTCACAGCTGAAACCACTTGTCTTGGTGATTTTAACTGGCTCTTTCCATTTTATAATTATTTTATTTGAAAAATCTGTATTTGAAACGGAATTCTGAAATCAAGAACCCTAAAAGGAACTGAAGAACTTACCTGCTACTATTATCAAAGGTTTTTTTTTTTTTTTTTTTTTTTTTTTTTTTTTTTTTTTACTGAGAAATACTTAAAAAAACTTCTCTTGGAATTTTTATTTTAGAATAGATGTTTCTAGCCAAATTTCTTAACCAAACTTTAAGGATCTGTTGGACCATACTCTCCTCTTCCATTTTTCTTCTTTACAAGAAACTAAAAGTGTCGCATTCATGGGAAAAAGAAGTTTGGAAACATAGGCTCCTGTCCTGTGTCCATAGCTTAGTACCTACCATTGGGTAGATTTCACAGGCTCTGGGCCTTAATTTCCACAACTGTAAGATGAGGGATTTAGCCTCTGTCTCTTTTAAAACTCCTTCCAGTTCTAATGTTTTATGATTCTAAATCTTGCCTGCTTTTAGACTGGGCACTGAAGTCAGAAAGCCCCCTATGGCTATTGGCAGTGAGTCTGTCTATGCTGCTCTCACAGAGACCCTGTAAAGTTGGCCAATGAATTTCAGTTACTGGCCATTTCTTGGGTTGCTGGCCTTGCTTAATTCTTGGTGAAGCCACATGCTTTTTCAGGGTAATTAGGTGATTTGTATCTGCTCCATTACCAGCCCATTTATAACTTTCAGATGGATTCTTCTTCCCTGCCATTTTGGTG
Source organism: Gracilinanus agilis (assembly GCF_016433145.1). NCBI lineage: Eukaryota > Metazoa > Chordata > Mammalia > Didelphimorphia > Didelphidae > Gracilinanus > Gracilinanus agilis. Next base: position 136,860,034 of record NC_058135.1, read on the forward strand.
GTCTGCTTCCCTTTCTTCAGAGAAAGAAAGAGAACAGAGCTGTTTTATAAGTCAAGAATTTCTAAGTAACTGAATATTTTAAAAGGATAAGATTTTCTTTTTATGAATAAAAGAAAAAGAATTTTGTTTGCATAATTTGGCAGCGCATTCTAGTATGCATAATAATTTCATCAGAATGAAAAGAAACAAACAGATGGTAGAGAAAATAAATATTTCTTAAAACTAAAAAATATCAATGACAATAGAAATCATATATATTTTAGGATGATACAATTCATTTTCTTTGCATCAGGATCACTCCCTTCTCAGAGCTGCTCTTGACTGTTCCTTGATCATTAATAATAAGTATTTGTTGAGGATCTTCTATATACCAGTCCTTGAAAGATACAAATGAAAAGTCTAAGAGATTTATATTCAAAGGGGCATCAGAGTTCCCTTCATTTTACAAAGGAAGAAACACGGGACTATTGAAGGTAAATAACTTGTCTAGCATCACATAGAGAGCAAGTAGTGAGGCCAGGATTTGAACCTAGGCCTTAGATCCAAATCTAATAACCTTTCTTCTACATACTGTTGTTAGTGTAAATGAAGGGTGTACTGAACATAGGCAGGGCAAAGAAATTGATGGTTTAGCGTGATTTCCTGTAATAGATATTTTTATATCTCCTCAATAAAGGGTTAAATAGCACTAAATAATCTGTATAATGTCTCACCATTCCATGGTGAAGTGACAGTGTTCAATCTCATTAATTTATACTTCATAGGACAAAATAAATTTATAATAGTGGCTTTTCCCCCTCTCCACTCCTAACCTTCACTAAAGGAAGATAATTAGATATGTTCATTCATTTTACATAAGTTTTTATTGATATTTTGTTTCTTAATCATCACAATTATCATAGGCATCTCCTTCACTATCACAGAGGGGCATTCCATATGTCAAATAGTATTTTTTGGAAAGGAAGAAAGAATCAACACAACTAATCAATATAAAGAAAAAGTCACAAAACATGAAGAATGTGGAACACTTGTAGACCTTCAATTCCATGAAAGAATCTACTTCATTCTGTGTCAATCCATTTAGATTTTTCCATGCTTGTATTCATTATATACATCATCTCTTAGAGCACGGCAATATTCCATTAATTCATATACCACAGTTTGTCTAGTCATTAATTCTTAGTTCTCACAAAAAAATGCTACTTCCAAATATTTTGGAGAATATGAGGACTATCTACCTAGCCACGCTATTCATTCATTTTTGCACTTATTCATTAAATATTCATTAGGCTCCTATTCTGTGATTAACTCTGGGAATAAAAATACAAAATGAATTGTAGCCTCTGCCCTCAAGTGATAGTATTCTCTAGTTTTAGATTGTTGTTAAATAGCTCAGTCAATATACTTATTCATTGATATGAAATTGCCTTTGTCCCCCTCTGTTTACCTATAATCATCTAAAAACTAGGAACCATATCACAATTAATTTCCAGGCAATACTTCTGAGAAAACCTTTGTTGGATGCTGGGAATAAAAGTAATTCTGTTCAATTACACTAAAAAAGCCAAATACTCTAAAGTTTATCATTCAGGGACATCATCTTCCTACATTTTATTTTTCCTTCCTACATGGATTTATTTTAAAGAAAAAAAGAATTTCATTAAAACATAAAGAATAAGCATATATATCACTTAAATACAAAGGTAGTTATAAGGAAAGAGGACATGGGGAAAAAAGATGATAGAAAATGTGAATATATTTTAAAAACAAAAGATGTCCAAAGCCTGAGAAACCTTATCTTCAATAGTCAATATATGAGATAATCCATTAGGTTAGGGCTAAAATTTTGAGGAATTGGGCTACATAGAATGCCACAAAATATAGATGCATAAAGTCAGGCTTTGCAAAGTCACTGGTAGTGATTGTGCCTTTATTCTTCTGTTTTACTTTGGTTTTAACTCATAGCATCATATGTTCATCAGAACATCATGGAGTCATACAATCATGCATTTAGAATGGAAACCATAGGACTCAGTATTCTGATCTTTCTCAGCTACAGAAATAATCAAAACTGAACAAATATTAACTTATTCAGAAAGAAGAAGCTGACTTTCTGTTCCAGTATTTCTGCCTGGAATTTCACTTGATCTTTCAAGGGAATGTATTTCTCCTGGCCAAAATGTGGCTCCACAAGAAGTCTCTGATATTCCACAGGTTTAGGAACTCTAATTTAGGCTGAGAGAGATCCTTTGGCAGTGTTTTATAGAACTACATTACTAACAGTGATGTGGTGTTAAAGAAAGAGAAAATAGTTAGTTAAAAAACATACAAAAATCAGAATAATTTTACTTAGATGTAATCTTCATCACTGTCTCATTACAAGCACATCCTTGTCTTATTTGTATAATCCAGTATGCAGAAAGCTCTCAAAGAGGATGACAAGAGGACTGTAGAATAACCAGTGCTACACTCAACTCCCTAAAGCTACTACTACTCAGTAGTTTCATTAAAATGTACCAGACAAAAGACAAATCCTATAAATCTTTCATTTAGAGATAAAGAAGCTGAAATGCCATAGTATAAATAAAGCTATTTAAATCTATCATGAAGTACTCATGGATTATACCTGCTGTGTTTGAAAATATCTTTCTTTTATCAGTCTGTCTACTTATTGAAGTTCACAGAATTTTGAGTTTTAATTAATTCATTAGGTAGCAGAGATAAGGATAGAGAGGAGAATTGGGCAATAAAGAATATAGTGAAAAACTGTGACATATGCATATTATGTATAGTGCATAGTATACTAATTTAATATAAGCATGCATATATACATATACATGTATAAGTATATATACTTAAGTAGGTATTATAATTTATTTACTGGATTCAGTCTCTAGCTTTATTGGGTGAATAAAGAGTAAAACTGACTCTTTTTTTTAAATTATAGATTGTTCAAGATGGACAAAGATTCTTTCTAATTGTAAAGTTCTGTGAGCTCTTGAGGCAATTTTCACATTTTTATTTTTCTCATTCAGGTAAAGTCAAGGATCCAGGCAGTTAAATTCAATTTCATAGAGAGGTCATCTACTAATTGTAGAATTAGATGACTGCTGTATCCATATTTGTATATCTGAATTGTTCTTCTCTGCCCCCTCCCTACTGCCCTATAACTTTCACCTGAGTACAAGTGGCATATTTTCAGTGGATTTCTGGGAATTTTCTATAATTCAAAGGAACAAAATATTAACATTGTCCTTCCCTCAAAAGCAGTTTCTCCCATGTTTACTTTTATTAAGGATTTTTAAGTGAAATTTTAAAAAAAATTTCGGATTTAATTTTTAAAAATTTTCTCTCTAAAGATATATGTGTACATTGTTATGTAGAGGATGCCATCCTCTACATAACAACATATGCATATATTATGAAATTGTGCATACATAAATATAAACATATATATAATCAAAGCCTCTTTTAGAAAAGAGTGGGCAGAGAAGACTCAAGATATTTATTCATGACTATGAAATATATAAATAGATATCTCTAGAGTCTTCTCTGCCCACTATTTTCCTAGGTATATTTTGATTCCAATCAAAAGGGAAAACAAGAAATTGATGCTAGACACGTGATCCTTTATTGTGCTAAGAGAAAGGATGCCAAACTAAAAATATATTTATCTGCCCCCTTAAATGTTGATAGTCTTATAGTAATTTTCTGGTTCAAACAGAGCTCTTGAATTTTAATTCCTTTAATGATAATGGAGTCTCCCAACATATATCAAAGAGTAAATAAACTAATTTTTCTAAGCCAATAGCAAACGGAAATTAAAGAAGTTACATAGATGAGAATATATCAGAAAATACACAAAGTGTACATGTACCCAGTGGGAGCAAGATCTATCAGCTCAACTAGTAGAGAGAGTCCTCAGATTTTACCCGAGGGGAAATGCTCCAAAATCTAGAGCAGTGGTTCCCAAACTTTTTTGGCCTACCACCCCCTTTCCAGAAAAAAATATTACTTAGCCCCCTGGAAATTATTTTTTTTAACTTTGATAGCAATTAATAGGAAAGATAAATGCACCTGTGGCCATCACCACATCCCAGATCACTGCAGCACCCATCAGGGGGCGGTAGCACCCACAATGGGAATCTCTGATCTAGAGCATAATAAGCTACATAAAAGGATATTATTAATTTGTTGGTTCCACTGCATGTTAACTTCTTCCCAAAGAATTTCTCTTCCTCTTGAGACCTAAAAAATATATGTAGAAGCTTATGTCATCTTTAACAAGCTAGGCTTCAGAAGGCCAAAATCTCTCTTCCCAAGGTCTCAACAACTTAGACTCCACATGAAGGTGGGGAACATTTAAAAATGTTTCCCCTCATTGTACACAGAGACTGATACACTGTGGTACAATTGAACATAACGGACTTCTCTACTAGCAGCAATGCAAGGATCTAGAGCAAGGCTGAGACTTATGAGAAAGAAAACTCACCACATCCAGAGGAAGAACTGTGGGAGAAGAAATACAGAAGAAAAACAACTTTTTGAACACATGGGCTGATGGGGATATGATTGGGGATGTAGACACTAAACAATAACTCTAGTCCAAATATCAATGACATGGAATTAGGTCTTGATCAATGATATATGTAAAACCCAGTGGAATTGTGTGTTGGCTATGGGAGGGTGGGGAGCTTGGGGGAGAGAAAAAGAACATGAAAACATGTAACTATGGGAAAATATTCAAAATAAAAATTAAAAAACTGTTTCCCCTAATTAGGAAAGTCTTGTGCAAAAATGCTTTGAGCCCCAGAATACACATACACACATATACACATTTTCATACATATATATTTTGCATGTATATAACTACATATATACATAGTGTATTATTTATTAGCCAGAGTTTATTAATTTTATTCTTTATGGTTGCCTTAATTGTCCCCTACAATATATTTCCACCACCTTTAACCTATCTCAGATTATCATTATTTCTGACCAAAAGACTCCTGGTTTCACTTGATCTCAATGGGTCTTTGTACCTTCCCCAACCTCCTATCCCACCTATACAACAGTATGAATACAATCATAATAAAAACATATTTTTGATCATATTTTTGAAAGGTGGCCAGGGTCGAAAAGATCCTTCATTCAAAGTCAATCAAATTAAATCCAAATTCTTGTATCTGACATTTAACACCAAAGATGGTACAGTGGTTAGAACACCAGGTCTGGAGTCATTAATGCTTGAGTTCAAATCTGATCTCAGATACTTAATAGCTGTGTCATCCTGGGCAACTCACTTAACTTTCTTTGCCTCTGTTTCCTCATCTAAAAAATGAGTTGGAGAAGAAAATGGCAAACTACTTCAGTATCTTTGCCAGGAAAGACACAAAAGGGATCTCAAAGAGTCAGAAATAATGGAAAACGACTAAACAACAAGTATTGTACAATGTAAGCTCTGTAAAGACAGGTATTAGTTTCCATAGTACTATGTGGTTTAGAGATGTCAAATACAGCCCAGAGCTAAGTGCTGCCTATACTAGATAAAAATGAAGTTGAAAATTGTTAACAAAATTAATAAAAATACAATAATCATAGATAATATTATATTTTAAAATTAAGTCAACATGTAGCCTACAGGGATCCTTTTGAATGGATGAGTGGAGTCTATTACTATTTGAGTACCCCACTACTGGGGTAGCAGATAGATTCAGAAAGACTGAAAGTTCTTCATCTGACATATATTGGACAGAATTATGACCACATTACCTAAGTTTTCAGGTCCTCAGGCAATACACAAAATGTGTAAGTTTTAGATTATTTGCCATTAGGCAGTAGAGAGAGAGTTCTCTATGCTAGTGAAATTACAAGGAAGGTCTATCCAAATCTCCTGGGTTTAACACAGTACTCAACACAGTTTAAGTTTTTAGTACATGCTTGTTGAATAGAATTACAATAGAATGGACAATTTAAATGAACAAGCATTTATGAAATACCAATTATCCATTGGTCCTCTGCTAGGCACTGGCCATATAAAGGCAAAAGTGAAAAAGTGGCTATCCTCATGGAATTCATATGTATGATACACATTAAAAATGATAAAACATAACTTGGTGTATGGGGAAAGGCTCTAGCAGCCTAGGAGACCAAGAGAAAGCCCATATACAAGTGGGTGCTCAGAGAGGCAGAGGTGAGAAAGGACTGTCATTCTAGGCCTGGAAAAGGCTAGCCACAAGGCTCCTTGACAAAAAAAAAAAAAAAAAAAAAAGGATTAATAGATATCCTCCAAGGTCCCTTCAATCTCTAAATCTCTGATTCTACAAACAACTCCTTAAAGGATATTCTAGACCAGTCAAATTGGACAATTTGCTGTTTCCTAAACATAGCTTAGGTTTCCCTTCTTTGTAAAAATATTCTTGCTATTTTTATTAACTCTAATACTACCCCCAACCTTGACTTGTTAGAATCCTACATATCCTTCACAGTCCATCTTAAATGGTATATTCTATATTATTCATAAAAAATTTTTTTCCCAGTTTCCCAAAGGGATATGATCTCCACTTTGATGACCAAGAGCACTTTCTTTGCACTTTCTAAATAGTCCTTCATTCATTTGCCTTTTATGACATCTATTTGAGAATTTGTCCTATTCCTCTGCTCAACAGTACTTTTGTCAAAGGAAGGAACTTGTCTTTCTGCCTTCTCACACAGTGCTTTATACATGATACTTATTCAAAACAATTTTTAATTGAATTGAACTTTAGCAAGTATTTTTCCAGTCATCTCATTTTTTTCAGAACTACAGTTTTAAATTTCCAATTAAAGTCTATTTTTGAAATGGCTGTCATTTTCCATGGACTTCTGAAACTATCTAAAGTTTGAGGGGAAAGTTTTTTTTTTTTCCTCCTGAAATCTTTATCTTTAAGAACACAGCAATGAAAGATGGGCCAATAAAATTATTAACATATGAAAGACAATGTCAAGTAGTAATCAGGCTTGGGTTCCAATAAGCTTAGTACCCTTAAAGGACAGAAATCTCCTTTATATAATATAACTATGTTAACCTACAGTTGATGAAAAACGCAGTTAGATTACATAGAGGCCAGTTTGGTCCACAAGAAAGAACACTGACTGTGTTAGTTAGCCTAACTTCAAGCCTCTGTTCTATTTATTATTTACCTGTGATCCCTTAGAGAAATCACTTCAAATCTCTGAGTCTCTTTATACTCATTGGTTTGGGTTTAATGACCTTAAAATTTCCTTCTAGCTTTAAATCTACGATCCAATGGTGATTGCACCCTACTTCCCTAATGTACTAGTCAACTGAATATTAAAAATAGTTTATTTTTGGATACTTGGTAAAGTCATGGTAGCGTAATTTATTTTTAATATTTTCTAGGTACACTCACTCTGCATTTTTGGGGGGGGTAGGTGGGAGCCTGGAGGCATAGATGTCAGATTCTTAGCCAGCTTATAAAGAAAAAACAACAAATGAGCCTACTAGCCCAGGCCAAAGTCAAGTTGTTGTCTGGCCCCATCCCTTCTACTAGTCAACAATCCTATTGGTGATCATCACCCCGAGATCTTAAAGAGGGGAAATAATGCTTCTGCTGCTGTTGTACCTCCCCCAACTCCTAGCCCCAGCCCTGTCCAGAACCAGGGGTGAGGTATATGCTTAGCACTTGGTAGGGTAGGGAATAGAAAAAGACCTTGTCCTCCTCTTTAGAGGCTGACACTCTCTGACTAACAGGTGTGGGGCCATTTCACCTCCCTTTGATTCTATTCTCTAGCGAGAAGTAGAATGCAGAGGAGGAGGGCTCCTCTTCCAACCAGAAGTACCCAACAGAAATTATTGAAATTTATGCCACTTTAAACTTAACCGTAGAGCAATATGTTCACTTGACCTTTCCCAGAATAGCTATGTAGGGTTGTAATTCCAAAGAACTAGAGGAACCTGCTATTTTTGAATAAGGACAACTTCTCTTCCTGACTCAAAATCTTCCATTTGGTTGTTTCCTTCCTTAGAAAATATCATAAGATTGACCAGTTGGATGAGAATGGCCCTCTCTCAAAGAACTCTCAAATATTGCAATTCTTAATTTTTATGAATTTCAGGTCATTCTTATACCTTCATAATTCAATGAATCATTCTTATTAATCATATGTTAGGCTCAATTGTTTCAAGTCATCTTTTAACCCTCAGGCAAAGTGACATCTAACTTTGTCTTGGGTAGATCCCTTTGGCTCAGATAAACCTCTTGCTTCTACCCCTGTACATGTATTACTCACCTGGTTCCTGATCTGGGGCATTGGAGGGAGAAAAATTTCAGACTCGGTCTTTTATCTTTCTTATGTTTGTTCTATAAATTCGTGTCCTGGACGCCAGTTTCTTCCAATTCCTACACAAATTCCATCTTCGATGAGAAGCCTTTCCTAATCCTTCCCAGTCACTTTCCTCTATTGATCATCTCCCCTTTGCCCATATGTTATTAGTACATAGTTGTTTACTTTTTGTCTCCTGGTTTAGACTGTGAGAGACTCGAGAGCAGACGTGCTCTTTGTATGCTCATGCTTAGCACCTGACCTGACTTGTAGTTGCTTTAGAAATGTCTATTGACTGGTGGAACGTTATACCTCCCCCTCATTCCTACAGGGGTCCAGATGACTGATCGATTTTGTGGGTCTAGTCCCTCATTCTTGTCAAATAAGATACAATTTTAAATTTGTTTGTTTTCCTAATTGCCTCTAGGCCTCCCTTGTTTTCTGTATAGCCCAAACTGAATGGAAGTTTTCAATGTAAGAATGCCTTGAAATTTACCGAATAAGGAAAAACAGTCTTGTTTAAAGTCTCAGGGACTCTATTCGGCAAAGGCTCATGATTTTCCACTTCTTTTTTTTTTTTTTACTTTCTCCCTTTTGAAATTAGCTTTATAACAGAAATTCCAGAAAATAAGGAGTCCCAGGAGTTGGTCAGCACAAATACAAACTATGTCCAACTTTTAAAGGTTATACAAAGTTTGTTCAGAAGTTTGGTAATCAAAGTGCTTCCCATCCCCACCACCCCCACCATAGAAACAGTGTTCCAAATCATGGTCAGATTTCTAGGTGAGTCCCCAAAGACTTACTTCATTAGCTGAAATACTAACGTTTCCCAAAAAAACAGCTGAAAACAATGTTGTAGACCCACCTTTTCTTTTGCCAACATAATAAAATATATTTAAAATATGATGGCACTTAAAATAGCCATATAACTAGTTGTGCCCTTAGTGTAATTTAGATGTCCCTCAACTTTAGTCATAATGGTAGAGCTTAGATCTTCCTTTGGACCAGAATCATGACTTAACTTTGGAAGGATTTTTTAGCTGGAGGGAACAGAGGAATAGCATGGAAAAGTTCCTGATCCAAAAGGAAAAGAACTATATCCATCAGGAGAAGGTGTCTAAATGACCAATAATCTGAAGATAGTCTCTATCCTCATGTAACCAGGAAAGACAAAACATTGCCATTCCTATCAATAGGTTTACTTGTAGGAATGATTCCAGGGTGAAGATTGCGGGAAAGGAGAGAAATAGGAACTGGAAATTCATAGAAGGTAGCATCATGATGGAGCAGCAGGAGGAAAATATTGAGAGGGAGAAATGAAAGTCCACTCCAGCAGAGAGATAAATTTGGAATTTGTACTTTCGTTTATAAACCGATAATTGAAAGTTACCGAGGACTTTAAAGTTGATTGAACCAGATCACTTTATTTAACAGTTGAAGAAACTGAGGCCCTAAGAAATAAGGTCTCTTGCTTGAGATTGTACAAATTGTAAGGGAGAGGATACCAGACTACAAGTCTAGTGTTTCTTCCACTAGATCACAGGATTTCCATGATCACAACACCTAGCCACCATTAATGAGTCCAAACCACTAGACTCAGGTAAAATGCATTCTTGAAAAAAGAATGAAATGCCAGATAAGATTAGCAGAACCATGCCAGTGAAAGACCAAGGCAAAGGGAAGTAGGACATCTACTGTCTGGATTATAAAGCCATCTATAATCTGGCCCCTTGTTACCTGTATAGTCTTCTTACAACTTATATCATCACCCCATTAGTCTGTACCAGAGTGACACTGGTTTCCTTATTTATTCCTCACATAGCATTCCATTTCTGAACCCCACACATTTTCGCTGATTGTCCCCCCCATCTGGAATTCTTTCCAACTTTATTTCTGCCTCAACTAAGAAAGTCAATACAAAGAAGTGGAAAATCATAAGCTTTTGCTGAATAGAGTCCCTGAGACTTCTAAAAAATATTGGTTTTGGTAAAATCCTCAACTAAGCCTCCAACTTCTTAGAGGTAAAAAGTCTTTTTGAATTCCCTTTAAAGCCAGTGCCTTCATTCTGTTGATGATCTCAAATTTATCCTATTTAAATGTTCAAGAGTGATTACATGTTGTCTCTCCCATTAGACTGGGAGTTCTTTGAGAGAAAATATTGTCTTTTTACTTTCTTTATAACCCTACTACTTAAGTGTTGGCTACATAGTAGATGCTTAATTAATGCTAGTTGACTGACTGACGACCCCAAGAATGAAGATGGGTAAATGTCCAGATTTTAGAAAGGGAAGAGAAAAGTATCTTCAAATTATAGGCCAGGGATCTTGACTTCTATGCTTGGAAAATTTTTTAAAGAGATAATTAAAAGAGATAATTTGTGAAGAGCTAGAAGATAAAGTAGTGATTAAGTAGAAGGTAAAGTAAATTACAAAGATCCAGCCCTGCTTCACATAAACACATACACACACAAGATAAACAACAACAAATTATTCTCATATCTCTTTGTTTCTTTACTTTTACAGGATATTCTAAGCCAGTGATGGGCAACCTTTTGAGCTTGGTTTGTCAAAATTTGCCAAAAAAACAAGCGTAACTTGGGTGGTGTGTCACTTTAAGGAAAAAAAAACATAATTTTGCAATATTTATAGTTTAAATAACAAAAATGTATAATTGCAATATATAACTGTATTTAAAAAAACAAAATAGATAAATTAATATAGGTAGAATTGTCATCTATAATGCACAGAGTGTCTACACTACACTACAGCAAATGTTTCATCCTAGGCATGCAGCCCCATACTTCTCTGTATGTGGCCTCATGTAGTCATGTGTCATTGAAAATGGTTATAGCAGTGGTTCCCAAACTTTTTTAGCCTACCGCCCCCCTTTCCAGAAAAAATATAGCCCCCTGGAAATTATTTTTTTTTAAATTTAATAGCAAATGATAGGAAAGATACATGCACCTATGACCATCACTGCCTCCCTGGATTGCTGCAGCACCCACCAGGGGGCAGTGGCGCCCACTTTGGGAATCATTGGTTTTTCCATCACTGTTCTAAGCTAGTAGATGAAGAGAAAGCTGAATATCATTTGTCACAATTTCATCAAAACTTTTGGTAAAAAATCTTATACTATAGTGAAAAAGATGGAGAGTTATGGATTAGATGGTTCTAAAACTAGAGGAATTAAAAAATGGCTGAATTGCTGGTTTAGTTGTTAATAGTTCAAAAGCAATATAGTAGAATGCCTATACTGGAAGGATCTGTGCTTGTCCTGGTTTTATTGAACAGTTTTTTTCACTGATTTAAGTAAAGACAGATGGCTTACCCAACAAATCTTTTCCAACTTTCTCTTCATCTCAGTTTTGAACTCCTCAAGAGCTTGTGACCAGTTTTCATTATTTTGGGAGGGTCTGGATGTGATTGTTTTTTCTTCTCTTCTGTTTGCTTGGTTGTCTGGATTTTCTCTGTGTAAAAGTTGTCGAGTGTTAAAGATTTCTTCTTGTTGTTAATTTTTCTCTTCTGAATTTCCTGATTCTGGGTAGCCATTGTTAGCCCAGCAGCTTCTCAGCTTTATCCTCACGCTCAGGGTCTGTCTGCAGTCTTTTGGATCCTGAGGTCTGAGGTCTGGTTGTTCTCAAGGTCAAGACCCTTGGTGGACCCTCTTGCTTGATCCTATGCCAGAGGTTCCTTTACAAGTCTCAGGGTGCTGCTTCCACAGTAGTATACCAGTCTGCACTGGTTCCCCACTCAGGGTTTCAGAGCCTTCACTCACGCGTGCGAGCCTGTGTCCTCCTCCACCCGAGCCTCCACTGGAGCCTGCGCTCCATTTCCACGCTCAAAATCTGTGTGCGTTCTTTAGCTTTTTGGGGTCCTAAGTCTTGCTGCTCTCAGGAACAGGCCCTGGAGCTGCCAATGATTCAATGGGTGTCCCAAACTTGCTCTATTTCTTTTTAGCTGGCTTTGGAGTTGTAGGTGGTATGTGTGGAGGGGTTGGGGGGGTGATTGCTCACCCCGAGATTTAGTGAGAGCTGTTTTACCCCTTTATAGCATGGAAATGGCCCGATTCCACTTACCTTCCACACTGCACCCTGTTGTAGGGTCCCTCCGTTCGTCTGGATTTGTTTTTATGTCCCCTTGAGGAGTCCTGTATGTTTTAGTCAGGAGAGGTTAAGCTCTGCTTTTTACTCTGCCACCATCTTAACCTGGAACCAACCAAGAGTCCTATAAATGAGAAGAATACCACTGATATTGTTGAAAATACCTTTCAAAATGGTATCAAAAAACCTCCAAATGCCAGGTGAGAATGGCTATGTAGGAATTACCCAATCTTTTCTCCTGAGGTTGTACTGGTCTTCTAATTCCAATTTGATTTGATGGAGTTCAGATAGAGATGATCCTAGGACAAGTCACTACCCTATTTTTATTCTTTTATGTTTAATCTTCAGTAAACTATTGCATCTGCTGATAAAATTGAGTTCTTTCCATTAACCTCTAAATTTTGAAAGTTTTTCATTCAAATTCTTGAAGATTGAATGTATAATATGGCAATATATATTTTAGGGGTTCTTTTTTAATAAATATTTTATTTTACCAATTACATAAAATTAACTATGTTTCCACTGTTGGAAGCCTAGAGAGAAACACAGTCTGTTAGCATAATTTATGGATCCCATCAGGACCAGCGTAGTTTGCAAAATCCCTTTGCTGGTTTCTGGGACCTGAAAATCAGGTTCCAGAATGGATGGTCTATCCAAAAAACCTTTGACCTCTCTCTATGGCTCCTCTTTTTGAAAACATATTAAATTAGTTTTTAAAATAGCCTCAAGTTTTATAAAAAGTCTCTAAGTACTACTCTATAGTAAACCAGCAGTTGAGGAGTTAACAATTTTTCCTAAGCCAAAAAGAGCAGAAACCAGTAGAACCTGGATTGACCTTATAACTCTTTCTAGATAGCAAAGGTCAAAATAGGCAGAGTCAGACACCCTTCATATTCAGCAAGGTACTTTCCAGCCCACACCCCACACAATATTAAAGGCTCATTTCTGACCTTGGACATTGTATCATATGGCATGATCTTCATGAGAAAATTCTTTGTAAAACCATATACTAATCATGATGTAATTCTGTAGCCTTAGCATGTCTGCGCAGCTGTGAATCTTCATTGTGTTTTGTGTGAAATGGATTTTTTGTATACTGTATAAAATAAATCTCAAGCTCACTGTCAGTCAGAGGAGCAGCCATGAGCTAACGACAGCCTCCAGTGTCAGCTTCATTCTTTCTCACCTAAATCGTCACCTCCCAGACCCTTGAAGCTATTGGAAAACTTTCAACATCCCACATAAGTTTTCTAAAGTTATATGATCCAAATTGTCTTACTTACTTCTTTCTCTCTCACTTTCTAGGGCTGGCAAATTCAATTTGGGTTATACGTGTATTATCATGGAAACAATAATTACCTATTGTTTACTTTCATAAGAGAATAATCATATAAAACCAAAACTCCAAAATAAAAATCCAAATGCACTAAAGTGAAAAATCATAAGCATTGATTTAGACTCCAACTTCAATAGTTCTTTCTCTGGAGATAGATATCATTCTTTGTTAAAATTATCTCAGAATTGTCTTGGATCATTGTACTGCTGAGAGTAGCTTTGTTTCACAGTTGATCATTTCATAATAATGCTGTCATTGTGTACAAAGTTCTCCTGGTGCTGCTTATTTCACTCTTCATCAGTTCATGTATGTCTTACCAGCACTTCTCGCAATCATCCTGTTCATCATTCCTTACAGCACAATAGTATCCCATCACTATCACATATCACAATTTGTTCAACCATTGCCCAATTGATAGACAATTCTTCCATTTCTAAATCATTGCCAGTGCAAAAAAAAGCTGCTAAAGAAATTTTTTATAGGCATGTCCTTCCCCACTCCTTTTTTTTTATCAAATATCCTTGAAATAAATACCACATAGTAGTGTTATTACTGGATCAAATAGTATGCACTGTTTTATAGCCCTTTGGAATTATATGACAGTAAAGGAAAGTGATAAATGTAGGAGGGGATGTGGCAAAATTAGGACACATGCACTGATGGTGGAATTGTGAACTCATTCAACCACTCTAAAAGGCAACTTGGAATTATATGGTTGAATGAGTTCACAATTCCACAAAATCTTCAAATCTTGATTACATTGCTTTTGTTTGTAAAGGATCTTTTTTAATTTAATGTAGCCAAAATTATTCATTCTATATCCTGTAAGGTTCTCTTTCTCTTGTTTGGTCATGAATTCTTCCTTTCTCCATAGATCTGACAAGTAAACTATTCTTTGTTCCCTTAATTTGCTTATAGTATCAGCCTTTATACCTATATCATACACCCATTTAATCTCAGTCCAGTTTCTGCTATACTATTTTCCAATTTTCCCAGCAATTTTTGTCAGATATTTGGGTTTATCAAACACTAGATGACTAATGTCATTTACCCCTTATCTATGTCATTGATCCACCATTGTATTTCTTAACCAACCAGATTGCTTTGAGGATTACTGCTTTAAAGAACAGTTTGATATCTGAACCTCTAGGTCACCATCCTTCACTTTTTTTTCACTAATTCCCTTGCTATTCTTGATCTTTTGTTTTCCAAATGAATTTTATTATTTTTTCTAGTTCTATAAAACAGTTTTTTGGTAGTTCAATTAGTATAGCCCTAAATAAGGATTGTCATTTTTGTTATATTAGATCAGCAAAACCATGAGTATTGAATGGCTTTACAATGGTTTAGATCTAACTTAATTTGTGTGAAAAGTGTTTTGTAATTGGGTTCATATAATTCCTGAGTTTGTCTTGGCAAATAGATTCCCAAGTATTTTATATTGCCTAGAGTTATTTTAGATAGAATTTTTCTTTCTATCTCCTGCTGCTGAACTTTGTTGGTAATATACAGAAATGCTGATGATTGATGTGAGTTTATTTTGTAACTTGCGACTTTGCTAAAGTTAATCATTTCAACTAGCTTTCCAGTTAATTCTCTTAAGATTTTCTAAGTATACCATCATACCATCCACAAAAAGTTATGGTTTAGTTTCCTCTTTGCTACTTTAATTCCTTCGATTGCTCTTTCCTTTCTTATTACTAAAGCTAAAATTTCTAATACAATATTAAATAAAAGTGGTAATAATGGTCATCTTTGTTTCACTCCTGATCTGACTGGTTTTAGAAGGTCTTAAATTTGTTTTGTTGAGGTTTTGTTTGTTTGTTTGTTTGTTTGTTTTGAATCATCATCAAGTCTAGAAAACAAGGGCAATATTTTGCCTAAGAAAATGTTGTAGTTTAAGTACTAGGAATTTGTTTAATTTTCAAGGATATTTTGTGGTTTCTAATTGTTAGTATGAAAATTTTTTATTAAGTGTAATGAATTTTTTATTTATAACTCATATCATTTGAAAATATATTTCTAGGTGTTCAGGAGGTGCTAAATGTTTATGTATTGTTCTTATATTTGCAGTTTTTGTCTTTTCCTTGAATAAGGTAGATTGTTGTATGTCATGATTTTATATGCACAATATTTCTGTAATTTCTAATAATGTCATTCTAGTCTTTTGTTGCTCTCATAAAGCACTAAACACAGCATTTCTATAAAATTATCTTCAAAATTCAGCCTTTTATTTGACACTTCTTTAATAGAAAATATTGTGATTGAGTTCATCTATATGATGCCAATCCAGTCTTGGATTTACACTATTTCAAAGGGGCCCTCCAAAATAATGTATTTTACAAATTTACAAATTTCACCCTTTATTATTCCTCTGTGAAATGATATTTGCTTACTATGGGAGTTCTGTAAGTTTTTAACTTCTTTGACTTTAAAAACAATTATTAGTCCTCTTCCTACTTCTTGATAAATAAATATCAGTTCTTTGTAGCTGTTTCTAAGGATAATCCTTATATTTTGTTAAAAGAAAAAGAGAAAAATATCAACTGTTATTATTTGGATCAGTTCTTAATCTTCCCTTCATCTATCATTGATCCCTTGGTGGTTTATTATTGCCTATAGATCCCTTCTCAGAATAAGGTTTCTAAATGCAAATAAAACATCAAACATATATTTTTAAAGGAAACCAAATGTATTAGAATGTATTTATTTATCTTTTTATTAAAAGTTCACAGGAAGTTAAGAATCATTAGTTTTAGAGGCTTTCTATATCCACTGTAAGTGATTTCAATACATTAAGGAAATTATTGCATGATTTTAATTGCTCCAAATATGTTCTTGCCATTGAAGTTTAACTTCAAAATTACAGTATCTGATTATCTGCTTTTACAACTTTCTCCTTGATAGCCTTGCTCTTGATGAATCTTTCCTGGAGAGGCCAAAGTATTTGAATCATCTTCATATATTGACTCATTTTAACATCTGGATTCAATTTCAAAGTCACCAATCCCTATCTTTCCTATATGTACATAAAATATTTTGGACTTATTGATTCCAAATTACATTTTTAATATCACTGAGGAAGCAGCTATTTGAAGGGTTTTCTGTAGTGCTGTATCTTCTGATGTAATCTATATACATGATGGTTTCACTCATAAATTTTATATTTAAATTTATAATTTTTATATTCAGTAAAACTCACATTGAAATGGTTCTGAAACATGTTTTACTGTTATTACTCTGTTATGTTTAGTTCTCAGCAAACAAATGCATAGATGCACAGGGGAATAAAATGTAGTTTTCGTTTTTTTAAATAGTTTCTCTATTAGGTGCTGGTCAAATTTTGGCAATAAGCAAGAATGGGGAGGAGGAAGAACTGGGACCCTTGTGGCAGAAAGAATGCCCCCCCCCAAAAGTATGTTGACTATCTGAATGAAAGGAATGTATACTAAATTCTGGCACCTTGAGATAAGAGCATACTGACCCCACTCTAGTTAAGATTAAGCAGGAAATAGAATGATGAAAAACACAGCAAAAATGGGCTTGAGTGAATTATTGATCAACATTTATTGCAGTATCATCACTCTAAGTTGTGATCATTATAATTTAATTTAACTATATTCATTCATTAAGTAATTTCATGGCATAAATTTATTATAAAATTTATGGCTAGAGGTATGATAATTCAATTATATATCAAGTTTAGGGATAGTTGATGAATTAAAATCCAAATAACTTGACATTTGCCTGATAATAATTGAACATAATAAATCATATTCAACATAAAAATAAGTCACACAAAAGTATTTTTCCTATGTGAAAAATTAAAAATGAAACTTTCATACCAGTAAGTGGGTCTGTGTGCTAGGGTATTCTTTAGAATCCTTGCATATAGATTACAATATCTCCAGACCACAATCACATTTTTTAAAAGATTTATGCCAGAGAAGGGAAAGTTCTGGCATGTCCTATCAAGTTCAGAAATGTTGAAAATGGACCTGGTGATGTCCAAGAAGTAGGACTAAATGTGAAGGATTCATACCCTCGACAAGTTTTTATTATTGATTACCAACTCATAGATATTAGAAGTGATAATAAAACCACATGTCTTTCTAAATAAAATGGAAATGATGAGTTTCATTTTAGTTCAATTCAAATTTATTGAGTCATTTTTCATTAAATGCCTAATATGTGACATAAATTATGCTAGATTCTATGACATAAAATTGGACGAAAGAATACTCTAATCCAGTGATGGGCAAACTACGGCCTGTGGGCCAGATGCAGCCCCCTGAAATATTCTATCTGGCTGTGTGACATTATTCCTAATCTGACGAATACAATGAGAAGGATACAATACAATGAAACTTCTAAAGAGTTGCCTTAGAAACAGACTGATAGATGAGCATTTCCTTTCCTTTGGCCCCCTCTTTAAAAAGTTTGCCCATCACTGCAATCCATTCTACCTCCAGGCATAGAAACTGGTATTTTGAAATTAACTTTTCTATTTTCCAAAGTATTTCTTTGCAAATGTCACACTCCATCTTTAAACTATTAAACTATTAGTTCTTTGAAGACTGGACCATATTTTATTAAAACTTTTTTTTTCTTACTTGCCCATTACCAATTCAATCCAATGCATTTGGCAGTTCAAGCAATTCAGAAAATACCTATAGATGAAAGTGATGGATAAACCTAAGTCTCTACAGAAATAGGTTATGTAGAGTAAAGCGAGAGCATTGTCTGTGTGTGTGTGTGTGTATATATATATATATATATATATATATATATATATATATATATATA